>NC_139221.1:31265962-31270962 GCF_055691185.1 Crinia signifera
TATCTATATATAAATATCTATATATCTATATATATATCTATATATATATATATTCTCTCTCCATATATAATTTATATATATATATATATATATATATATAAAAAAACAGTACTATATATATAATATATATGTGTGTGTGTGTGAAATAAATATAACACGTAGTAAGATAAGAAGATATATATATAAATGTACCTGATGTTTCGCCTCCATGTGCAACATCTGTAATTAAATAGGCTACAAATAGGAGGAGGAAAGTAATGCGCTCCATCCTCTCTCGCCTCAACATACAGAAATGAGGAATTCTATGTTTGGTGTCTATTATGACATCACCACATTATGATGTCACTACATTCTATATGAGGCATTCTCTGTTTGGTGTCTATTATGACATCACATTATGATGTCACTTATAATACCACACAATGTAGGAGGAAGTGAGCATGAATGGCGCTACATAATAATTAAATAAATATATATGTGTATGTATGTAAGTTTGTGTATGTATATAGATAGATACACTATATATATATAATTATTTAGATAGATAGATACATAGATAAAAAATAGATACTGGATAGATAGATAGATAGATATAGCATATGAATGGATAGATAGATAGATAGATAGATACAGCATATAGATACATAAAGTATATGCATGGATAGATAGAGAGATATAGAGATAAATAATATGTAGAAGCATGATATACTAATACATGGACAGATAAAGATAGATACAACATTATATAGATATAGCATACTGTATATTCTATATATATATATATGTTGTATCTATCTTTATCAATCTACCTATCTTGAGTTTTATCTACATCAATCTATATAAATATATATATATATATATATATATATATATATATATATATATAGAATTATAGATATAGCATATATCTATATATAAATATCTATATATCTATATATATATCTATATATATATATTCTCTCTCCATATATAATTTATATATATATATATATATATAAAAAAACAGTACTATATATATAATATATATGTGTGTGCAGTGGTGCAAGTATGGCGGTACGGGGTGGTACGGCGTACCGCTAAAACATATGGTGCCGGTACCCCGTACCGCCATAACAAATGACCCCCGACACTCACTGCGCAGTGCGCAGCCGGTGCCTGAGGCGGCGTGCAGGGTCTCCTGTCTCCTCTCCTGCCGTTATAGCAGTAGGGCTGCATCCCCACTGCGTGCTGTATGCTGTCACTACGCTACGCCTGTTAAACTGCCTGACAGGCAGCGACGCCGGAAGCCCTGTCCAGCAGCTGATAATGTCCCCTCCGTCCCTCTCAGTAGCTGCAGCACAGGCAGGATGGGGTTTCTGCTTACATCACTGCCTGTCTCTCCCTGCGCACGGGCTGGTGCTGCTGCATGACATCCTCCCTCCCTGCTAGTATGAAATACTTTCTGTTCCTGCCGTGCTACGACTCCGAGGCAAGGAACTCTACTCCCTGCACTCGGGTTACTGAGCCCCCCCTCTTCAGGCTGCTGCACGGAGCCCAGCAACCACACCAGTGAGTATTAACCCACTCACACCCTGGTTATATACTTACAAGTGTGTGGGTGGGTGTTTTCATTTTTTTTCTACAAGAGCTAAACATTGTGTGTATTTGGACCTCTACCTGGGGCAGTGTGTATTTGGTACCTCTACCTGGGGCAGTGTGTAACAGGGGCTTTAACTGGGGCAGTGTGTAATGGGGGCTTAACCTGGGGCAATGTGTGTAATGGGGGCTTTACCTGGGGTAGTGTGTAACGAGGGCTTAACCTGGGGCAGTGTGTAACGGGGGCTTAACCTGGGGCAGTGTGTAACTGGGGCTTTACCTGGGGCAAAGTGTAACTGGGGCTTTACCTGGGGCAGTGTGTAACGAGGGCTTTTTACCTGGGGCAGAGTGTAACTGGGGCTTTACCTGGCGCAGTGTGTAACGGGAGCTCTACCTGGCACAGTGTGTAACGGTAGTGTGTAATGGGGGTGCTACCTGGCGCAGTGTAGGGCCGACAAACATGTGTGTGGCATGTGTAATGGGCATTTACGATGTGTGGCATAATGTGTAATGGGCATTATGGCATGGGTAATATGTATTGGGTGTGTGACGTAACAGGCAGTCCTGTGTAGATTTTAGCCACGCGACTTCGGCGTGCAAATCCCTATTTACGGTTTGTCTGGCTCCTATACTTTGATCCTGGCCCCTACATTTTGTGTTCAGGATGCAATGCACAAGCCCAAACAGAAATTTCATCGTGTTCTAAAGTTTTGTCATGTAGTCACTCCCCCTTGTGTCATATGACCACGCCCATAACCACGCCCACAACCATTCAGCGCGCGGCACAGTACCACTAAGAAATTTTTTCTACTTGCACCACTGTGTGTGTGTGTGTGAAATAAATATAACACGTAGTAAGATAAGAAGATATATATATATAAATGTACCTGATGTTTCGCCTCCATGTGCAACATCTGTAATTAAATAGGCTACAAATAGGAGGAGGAAAGTAATGCGCTCCATCCTCTTTCGCCTCAACATACAGAAATGAGGAATTCTATGTTTGGTGTCTATTATGACATCACCACATTATGATGTCACTACATTCTATATGAGGCATTCTCTGTTTGGTGTCTATTATGACATCACATTATGATGTCACTTATAATACCACACAATGTAGGAGGAAGTGAGCATGAATGGCACTACATAATAATTAAATAAATATATATATGTATGTATGTTTGTTTGTGTATGTATATAGATAGATACACTATATATATAATTATTTAGATAGATAGATACATAGATAAAAAATAGATACTGAATAGATAGATAGATAGATATAGCATATGGATAGATGGATAGATAGATAGATAGATAGATTCAGCATATAGATACATAAAGTATATGCATGGATAGATAGAGAGATATAGAGAGATATAGAGATAAATAATATGTAAAAGCATGATATACTAATACATGGACAGATAAAGATAGATACAACATTATATAGATATAGCATACTGTATATTCTATATATATATATGCCTATTTTAACAGCTGATCCTGACACCGATTGGATGGCTAAATTGTCAACACAATTAGCGACCTACAAGAAAGATTTGATTGCTTTCAAAAAAGAAAAATTCACTAAAGTTGAACGGGACTATGAAACCCATCAGGTCTATAACTGGTTATCTGGGACTTCCAATCAAGGTCGCAGTGATTCCAGAAGAAAACCATTTTTCAGACGACATAAGTACCCTAAGACCAATGTCGACACTGACACCTCAGCTGAGGTCATGAGTTCAGCTAGTGATACTGAGACTACCCAAGTCAGAGGAAAGAAGTCGGTCCCTTTAGGGGTGAAGACACGTACCCAAGGCGGCCCACTCGTAGGGCCACTCGACGTGGGAGGCAGAACCAACGCCAAAGGTCGTGGAAACAAGCCACCCGCAGGCACAAAGAGGAAATAATTTTTAATTTATCTATACATAACCTAACTGAGGCTGAGAAATCAGTGCTCAGTAAGGGATTATCCTATGTGCCATCTTCCCACTTCAATCCTTTGAACTGGCATGCTGAAAAGCATCAATTACAGCGGAGGATCAAACTAAAGGAATATTTCCATAAAAATCCATCTCTTCCAGTGGATAATGTGGAGCCTCTACCCAATAAATTGAAGCAATTTAAAATGAGGTCCTCGTTTGACCCTTTATCAAATAATCCTAGCATTAAGACATTTATGCGTGTATTGGATTCTGAGGTGTCCACTGCTATTAATGAGTTTGTTCCTCCATACTGCAATCTCTCCCCCCTTGAACGTGAGGCATTACAGAATTTATCTAAAAATGACCGTATAGTCATTCGGCCCGCGGACAAGGGGGGCGGGATTGTAGTACAGGATCGCGATGTATATTGTGATGAAATTTTTAGACAATTGTCTGACTCTGAAGTCTATTCCAAATTGGGATCGGATCCTACTATTATGTTTTCTGAACAGTTGAAATGTATTCTAGATAGAGCATGTATTAATTCATTAATCAACGAGGATTTGCGCCAGGTACTCATTCCTAAATTTCCCATCATGCCCATCCTATATACATTGCCGAAAATCCACAAGGGATTAGACCCCCCGCCGGGGCGTCCTATCATCTCGGCGAGGGGGTCCCTTTTCCAACCAGTGGCAATTTATTTAGACACTATACTGCAGCCCCTTATACAGGGACATGAGCATTTTTTACTAGATACCACCACACTGCTCAAAAAGTTGGAGGCTTTTGGTAACTTACCCAAAGACTGCTGGCTAGTTACAGCTGATGTAACTAGCCTTTATACCGTAATACCCCATGCGGAAGGACTAGCGTCTGTCCGCAGGTTATTGATCTCGAATGGTACCTTTGACGCAGACCTCATTGATTTTTGGATTGAACTATTTGAGATGATTCTGACTAAAAATTTTTTCAGGTTCAATGGGCAGCACTACTTACAAATCAAAGGATGTGCTATGGGGTCCTCGGTGGCCCCTACATATGCCAACATCTATATGTTTGATGTGGAGCATAATTTTTTCTTCTACTGTGATGAGGTTGCCTCTCGTATCCCCTTCTTCACCCGCTACATAGACGACTTGTTGTTTGTGTGGCGGGGGGAATTGGGTGATCTTACAGACATCTTCAATCACATCAATGGTACTGCCCACCCTGTTAAATTTACATATAGAACCAGCCAATGTGAAATTGAATTCCTTGATGTTCTCATCAGGGTTAACAACTCTGTCATCAACACCTCTGTTTTTATTAAGAAGACTGATCGAAATACCTTCCTACACTGGGATAGTTGTCATCCTCGCAGTCTCAAAGCGGGATTACCATACTCACAGATGTTGAGGATTTTTAGGATCAATAATGACTCAACCAGTGCCAGTCATCAAATAGATGAATTAATTGATAAATTTGTTATCAGAGGCTACCCTCGTGAGA
>NC_139221.1:31873462-32173462 GCF_055691185.1 Crinia signifera
GGAATCCAGACTCAAAGAGGAAGTGGAAAACCCTGACTACCCCTTATATCACTTGCCTAAGCTACCACCCATTCTGCCCCTGATTGGCTACACCTGACCACAGTGCATTCTGGGGTAAGAGACCTTGTCAACTAACTTTATCAAACAATCACAAAATCCTCAGGCTCTTAAATGCCCTCATGCCTAGGCAGCCCTCGCTTAATCTAATTGTCTGCCTTGTGAAATTGCTGCTCTGCGGTCAGGTCTGCATAACCCCCTATGTCAGTGATTTTCAACCTTTTTACCTTGCGGCACACTAAATAAGATTTTAAAATTGCCAAGGCACACCAGGAGATCCCCACAGGAAAAAACACATTGGCCTCCATATAAAAAACAATCACATTGGTCCCCACAGGTAACAAAGCTAAAATACATTGGCCCTTTACATGAAAAGAAGACACCAGTAAATAACAGTTGAACTGGTGGTGGCTGTAAACTGGTTTGGGCATCTCTAGATCTGGGGGCACACTTGAGAGAAGCTCAAGGCACACTAGTGTGCCACGGCACAGTGGTTGAAAAACACTGCCCTATGTTAATAATAATACCCACTTAGTTCACTTCAATTAAAGGCCGTTTGGTTTGATATAAATTTTTTATTTTATTTTAATGTATTAGTAAACTTTTGTTTACGATTGTTGAATCATTTTGATTCATTCGCCACAACATGAAATGTATTTTAATTAATGCAGAATAATACAGCTGTGTTGTATAGATGACATTCCTATTTTTGTTACGTTACTAAAAATACACCCGTGGCATTTACCTCACGTTATTAAAAAAATTCCCAGAAGGCTCTTTCCAAATGAAGACGTCTGTTAATCAGCATAGTGAGATGTTATAAAAAATAGATCGTCTTTGAGTGTAACAGGATGAAACACTTCAATAGCGCTGTCAGATTTGTGCGCAATTCTTATTAGTCAGTTATTCCCTGTGTGAATACACAGGAGGTCTGTTTTGCTAATATAATCCCTAACCGATGTCACATCGCTGATAACATACTGTATAGCCACTTACAGAGTGTATGTAACTGGTAACTTTTTCTGAAATCCTTATTTTTTCAATTTGAGGAGTGTAAAGGTGCCCATACCATACGTGCCTATTTTTGAAAACTAGTTTCAGGGAGATTATAGTTGGTAGTAGAATTTTGCACAGTGCCCTATTGAGGGGGCGTGTCATGCTCCACCCAAAGGGCGTGTCCAGTTCCATATATGAAGAGATTGTGAAAAGAGATTGTGAATGTGGCACCTAGAAGCGTGGGTGTGTACTGCTACATCTGAGAGGAATCTTTTAAAATGACTTATAGCCAAATGTACAGTAGATGAGCCCCAAAGCAGTTAGTAAGAGCTACTATACTTGGTAAAGTGCTGGGAAATGGGGCTGATGATTCAATGCAAATGTATCTGTCTTTCATACCTGTTTTCCCCAAAACTGTAACAGTGCAATGTGGGCTAGGTGAAATGAGGGAGATTGTAAAGGCCCCCATACATTAGGCCGACTTGTCCTAGGGACAAGTCGGACCCAATTTACCTGCGAGCCGCCCGGCAGCTCCCCGGGAGGCTCACATACAATTTGGCACTTGATGTGCCATTTTTACATGGGATAAATCGCATGCGATTTATCCCATGTAAAAAAAACCCCGGGGAGCTGCAGGGCGGTGAGCAGTAGTGGGGACGGGCAGCGGCAGTAGTGGGGACGGGCAGCGGTGGTGGGGGCGGCCAGCGGCGGTAGTAGGGGCGGGCAGCGGCGGCGGGGGGGGGGTGGGTGGGGCGTTTGTGGTGAGCGCAGTGTACTTACACATAGCAGCAGCGGCGGGGACGGGACGCGCAGTGGCGGCTATTATATTTTTAAAATACTTGTCAAATGACCGGCCGCTCTCTGATTGGCTGAGAGCTCTCCGGCCAATCAGAGAGCGGCCGGTCATTTGACAAGTATTTTAAAAATATAATAGCCGCCACTGCGCGTCCCGTCCCCGCCGCTGCTGCTATGTGTAAGTACACTGCGCTCACCGCACACGCCGCCCGTCCCCGCCGCCGCTGCCCGCCCCTACTGCTGCCGCTGGCCGCCGGCCACCCTCACTACTCCCCCGGTGTCTGTATGCATATGCCTGTCAGGTGGCAGGCATATGCATACAGGGAGGTCGGACGTGATCGTATGTACAGACCGTCCGACCTCCCTGATCCGGTCCGATGCGCACGGGACCGCGCATCGGATCGGATCAAATGTCACATACCTACGATTTTGGGCCGATTTCATCCGATTATCGGCACAAAGTGCCGAAATCGGATGAAATCGTCCCAAAATCGCATAGTGTATGGGGGCCTTTAGACTAATGAGGGAGAGAGGGAAATTGCTGCTATTTCAGGGAGTCTCCTGCAGAATGCAGGAGGGTAGGCAACTATGGCCCATACACACGCAGATTTATCTGCAGATCTGTCTGGTTGGAACAAAAACATGGTTATGGATGAGAGCAAATGACAGTTGACCATTTGCTTGGAAATGCTGGAAAACTGACAAACTGTCACTCATCCATAGCCATGTTTTTGTTCCAACCAGCCAGATCTAAAGATAAATCTTACTAGTGTATGGGCACCTGGGCGGTTTTGAGCTGAAAGCAGCTCAGTTTTACCGTTTGGGGGGGTATTCAATTCAATTCAAATTAAATAGGCTGCTGCCACTATTTCCCCTGTCGAAATTCTCAAATTCACGGCCGGATCTTGAAAATCCACGTCCGTTTTCACTGACACGCCACCTTTTCGACAGAGGACAGGCAGAACATTGAATTCCATCTGAATATACTGTCGATCCGGGCCAAGATTCCGGCTGTCGGAACATGCCAACATTCGGAATCCAGGATTGCCGCCCAGTGTGTACGGCTCGGCGATAAGTGGTGAGTGCTGATAAGCGATCCCAGATCATTGCCGGCCTACGCTGCTCATCTGCTGGTACTACCAGCAGGTGAGGGATAGGTGTTCGGCTTTCCATGGGGTCCTGCTATGGAAAGACGTCACCAATGGGAAATTGCTTGGACGAACATTCTGGAATAGCACATTTATAATGGAGAGTTCTGGTGTCATTATTACTGTATTCCTTATGAAGACTTATGAAGACTTTTGTAAGGTTTAATGCAGGCCCTGCTGTAAATGAGCCTAGATATTAGAAGCAGGATCATAACTAGGGGTGTGCAAGCAGTGACATCACCCTCCGCTGCCCCACAGCACCTGCATGTAGTTACACCCTACAGCCGGTAGCAATGCTGCAGAGACAATCAACGCATCCATGCAGCCTGTGGAACTGTCTGGAGCTTCCTTAGGAGTCTCTGTGCAGCCCCTTACGTCCCAGAGCTGTGGCTCCGCCCCCTATGCATGACATCACTAGTTTATGGGGCAAGAAGGTGCATTGCAGTATAGAGGTCTGTTAAAAGATTAAACCGCAGAGCAGCAAGATTAAAAAGTCACTTTTAATATACATATATGACCTGTATTAAAGGTCAAATATGTATATATGAAATACTATAATTTCCGTAGGGAATGAATTATCCCAAATATTGTTCTAGAGCTCTATAGCTGTATAAAGTGGATTAATAGTAAGGTATTAACTGCAATAGGTTGGGATAAGAAGTTTCTACACAACAGTAGCCCAGAACGCACTATACAGTATCCCATTATTCCAAAATACCTGTGAACCAAACTGAACAAAGCGAGTGAAACTAATTTCCCACTCGGAGCCTTTTCGCATGTCCGTGACTTTGTCTCTGAGCGATATGAATTTTATACAGTGTTTGAAGACTCGATTTGGCTCACGCTGTTTTGTCATCTTATTACAGATAAGACTCTTTTCCTTTTTACTTTGCTTATTGAGGGAAGAGGTAACGCAGCTGCTGCAGGCAGACGCTGCGCTCAGAGGCTCCTTCACCGCGCACAAGCCTGTTTTACATTTAAATGGATCTGAAAAAGTAAAACCTCTTGATTGGAACAATGTTGGCAGCACATGGCTCCCTCCTATACTGCTATCTACCAGTTCACTTCGGAAGAAGAAAATCATTATGTCTCCAAGATACTTAGAATCTGAAGAATACAATGAGGTTACGGAACTCCATGATTAAAAATAAACCTGACGTTTTTATTTTAAGACTACTTTCCATTCCAACAATATTTTATTAGTTTTATGTTTCAGTGGAGGGGTCCCATGTGCCGGCTCCATCTGGGCCCCTATTCTCCGTCACTGCAGTAGACACTGGCAGTGCACAGGTCTCCAGGAACATGGCGCCTGTTCTTGAGGACACCTATTGTGCATGCACAAGTTATTGAAAAATGGCCGTGGCATACATTTCCTAGAGATTTTTGCTACTGCACTGGACCAGTGTGCACTGTACACCTTGCACCCATTATAGATACTCCAGTGGTTGTGTGCATTCCCTGTGCGCATTCCCTTCCTCTTTTTATTATTGTACTATTATTGTACTCGTTGGAGAAATCACATTGTGCCTGATGGAAACCTCCTTATCTCTCTGGTGATCTCAAGATCCGTATTGTTGAGGTATAACCTATGGGCTACTTCATGTTTGTACAAAATGGCCGATTAACAAGCAATGATTATCGTCAGACTGCACATGTGCTAAGGTGACGCTGTAAATGCCATGCACCCACTCATAATATCTGACAGAGTAGTGTCGAGGGTCGACTCCTTCAAATTCCTAGTAACAAAGATTTCCTGCGACCTCAAATGGGGTCCCAACATCATTACAACTGTCAAGAAGGCTCAGCAGCGGTTGTTCTTCCTGAGGCAACTCAAGAAATTCAACATCCCGCAGGAGCTGCTGCTCATCTTCTACACTGCCATAGTAGAGTCTGTCCTTTGCTCCTCGATCACAATCTGGTTCGGAGGAGCAAACGAGAATGACAGACGAAGGTTGCAAATAGTGGTGAGGATGGCAGAAAAGATCATTGGGGCGGAGCTCCCCACTGTCCAAGAACTATACCTAGCCAGGGTCAATAAGCGTGCAGGAAAGATCTTGGCGGACAAGCTACACCCTGGCCACAACCTGTTTGAACCCCTTCCGTCAGGCAGACGTTTTAGGTCCATCCAAGCAAAGACGACAAGAACTTCAAAAGGCTTCTTCCCAATAGCTGTCCACCAACTAAACCGTATTGAACGTACCAAATACTAACTCGAACTTTTCTAGATACATGTGAAATGTATGTGATGTATGTTTATGCCTCTCTTCCCACCCCCCTTGTGTTCCCTGATTGATGCTGCACTGTTACCACAAAAAATTCCAAGCATACGCAAGTATACCTGGCCAATAAAGATGATTCTGATTCTGATGATCCCACTTATAAATCAAGTGATTGACAGGAAGTGACCGCTTGGAGGTGTTAATGCAGAGTTTACAAAGATTGGTGGCAAAACACCGGTGTGCCATTGCTGTTTTTGTGGTGAGTATATTCAGTCATCTGAGAAACATGGCGCCAGCGTCGCTACTTATAGGCTGCGAATGTGTACACAATTCAGAGTTTGCAATAATGCCGGTGGGCATCTCTCATGATTCCTGGGTCGCAGCTTCACTTGCTAGAGCATTTGCATACAAACACAAAGTAGGCCCAATACTGGCATTTTCTCTCCTTGAATATATTTTTTGCTCAGTTAATAAATATTTCTGTCATATAGGACGGTCTACGGAGTATAAAGCCACCTGCACGCTCTCTAACGCTTCTTATAATCTATTATCTTTTTAAGTCATGAATTTTTCTTCCACTATATTTGCCTTAAATCGCCGCCTGACTTACTTCACACTGATTAAATCTGTTCTCTGCTATTTTTTATTCTCATTCCGCTGTAAAATCTTGGCCCCTTTTCCTCTGTCTCAGTGTTATTCGTGAATAATTTACATTTTAACTTTTTGCGAGAACTTTCTTTGAAAACTTATTTTAACATAATATTGCAGACTAATAAGTAGAGACAGGATTATATGCATTTGCATATTTGCATATGCATTCGCATACTTTGCCCATTCTCACTTGTTATTGCATATTTTACCTAAAATCTAGTGATGGTGCATATTTTAGGACCCACCACCTTTCCATCCACGAATCACAGCACTGATTTGCCCTCCTGCTGGCCAGTTAGTGGTAGAGTGTGCAGGCCGGACCAATATGTGCGCAGTGTGGGGGCCATTGCTCTAGGCAAATAAAATAAAAGTCAGTCGGGGCAGGTTATGCCACAAAGCTCCTGAACCTTTGCCTGCCCCTGTCCTGGGACTTTGCGCCAAGAGAGAGACTTCTGCAGCAGAGGAGGTGGGCGGAAGGATTGTGAGGAAACTCCGGGTCACAGTGAGTATGCGGCGCAGGGAGAAAGCCTTCCACTGCGCCACTTTCACATGCTATGCTGACATTTGATCCATCGGCGCTGGAGATGAGGGTATGTGTAGTTGATAACAGAAGAGCCTAGGGCGCTGCAGTGTGCTGTAGCAGCCTGGAAGAAAAAAAATCCTGTGTACAGCACTAAACATCTGCAGATGCTGTGGGCCTATTTTTGAGGTTTATTTGCAACTGGCTGCTAATTTTTAAATAAATAAGTTAAAAATGACTTTTTTTCCATTATTTAATGTAGCATATTTTAACACTTTTCATGCATATTTTAAGTATTTTTCATGCATATTTGCATGCATATTTCAAGCTTTTTATATTGCATATAATCCTGTCTCTACTAATAAGACATTTAGAGACTCTTCTCTGGCTCTGATGAATATTTCTAAAATTACAGAAGATTATTATTATTCAAAGTATTTCCATGACAAAATTACTCAGATAAATGTGAAACATTCTAATTTTGACGCATTCAGGTTCTCCTCTGCACAGAATTGAATGGTTTCTGAAGCAAATTGCAAAATACAGAGCTCATTGTCATAAGTCCAATATATAATAACATTCTTGCATCATTATATGCATATTTAAAGATCTGATTTTTTAGAAGAAAGTGGCTGTTTTTCCAGGAAGGGGGATTAGAACTTAATTTTTCCAATTGGGTTAAATTTAATGATTTCAAACAATGTTTTCCAGTTCAGTATTTTTCCATGTGTGCAAAAGAATATTAATGTCAATTTTACTCCTGTTGGGCAGCCAAATGAAGTTTCCACATTGGGGGTTATTCTGGTTCACTCGCAAAGGCATAACCACTCTCTAATGGACGAAACCATGCTGCACTGCAGGTGGGGCTGATGTAACAAGTGCAGCGAGAATTACATTTGGGTGGGGTTTGTACTTCAAACTGATATCTATATTGCAGCGTAAAAATAAAGCAGCCAGTATTTACCCTGCATGGAAACAATAAAACACCCAAATCTAACTCTCTCTGCACATGTTACATCAGCCCCACCTGCAGCGCATATGGCTTTGTCCATTAGAGAGTGATTGTGCCTTTGCAAGTGAACCAGAATAACCCCCATTGTCCTTTCATGGAAGGATGTAGTTAATATTAATGGATTTCAAACTGTATAAAAATATTTAAATACCCAATTTTCTTAATTCATTGAGAGCTTTGTAAGCTCTGTAGACGACTCGTTACTTGCCATGGGCAGAATGCCAGATTATTTTTATAAGAACGTTGCTAGAGACCTTTGGTGAAGTCCGAGGGGTAGATTAACTAAGATGGGATGTTGCCTATAGCAACCAATTAGATTCTACTTCTTATTTATTTAGCACATACTAGAATATAATAGATAAAAGCGGATTGGTTGCTGTTGGCAAAATTCCATCTTTCTGTCCCGGAAAATTTTGTGGGTGTGTGGGTCCATTCATCAAACTCCGGAATGGTAGGGTTTGATGAATGGAGCCTTTCCGGTCCTGCATTCCATGGTCCATTCCGGTTCTGGTTTTTACCCATTACCCGTTATGGTTCTAAGCAGAATACATACCTTCCAACTGTTTCCAACTGTTTCTGACTATTGGCAGATAATTCCTCTGAGTCATACCCCTCCAATGTATCGCCCACCTGCAGCAGGTGTGTGCACCAATGAAGGAATGTTTTACAGGAGAAACAAGCAGATCAGAGATTTTGGCAGCAAATATCCCATTGCAGTCCTTGTTACTAAATGCCAGAAAAGATGAGAGAGAGATATAGCAGGGTAATGGCAGGTCTATAGTCTCCCCTGTGCCACCCTGGACCCTGAACATGTGTTGTAATGATGTTATGCCAAGGGTGCAGGGCCAGGAGGACTAGGAACAGCAGCTTACTCCGGGGATCTCTACAGGCCGTAGTGCTGTGCCCAGAGAGTTCGAAGGTGGCTGTACATTCTTATCGCAACCACCAAGTTAGGAAAATGCAGTTGCAATGTTGCAGCAATGATGCCTCCACCTGGGTCCTGTGTCTCGGTTGGTGGCACCTCTCCACGCCTAAGAGAGAGAATATAAATACACTATATCATTATTTGCAGCACTCCTGGCATTACCCCTTGGCCTGCACCACCACATCTATGCCAAACCATGGACAGGAAGTGTACAACACTCAGGCAGATACCATTAATATGACCCCTCTTCCTATGACAATGTAGAATACCCTAACACACTTTCCAATGATAACTCAGCTGTAAAGCAGAAAAAAAGAAATGATAATTATACGGTACACAAGTATGCCCTACTTAGGAATTGTCACATTAATTATTGTAACTTGCATTAAACTCCCCCCTTCCCCCACCAATCAGTGTAAGAGAAACTCCCTCTATAATTAGATATTAAAAGTTTAATGTGTGCACCGCTGCCGTCCCCCGGCACAGCTCTGCTTCATGCCTGTGTTATTTTCTGAATTGATTGTAGTAATTACATCTTGGCAAGAGTTCCGCCTGGGCCTCAGAAGATATCACTGTGTTCCCTGCGTATCTGCCAAGACTGATTACTGGCAATAAACACCTTCAATACATTTTCTTATTACACTGTCAAATGGTTGGGGAGGATTTCATAGGATGGGATATTTCCTCAGAGTCCAAGGTGTTCCTCCGCCCTCCAGTGAGCTGGCGACACATTATTTTTGACATATCATTTTTGTTCCATGCAAGAACGCGCTCAGGAACAATTGAATTAGATTAGGTGGAACTGTTAAGCAGACCAGTCATTATGAGGTTGACGTTTTTGTGATTGAGAAGTCAATAACTACATTTATCATGATGAAGCCTGAAAGGAGAAGGTAGAAATTCTCTGTCCTGCTTAACTCCGAGTAGCCATTTCTATTGCAGCTTCCCCAGGTGTCCAGTTATCTTTGCCGCATTGGTGTAGTGGGCATCATTCATTCCACTCTGTTCTTCTCTACAGAACCAGGGCCAGATGCACTAAGCTTCAGAAGTGATAAAGTGGAGAGTGATAAACAGCCAGCCAATCAGCTCCAACCTGCCATGTCACGGACTGTCAGGTCGGAGCTGATTCGCTGGCTGTTTATCACTCTCCATTTTATCACTTTTGAAGCTTAGTGCATCTGGCACCTAATGTGTTATTTTGTGTGCATTGCATAGAAGATAAAAGGGGTTTCATTTATTGGGTCATATGCAATATTTGGCTTTAGGTCCTCCAATGGACTTTAAGAAAGTTTGTTAATGGTCACAACCTACATAATTTCTATAGTGTTTACTGACGATTAGGTATGACGTGATATGTCGCCATTTATGTTTTAGATATGACAATGTTGACATGGTCATAGTGACATTGACCATGTTGACATTCATCGTGTAGACACATCTGGTCCTGATGGTAGAAACATCTAATTAGACATTCATCGTGTAGACACATCTGGTCCTGATGGTAAAAACGTCTAATTGGGCAATGTTGACATGGTCATAGTGACATTGACCATGTTGACATTCATCGTGTAGACACATCTGGTCCTGATGGTAGAAACGTCTAATTAGACATTCATCGTGTAGACACATCTGGTCCTGATGGTAAAAATGTCTAATTGGGCAATGTTGACATGGTCATAGTGACATTGACCATGTTGACATTCATCGTGTAGACCAGGGCTGGGCAACACCGGACCTCCAGATGTTAATGAACTACACATCCCAGGATGCTTTGCATTAGTTTTGCTATGTGGCCATGCTGAAACTGATGCAAGGCATGCTGGGATGTGTAGTTCATCAACATCTGGAGGGCCGGTGTTGCCCAGCCCTGGTGTAGACACATCTGGTCCTGATGGTAAAAACGTCTAATTAGGCAATGTTGACATGGTCATAGTGACATTGACCATGTTGACATTCATCGTGTAGACACATCTGGTTCTGATGGTAGAAACGTCTAATTAGGCAGCTTCTGGGTCGGGACATTCGTGTGATCGGCAGCCACCTGATCCAGTAGCATTCCGGTAAATTCACTCCCAGCAGTCGTGACCATAATTCCTAACACTAAACCTCCCTTTAGTGTCTGACTAGCCTTGTGGGGCAGTGGGGATGCCAGCAGTTAAAAGACCAACCCCGGCATCCTAATATGGACCAATTTGTTCTCAAAGTGGGCAAAATTGTTCTCAAAATGGGCAAAACCATGCTGCACTGCAGGTGGGGCAGATGTAATGTGTGCAGAGAGAGTAAGAGTTGGGTGGGGTGTCAGTGGCAAACGCAGGATTTTCAGAAGGGGGTTTCCAGAGGGGCGGATCAAAGCACGGAGATGGACACTTAGGTGACCCAGTATATGCGGGTCAGTTAAAGTACTATAGATAGACCAAATTTATACAAATAATAATAATAATTATATATATATATATATATATATATATATATATACACACACACACACACACACATATATAAGCAGTGTAGACCCTTGGGCATAGCAATGTTTTGGGGCCCCTACCGATCCTCCAGCGGTAGGGGTGGGGGAAGCTTTGATGTCCCGCGGGTGGTAAGGGTATCATATCAACTGCTCAGCATGTAGGGCCTGGATCAGTAATTTCCACTAATTACCCCTTTACTGCACAGATGGTGGGAGATGGGTTGGGAGAGGTGGGGCATTGGGCTGAATGAAGGGGCCCTGATACATAACTTCCAGGGTTGTACAGGATTTTGAATATGCAGAGGAGGGGTGTATAGTGGAGTGGGCTTATTATTCATAATTTTCTGGTGGGAGGATAGCTTGCTTGACTGCAGATATCTCCAGTTCCCAGAAAAAGATTTCTTAGATTTTAATGGAAATAAAACTAGAGAATCCCTCCTACCAAATGGTATTGGGGACTAGGGGATCAGAGTTCAGGAGGCAGAGCAATCCGCCAACGAGAATATAAAACTACATACCAGGTGTGTGGAGCTGGAGCAGTAACCAGCTGCTGGAAGGCTGATATCTCTGGTTGTGGGAACAGTAGAGACAAGCTACTAGTGTCCCCCAAAGGGGGAGAGCCTAAGCTTTTGGAATATACCCTAAGCAAAACTCCAAGTCAGACAGAACCTGAAATATCTGACTGGGAAAATCAATTAATAGGCTTGGATGGGTACCACTGCTTTGAAGTCAGATATCTCTGGTTCCCAAGGGCCGATTTTCAAAATTCTTGTACCCATGGAAAGAGGGGACCCTCAGCTTTCAGACTAGGGTCCTTAGACTCCTGGGGGGGTTTCTGGGTACTCAGAAACCCCCCCTGCGTGCGCTACTGGGTGTACACAAACTGAAAACTAACATGCAGTGTAAAAATAAAGCAGCCAGTATTTACCCAGCACAGAAACAAAATAACTCCCCCAAATCTAACTCTCTCTGCACATGTTACATCCGCCCCCACCTGCAGTGCAGCATGGTTTTGACCATTTTGAGAACAAATTTGACCTGCGATCAGATCTGAATAAGGCCCGCAGTCCGTTGTAAATTCCATTATGAGCTCATCATCCTAATTTACTTCCACACTTCGCCATCAGCATCATTATTCTCACAATCATTTCTTCATTGGAATAAAACTAACCCCGAGGTCAGTGGCTGTAATTACTGCAGATGAGAACCAATCCAAAGCACCATTATGTAAATGTGGATCCATCCCAGAAGTGATTAGGGGAATCAGCCTGAATTCTGAGAGTGTTTCATGTCAGCACATCTGTCTGAGACCGACTGGATGACGAGACCCGGACGGATAATGACGGGGGAAGGCGAGAATAAGCGCAGCGCGTGTGGCTGCGTTCTTGTCTCATGTAGCATAGTTAGGAAAAACAGCAAGGTGAAGGCGCAGTCACTGGCGCTTATATGAAAGCAGCGGTAATATCAATAATATGGTTAGGGTAGATGCGAAATTGTGGTGGGCTAAAGGACCTTTCACGCCCAGGGGGAGGAGCAAGGCCGGGGGGCTTGCTCCTTCACTATCCACGCCACCACTGGTTGCCTTTAGTAACCAGGTGTCGAGCGAGCCACCGTGCCCGAAGCGTGGCGAGCGAAGCGAGCCGTGAGGGTCCGTTTGGGACCCTTCTTCCGACCTTGTTCCTCCTCTCTCCACCCCCTCTCCTCCCCTGTAACGTCAGGATGTCTTTTAGCCCACTACAATTTAGACCTAACCAATATGTTAGTGGAACATGAGGGGTGGGATGTAATGATGCATGAGTTTGGTGACCATGCGGGATGCACCCCAAACATGGACAATTTATTTAAAGGGGCAATCACTTTCAAGGCATGGTTACAACGTAGTGAACATGTTACACCTTCAGTCCCACATGGTTTTGCCCATTTGTGTGCTTTTTCGCTTTGCTAACAAAGCTGAATCAGAACAATCGAATGGAACATGTTATAGGAGACTGTACAGACCTATAAATCATACATAGCAGCCTGTAGAGGCAATCCCATAGAAAATAGTAAGTTTGTCTGACCTATATTAAACATTGAAGCCCGGAGAGGAGTGTAAGGGGGGCGGGACGAGCGGGTCCACGGATTGGGGAAGTGGCTAAAATGACACAAAATGACACGATTTGCGTAATTTTAGCCCTGCCCCCTCCACGTGGACCCGCAAAATTTGGGATTTTATACAGCGGGGAAGGGGGGAGCGGGGGCTTTGGTGGTGATGCAGGAGACTTGCCCACCTTCCCGGGGGGCCGGAAAGGGGACCCGATTTGCGGGACCCTCCCGGGCCATTCCGGGAGGGTAGGCAAGTATGCATAAGATGCCAGCATCTCTTAAATCCATAGCTCATAATAAAAATAGTATCAAAGAAATTTACAAGATAAATCACTGCGCTTGGGAGCAAAGCTTAAAACTGTCCGGTGAATGTGTCACCCAACACACACAGAAATTGTACAAATGTGAAAAAGAATACCAACAGTATTTTCAAGCGCTCCCTTCTCCATGTATCCCGATGTTACTTCGTCAAAAATATTTCTATTGGTTGCTCATGTAACATAAAAGAGGGAAAAAGAAACCACATATGGTGTGATAACTTCGAGATTCAGTTTCTACCAATCATACTCGATAATCTACCCTACCCCACAAGTTCGTTGCTTAGGGGTCATCCTTGACTCTGAACAGTCCTTTCTTCCCCACATTCAATCTGTCTCAAAATCATGTTACATGCATCTAAAAAACATATCCAAAATACGACCCTATCTCACACAAGACACTACCAAATCTCTTATCCATGCACTCATTATATCCCGCATTGATTATTGCAATAGTCTTCTAACTGGTCTTCCCAAGAACAGACTCTCACCACTGCAATAAATTTTAAATGCTGCTGCTAGGCTGATCTTCCTTGCAAGACGCTCATCAGCTGCTGATCCGCTCTGCCAGTCCCTCCATTGGTTGCCTGTATATTACCGTATTCAATATAAAACACTTCTACTTGCATATAAAGCTATTAACCATACTGCACCAGCATATATCTCTGCACTTATCACAAAATATCTCCCATCTCGACCACTACGCTCTACACAAGATCTGCGTCTCTCTTTTGCACGGATCACTAGCTCCCATTCACTATTACAGGACTTTCATCGGGCTGCTCCCATCCTATGGAATGCCCTTCCACGCAAATTAAGACTCTCCACTACTCTCCAAACTTTCAAGCGTTCCCTGAAAACTCACCTCTTCAGGCAAGCCTATCATATTTAAGTTCTACACGCATAACCCTCCGAGGCACTTATGTATTATATAGCTTCCCTTCTGGACTTGTAACTTGGTGGGACTGCTATGCTACAGTATTACTGGTGCCTGTCCTTGTGTTTCCCCCCTATATCCCTATAGATTGTAAGCTTGCAGCAGGGCCTTCTACCTCCAAGTCTGTCTGTTGTTACCCAGTTTGTCTTATTACTGTCTACTATTGTAAAGCGCAACGGAATCTGCTGCGCTATATAAGAAACTGTAAATAAATAATAAATAAATACTATGCAAAAGCAGACAAACAGAGCATGAGATGACAAACCACAGGCGTCCCTGGATGCTTGCTGTAAGTATTCCAATCCTGGTGCACTGTCCATTGTTCACAGGTCCCCTCTGCCCATTTAATAAAGGCTTTGTCCTGGTCAAGTTCAGAACGGTTCTGTCCTGGCCTCCTATCACCGGTACCTGGAGATGTATCTGTGGTGGCCGGTGAAGAAGGGAACGGGTTCCCCCTACCTTGATGCTTCAGTGGCGATTCGGGTTCGTCCGCTCTTCTATTCTCCAGTGGACGGGAGAGAAACACTTCAATGAAAGGGGACAACGTTCTGCGGTACAACTCAAATTTATTGTAACTCAATTGCCCACCGACCCTCACGGCAGAGCGGTAGCTGCAGGTGCAAGGCAAGTTATTAGATAGCAAGTATAGTGTCGATTATTCCTGACAACTGGTTTTTATACTAGGTAACAACAATGAAGAATAACGCGCCGCTACAGCGTTCTATCGACCAAGCAACCCATTTACCGGCTTCACGTGTTTAGGGTACCGTGACGGTGTTTGGGGTCAAACACCCCCGCTTTAAGTTTACCACTGGGTGCAGGCAGGACTTCTTAAATACAAGCCTTCCCTGCTCATCCTCCCTCTGTGAATCATTCCTATAGGTCAGTGGCACACCTATATATGACATCATGACGTGTGACATCATATAGGGGTGGCACGGCACTGATTATTTTGTTAGTCCCGGGCCTTACAGTGTATGATGGCAGCCCTGGTCCCAAAATTTACTAAAATGGGAGTTCTATTGAAGATGAGATGTTGCCCATAGCAACCAATCAGATTCTACTTCTCATTTATTTAGCACCTTGTAGAAAATAATGGATAGAATCTCATTGGTTGCTACAGGCAACATCCCATCTTCAATAGAACTCCCATCTTAGTAAATTACCCATATGTTTCTATAGCTACCACCACTGGTGGCACCAACATTCAAACAGGGTAGCCACACCAACTCCCACCAACTGCCATTCCAAACACTGCCAAATATCATGTCTGGAACTCACCTGGCAGTTGGTGTTTCTCTCCTATTTTAAGTTTGGACCCACTTCTGGAGCCGCCACTGTCTACCACTATATCTTTACTTCCAGATTCGGCATCCGGTATGCATACTGTGTATGTACGGCCATCGGCCAACATATGTTTCAGCGGGGAAGATGGTTCCTGCCTGGAATGTACCAAAGCAAAGGTTCCTGGGATGCACAGGGCAAGATCGAAGTTCAAGGTCCTCATGGCAATTGCCTTAACACATTTCTCAAAGGGTCAAAATGGCTACAACCACCCCTTTTTGTGGTGGGTTATTCCAAAGTATGATAAATATAATGGCTTCTACTAGCAGAGGAAATGGGTGTGGTCTGAGCTATTTTTTTAGCATTTGGTGGGATGGCCTCCCAATGCTGCTCCCTCATACTGAGGCCCCAGTCTTCTCCTCTGAGAAGTGGGCATTTCTTACCTCCCCTGGAGTTCAGTGTGCATAGACATACAATCCGTATGCACATAACCTTACACATAAAAATACTGCAAATACTGTTTTTGTGGCTACATAATAAACTTTAGCCTTGAAAGTTATTAAAGAAGCTGACATGTGAAATCTATCTAAAGGATTGTTCCCAATTAGGTCTGACATGAAGAGGAGCAAGGCTTTGTGTTCTGTAAGATGCAGCATCGGCTTCTGCCAGGCAGTGCGTGGTTGCTAGGCGATAGCTGCGCAGCCTCATACATTCCTAATGCTGAGTGCCGGTTGGCCTGGCTGTATACAGATATATATTTTGTTATTTAAGGCCTCTTCCTGTAATTATTTGAACAGTTTTTATTTTATTTATGTAAATATTACTTTTCAGGTTTTGTTTAGGAACGTGCACATCGATAATCTACTAGAACACAGCAGCAGATCCAACACAATAATCACAAAGACTAGCAATTTCCCTCCTACATTTCATTTATTCTTAAATGAGGTGCAGGCAGTTTATACATGTTTAGGAGGCATTGTATCTTCTGTGCTTGGGGAAATGATAATATCGCAGTAATAAAAGGATTGATAAAGCTGTCAGCACTCACAGTACCGAGAAGGCTTGTATCCAGCAGTTTACAATCAGGTACTGTGTAACCATAAGATTTCTATGTACAGATCAGAGGCGTACCTCTGGGAGGTAATGGAGTCATCTGCCGCTGGGCTCCTGCTCCCAAGGGGGCACCTCTCCTCCACTGTTAATCGAAAGCCATCAATATCGCCTCTGTGATTTCTCAAATATATATGAGCTCTCTCTCTCTCTATATATACAGTATATTTTATATAACATTGTGTTAGTGTGTGGGGGACACTCCAATATATATCTTGCTGGGATGAACTAAGCTTACGCCACTGGTACAGATAGGATACAAGATTGCACGTGCAATTAGAAGCAGAGTACACTGTATGCCTTTGAACTGTGTGCAGGGCCGGTGCTACTCGCTCAGCAGAGGATGCAGGGCAAGGAGGTGCTGGACAGTATAGGTGCTCTCCCTGCTCTACATCCCCTGCTATCCTAGTGTCCTCTGTGGCTGCCTGCTGCCGGCGCCCACACTGCATGACAGACAGCAGGAAGCACCATCCCTGTTTGACTGCACAAAAGCAGGGCCTGAAAGGTAGCGGAGCTACACGCAATGGAGGGATGGGGCTACACAGAATGAAGGGGCAGAGCTACATGGGGCGTGGCTACACAGAGCAGGGCTACGTGGGGAAGGGCTGATGAAAGGCGAAAAGAGAGGATGAGCTGCACAATTAAAGTGTGTGTGAGAAAGTAATACTGTCAGCAACTAGTGTGGGTGTTACGCAGCGCTAATACTGTCTGCAACTGGTGTGGGCCTTACGAAGCGCTACTACTGTCGGCAACTGGCATGGGTGTTACGCAGCGCTACTACTGTTGGTAACTGGTGTGGGAGTTGCACAGTGCTAATAATGTCGGCAACTGGTGTGGGCGTAACGTATAGGCAGCACTACTACTGTCAGCAACTGGTGAGGGCATTATGTATATGCAGCGCTACTTCTGTCAGCATTGTATAAGGGGCACTACTGTTGGCATTATGTATAATAGGCACTACTGGGGGCATTTTGTAAGGGGCACTACTGGGGCATTTTGTAAAGGGCACTACTGGTGGCATTATGTGTATAAGCAGGAGTATTTGGGGCATTATGCATAGCATCATGTGTGGCATAATGTCATATGGACATTACAGTGTACAGAATATTGTGTAAGGGGTATAATGGTGTGTGGTATAATATGTAATAGGCATTACTGTGAGGCATAATGTGTAATGGGCATTCCGTTGTGTGGCATAATGTGTAATGGGCATTACAGTGTTATTGGTACTGTTATGTGGCCCCGCCCCTTCCCCATGAAACCACGCAGTGGCGTAGCTATGCTGTGGCAGCCCCCGCCATGGCTTAGAGGAGCCAGCGCCTGCTGGGCGCACTGAGAACTGAAGAAAGAAGGTCACCGTCTGCACACAGAGCTGGAGCTGGCTGCTCAGCACGCTCTGCAGTGCAGGAAGGCACCGACCTGGACAAGCGCTCTCCCTGCTGCTCCTGTCAAACAGCAGACAGGCAGCAGTAAGCTACAGCAGTGGAGAAGAAAGCTCTGCAGCCCGTTCCCCCTGGCCGGTCTTCTCTCTCCTCAGGTAGAACACACAGGCTCCCCACTGCTGCTGCATAACCTGCTTCTCACAGGAAGATGTCTGCCTGTGAGAAGGAAAGTCGAGGCTGTTATAATCAGTTCCCACGGCCCCCTCTCTGGCAGGTTGTATACCCTCCCTCCCCCACCACCACTATGGAGTCTCAGGAGGATACACAGTCAGCTTCCTCTCTGCATTTCCTCCTGTACGACCTGTTGCTCCGCCCCCAGATCTCCTGCTACAGCTTCTCAGTTCTGCTGTCCTCCCCTGCTTACTGTGAGTTTAGAATCCTATCACCAGCTGTGCCACTGCCTCTACCTACCCCATGTGTGTCCCTGCCCACCCCATGTGTGCCCCTGCCCACCATATGTGTGCCCCTACCCATGTGTGTCCCTGTCCATCATATGTGTGCCCTTGCTCCTGCCCACCCCATGTGTGCTCCTGCCTATCATATGTGTGCCCTTGTTCCTGCCCACCCCATGTGTGTCCATACCACCCCATGTGTGCCCCTGCCCACCCCATGTGTGCCCCTACCCACCCCATGTGTGTCCCTGTCCATCATATGTGTGCCCTTGCTGCTGCCCACCCCATGTGTGCCCCTACCCACCCCATGTGTGTCCCTGTCCATCATATTTGTGCCCCTGCCCACCCCATGTGTGCCCCTACCCACCCCATGTGTGTCCCTGTCCATCATATGTGTGCCCTTGCTGCTGCCCACTCCATGTGTGCCCCTACCCACCCCATGTGTGTCCCTGTCCATCATATTTGTGCCCCTGCCCACCCCATGTGTGCCCCTGTCCACCCCATGTGTGCCCCTGCCCACCATATGTGTGCCCCTACCCACCCCATGTGTGTCCCTGTCCATCATATGTGTGCCCTTGCTCCTGCCCACCCCATGTGTGTCCATCCCACCCCATGTGTGCCCCTACCCACCCCATGTGTGCTCCTGTCCATCATATGTGTGCTCTTGCTGCTGCCCACCCCATGTGTGCCCCTGCCCACCCCATGTTTGCCCCTACCCACCCCATGTGTGTCCCTGTCCATCATATGTGTGCCCCTGCCCACCCCATGTGTGCCCCTGTCCACCATATGTGTGCCCCTACCCACCCCATGTGTGTCCATCCCAGCCCATGTGTGCCCCTACCCACCCCATGTGTACCCCTGCCCACCATATGTGTGCCCCTACCCACCCCATGTGTGTCCCTGTCCATCATATGTGTGCCCTTGCTCCTGCCCACCCCATGTGTGCCCCTGCCCACCCCATGTGTGCCCCTACCCACCCCATGTGTGTCCCTGTCCATCATATGTGTGCCCTTGCTGCTGCCCACTCCATGTGTGCCCCTACCCACCCCATGTGTGTCCCTGTCCATCATATGTGTGCCCTTGCTCCTGCCCACCCCATGTGTGTCCATCCCAGCCCATGTGTGCCCCTACCCACCCCATGTGTGCCCTTGTCCATCATATGTGTGCCCTTGCTCCTGCCCACCCCATGTGTGCCCCTACCCACCCCATGTGTGTCCGTGTCCATCATATGTGTGCCCTTGCTCCTGCCCACCCCATGTGTGCCCCTACCCACCCCATGTGTGTCCCTGTCCATCATATGTGTGCCCTTGCTCCTGCCCACCCCATGTGTGTCCATCCCAGCCCATGTGTGCCCCTACCCACCCCATGTGTGTCCTTGTCCATCATATGTGTGCCCTTGCTCCTGCCCACCCCATGTGTGCCCCTACCCACCCCATGTGTGTCCGTGTCCATCATATGTGTGCCCTTGCTCCTGCCCACCCCATGTGTGCCCCTACCCACCCCATGTGTGTCCCTGTCCATCATATGTGTGCCCTTGCTCCTGCCCACCCCATGTGTATCCTTTCTACCCCATGTGTGACATTTTGCCATCTCTACCTCTAACCCGCCCCCCCCCCCATGTGTTCCTCTGTTGCTTTCCCCATCTGTACCTTTGCAGCTCTGCTATGTCCTTATGTGTACTCATGCCTCCCCTCCCCCCTCCATGGCTGTTTGCTGCAAGACCATATACAGCGCCACACATTTGTAGAATGCAGGTAAGCACAATTTTTTATTGGTAAAGCACTGGGGAGGGTCTGTGTGGATGTGGGGAGGGTTCTGCTCCTTCTCTCCATGGTGACTTACTACCTGACATCTATTGAATGTTACCTTATGTCTAGCGTACAGTGTAAGGTGCATTACAGTGTGTGGTGTGTAGTGTAAGTGGCATTATGTGTGTGGTGTACAGTGTAAGTGGCATTATGGTGTGTGTCATACAGTGTAAGTGGCATTACGGTGTGTGGCGTACAGTGTAAGTGGCATTACGGTGTGTGGCGTACAGTGTAAGTGGCATTATGGTGTGTGGCGTACAGTGTAAGTGGCATTGTGTGTGGTGTACAATGTAAGTGGCATTGTGTGTGGTGTGTAGTGTAAGTGGCATTATGTGTGTGGTGTACAGTGTAAGTGGGATTATGGTGTGTGGCGTACAGTGTAAGTGGCATTATGGTGTGTGGCGTACAGTGTAAGTGGCATTATGGTGTGTGGCATACAGTGTAAGTGTCATTGTGTGTGGTGTGTAGTTTAAGTGGCATTATGTGTGTGGTGTACAGTGTAAGTGGCATTATGGTGTGTGGCGTACAGTGTAAGTGGCATGGTGTGTGGTGTACAATGTAAGTGGCATTGTGTGTGGTTTACAGTGTAAGTGGCATTATGTGTGTGGCGTACAGTGTAAGTGGCATTATGGTGTGTGGAGTACAGTTTAAATGGTATTACGGTGTGTAGTATACAGTGTAAGTGGCATTATGTGTGTTGTGTACAGTGTAAGTGGCATTACGGTGTGTGGCGTACAGTGTAAGTGGCATTATGTGTGTGGCGTACAGTGTAAGTGGCATTACAGTGTGTGGCGTACAGTGTAAGTGGCATTACAGTGTGTGGCGTACAGTGTAAGTGGCATAATATGTGTGGAGTATAGTGTAAGTGTCATTATGGTGTGTGGCATACAGTGTACCTGAAATTATGGTGTAAGCAGCATTATGGGGGGGGGGGGGGGGCCTCAGGTACTATTTTGGCAGGGGGGAGCAAAATTTATAGTTACGCCACTGAAACCACGCCCCTATATTTTGGGAGCGCATTCTCCCTATTTTGCCTTGCAGTGAAGGGTCAGTCACCAATTCCCTTTCTGGCACACAGCCCCATACTGTCTAGTTATGGCACTGGAGCTGTGTAATGTGATTAAGATTGTGCTACTGTGTGGTGTAATTTGAAATGGGAGCATGGCTATGCCCCTTCCTTGTGAGACCACACGTCTTTTTTTCAGTGTGCGCTGTCCCTTTGTAAGCAATGAGAGGGCGCAAATGTAAAGTTTTCAGGAGAGCGCCCAACACCCTAGCACTGCCCCTGTGCCTGTGTGCACTGTGCAGTACTTTTTTTAAATTTCCACCTAATTAACTGTGTTATGCAAAAGCACCTGCACAAGGTGTACTTGTTCATACTGTACCTCCAAACTGTACCTCCAAACTGTCCCTATTTTCATGGGACAGTCACTATCTATTTTGTGACTGTCCCACATCCCACCCAGGGCCGGCAGTGTCCAACGGTGTGGGCGAGGGGGGGGGGGGGCAGTTGGGAATCCCCCTGTCACAGCACTGAATAGGAGATGGAGGGACAGGGGGCATGGCCATGAGCTTACAGAGTGGTAAAACAGGAGTGTAGCTTCACATTCGTGGACATTTCTGCGAAAAAATGACCCCTTTGGTGTGACCACGCCCCTTTTTGGGAATGCGTGCGGTGTGGCTGCATATGAGTCCCAATCCGCAGTAATGGAAAGTTGGGAGGTATGCTTGTTAACTAAAATATTTGGATACTTTTTAAAGGGATTCATAAGGGTGACTTGCGATGGGGAATCCAGGCAGGGGTCAGGTAAGTCTCCTTTGCCTGTGAGGCGTGGCAGGGTCGCCGGCACCTGGAAACTACAGCATACCTCACAACTTTTGCTTCTTTAAAATCGAAAAAATGAGTGGCGCTACACACCAGGTGGGCGTGGTCTCAGTCAGAGGTGGCATGGCCTATCGCTGCAACCCCACATGTGCACAGAATCTCTTCAACGATCACCGGTGATATCCGACTCCACCAACAAACCCCTTCACCCGTGGGACACTGCGACCCGCAGGAGGGATAGTGGGACATTTTCCAATTAGCGTTACTGTCCTGCTGTAATCGGGACAGTTGGAAGGTATGCTACAGCGGCCTTCACAGTCTAGGCTGCTGTAGGGGCACTACTGCCATGTTACTGGCTGCCACTCCATGCACCATGCAAGCCAGAAGCACAGCTGTGTGCCCACAGAGCCTCTGCGCTCGGCATGGCACACCACTCGCCCACACCTAGGCCCTTATTCTGGTTGGTGCGGATATGTCCACGTGCGTTCGTTCCGCTGATGTTTTGTGTCTGCGCATGTGCAGAGGCATATCTGCGCATGTGCGAAAGGGACATACGTCCAAATTCCGCATGAATTATTTACACTACGAACAGGGGGAGGAGAGGGGCATGAAGGGCTGTTTGGCCTCATTAACATATGCATACGCCCCGCGTTTCATGGGCGTTCCCATGAAAACGCTGGGCGTCTGTATGGTAATGCGGCCGTGACGCACGTGTAGGGGGTGGACATATGACATTGCCGGATGTCAGCTGCCCGCCCAAATCCCTGCTTTTGCACGGAGAAATGCCCAAGTGGTCTGAGCTCGCGGGAGCTGCCTGACCACTCGGTCCTGCATTCGATGGTATGCGACTATCGAATGATGGGGGAGGTTCCCAGAGATGGAGGAGGTGTATACATGAGAAATCCACTCGTGCTCCGTGCGGTCAGCGGCTTACCGCATTCGGACGGAGTGAGCGATCCGTACGGAAGGCGGGGTTTAGGACGCACGGTCCTGGCCACATATTCGGCTCCGGCCGCACAGACCAGAATAAGGCCCCTAGTTACAGCACTGCAGGTAAGTATACTTTTCCCAGCAATTTGCGTATGCGCAGTAGGAAGTCACCAGTAAAAAGGTAGGGATTGCACCAAAGTTTACTAGCGCTCAGAGTAGCGCTCCTGGCTATAGAGGAGGGGGCGGGGCTTGGACGCAGACTGCACGTGGGCCCCCTTCTCTCTTGAAACACCCCAGCTGGTATGACATGTCAACATTCATAATGTCTTTACTATCATAAAATTATAAAATGTCGCCACAATAGAATAACATATTGTCCCTGTTCCCAGCACTGATCTCACTGCTACCGTCAGCTCTAGAGGCTCCACTGGCGCCTTTTGGGTCTTGGCAGTCATCGGGCCTTCAGTTTCTGCTGAGTCACCTGACAAAGCATGTCACCTGAATGCATGGTTATGGATGATCATATCAGTGGTTGTTGATAAAGGGGTGTGGCTTGGATGGCTTGTGGGTGTGGTGTTGACATCTTCATTGCCTTGTTTATTTGTGACAATTTCTTAAAGTATGTTCACTGTCAGTAATTTATTTATTTATATCTGTCAATCACTCCCAAATATGGTTAAATTCAAAATGGTAAGTGAGTGCGCGAATGCATACGAGATGCAAAATAGTAAGTTCTAGCACTAGTTTATGTATTTATTCTTTAATTCTTTGGCTTTTTAGATTCAATTATTGTGTAAAACATAATAAAAGCACAAAAATTCACACAGGTCCCCAAAGCAAAGTGAACTCTTGATTCCTTCTCCGTCCTTGAACTTTTACGATTCAGTATTTTTCTTAGTGATTGTATTTAAGCCTCGAGGCACTTTGCAAAAATAATAATAATATTCAGTTTACGGCGTACATGAAAGAAAACTCATTATTTAAAAAATCTTTCAGTCATTTATATGCAAAGCTGTCGTGGAAATATATTTAGAGGAGATGCGTGTTATGCTAATACAGATTTATACATATATTTTATCAAGGAGAACTTGCAGAAGGTTCTAGATTCTTAGATCTTAGATTTTACGTCTTATTTTCATTACAGTATAAAAACTGTAGCCTTATACTTATACTAAGGGACTGATTCATAACCAATCAGTCGCTTTTTTGACGATGGGGGTCTGTGCATGCGCAAATATGCATATGTGCAAACCCCCTGTTTATATATAGTATATAAGGCTGAATAAAGACTTGCGTCCATCGAGTTCAACCTAGGTATTATTAGCTTATCCCTTGTTATATGTAGTGTATTTTTTAAAGGCAGATTCTGATTGTTATTTGTACCATTGGATGTTTTTAACCAATAAATGTTTGTCCAACCTTATTTTAAACGTATTTATTGTGTCGGCCGACACCACTTCTCCAGGAAGAGAGTTCCATAGTTTGGCTGCCCTGACTGTAAAGAAATGTTTCCTTCTAAGGGAACAAAATCTTTTTTCTTCCAATCTACACTCGTGCCCACGTGTCCTAGATTCCTTCCTTGCAGTAAAAAGGGTGCTTGACAGTTCCTTATATTGGCCCTTGATATATTTGTACATGTTGAGCATGTCCCCCCTTAAACGTCTCTTCTCTAGTGTAAACAGCCCCAATTTGAACGGCGCTGCAGTGCCCCCTCTGGCCTCACCACTGCTCCCAAGTAATCCTTTATGATGATGATGTTGTTTAAATGACTGGCTTTTATAGAACGTGGCCTACATATGCTTAACATCTCATATGCATGTTTTTTTTGATCTACAATTATCTTAAAACAGATGCCAACTTAAGATGGCTATACTTTACAATCAGCCGCAAAAAGCCATTTCGTTCTTTAAGAAGTCCTAACTATTAATCTGATTGCACACGTACTTCAGATAGTACTTCTCCCTTGCACTTGGAAATGTTAATCGCTTTAATTGCTTTCATGTGCCATTCTGTTTCTGGCACTGTTCTTCGTTCTGTTTCTGGCCCCATAAATATTTACAATATCTTGTCCTTCATATTTGGGAGCCAAAAAACAGACAGGGAAGCAGACAATAGCAACATTGTCTGCCGACGAGTCCTGTGATTGTTCTTTTTCCACGTCTTTGTTATCATCCATTGGAGGCACCTGAGCGCCTCGGGGGGGAACTACAATGTGTATGTCAGTCTCTGTAGGAGATAGATAGTGTGAAGTTGTTTATCTTCTCTAAATGATGGGATATAATGGTCTATAATAGTGATTTTTAACCTTTTTTAAATTGTTGCACACCAAACAAGTTTTAAATTGCTAAGATACACCATCAGACCCCACAAGGAAAAATACATTTGCCCCCATATGAAAAAAAAAAAAACAATAACACTGGTCCCCACAGATAACAAAAATAAAGTACATTGGCCCATGAAAAAAAGAGACCAGTGTATAACAGTTGAACTGGTGGTGGTGGCTGTATACTACTGCCAATATCTCTAGATCTGGGGGCACACTTGAGAAACGCTCAAGGCACCCTAGTGTGCCACTGCACAGTGGTCGAAAAATGCTGGTTTATAGTATAGAGATCTCCATTGTGAGGCTTTTCATTGCCTTAATTTCCACTGGTATTCCCATATTTCCACCAAGGTTTATGAGTTTGTAGAGAAATTTGGAGAACTTTGTATTCGTGAAGCCTTGCAGATATCAGGGAGCTCATTTATCAACGAGTGATTGGTGCTCCAGACAATCAGTTCTTCCAACTGTCATTTTCAAACAGTTAGGAGCTTAATAGCTGACATTTGCAATGATTAGTGATCCACAGTGCATCTTATTGATGCCATATTCGGAAGAAATTGTAATTATTGGCACCAATTGTGGAATGTTGGTAAATATCACCTTATTTTCAGGTTACGGCATATTTCACAAAACTGTTCAAAGGCTTTTATGTCCCTTTATGTGCAGTATAGACTAGCCAATGAGCAGTCACCTTGCGCCTCTCTTGTAGTTAAAAGCGGGGAGTCCAAAATTCCCGTCTCAGCACAAATCAAGTGTATAATCCAATTGTGTGAGCTGCCAGGGGATACAGCAGTCACCCCGGCTGTGATGTGAGGAGGTGCTGATAGCAGGCACACTGTGAGTTCCTATTACCTTGGTGCCACTCTGGCCTCTGCTGATTGCTCTATCACAGTTCAGGATGGCTACAGTTACACAAGATTGCACCATTAGAAACATTATATAATGGCACAGGGGTTTGTTTTTGTATTAAAAACTTTATTCATTTTATTTTTCTCCTGTGAATGCTCAATAATGCACAGAGGGTCATTTGCTCAGGGAAATATATTTCATATAATTGTTAAGAGTTGCTGTACTCAGATTCAGGGAGGGGTAATGATAAATCAATTAGAGGATATTCTTTAAGAGCAAACAAACTTCTTTTAGGAACCATCTGATATTTGCTGTTAAAGTCTAAACTGCTATAGGACCTCATTCAGGTCAGGTTGTAGCTGCAGCGCATGGCACAAAGTACCAATTTTCTGCTGCACATATTACTGGGACTGCCAGTCTGGTTTGTGAGAGTAGAAAGTGCGTTTCCCTTGAGAAGCAACTTCCCTGCTATTACAGCAGCCGTATGGAGTTTCTAGGGACTGCAGTAGATGCAGTTTTCTGGGAGTGTCGGGGACAACACAGACATGCCCAGTTGCTTTAAGGGAGGGCGTTGACGTCAGTTCTGGCCCTGATCAGCCTGTTTCTATTGCACTGGCTGAGTTGGTCCTGTGTTACGCATAGACTGCACAATGGGAACAAAATGCAATGCATTTGTAGCTAATTGCAGACCTGCATTATTTTCACAGGCCTTTTGCAGGCTTGCACAGGGCTGGATTTCACTCTGATGTGGCAGCGGCTATCTGATCACAGGGCTCTGTAAATTAGCTGAGAAGCAATCAGGTTTGAATAACCCCCTAAGCCCAATTCTCCTGTTTCCACCTGAATTAAGCCCGACTCCCACTGACATCAGCCGTCAATAGCCAGGATACTTAGTTTTTCAGGTCAGTACCGACATAATCATTTGAATAACGTAATGCCAGCAATAAAAATGGAGTGGATTAAACATCCCCATCTGTGTGTCACACTGGGTAGCATGTGACTCGGGGATCCAATAGGGGCATAGGCTAGGCTAAAGTTGACTGATGCTTAATAGGGCAGGAAGAGGAGGAGTCTGCCTCTTCTGCCTGCTGAATTTGGGGTGAGTGGAAGTGCTCTCCCTAGGTCTCCCAAAAGCCTGTGTCCCGCTAGTTTACCCAGTTGCCTCACGTTGCAGACCCCCACCGCTAGCCCAAGCTGCTGTGTGCCATGGCCCCCTCACCCCGACCTCGGCGATCCGCCCGTGTGCCCGCCCGTTTTGCGAGCGACAACGGAGTCGGTGCCGCGAGTGCCCCTGACCCGGCTCCCCCCGCTGATGCTCACCCGCAGGCTCCTGTGCGGCGCTGGACCCGTGGTGTGACGCTCGCCGATCCAGGCCTCGCGCCTGCGGTGATCAGGGGGCGCCCGGTGGGGACCCGATCCGGGCGCTGCTACCGGCGGTCGGGCTACAGGGCACGCTGCTACCGCTGGCGGGGCTGGATGGCCTTCTCGCCACGGGGCTCCCGCATATCGGGCGCGGGGGCTCCCGGCATCTGGCTCGGCTCCGGGCTCCCGCAGCCAGGTCGGGAGACGGAGGAGGGCGCACTTGGAGCTTCAAGGCACGGCTCAGGCGGGGGGATGAACTGGAGGCTGGCGGAGAGGTCGGGCCAAATGTGAGGCGGCAGCGGGTGGCTGCGCCTCAGGACCCCCTGCAGACCTATGCCCCCAGCTGGGCGCGGGATATGACCCCCAGGGGGGGAGAGGTTGAAGTTGTGGATGCGGTTAGGAGGTCTGGGGGCAGGGGGACGGGGGCCTCTAGGCGCAGTGGTCGGCCTGGGCCTATTGCTGGCACAGGCCGGGGCCCTGTGGCCCGGGCTCCCTCCCCGGCCTTTGACCCTTCCTTTCTATCTGCAGCCCTCTCCTCTGTCACCAGCGCCTTGGCGCCCTTGGCGGATAGTCTGCCCCAGGAGAGTGGGGGTTCTGGGCAGAGGGGACATAGGGCTTCCGGCTCGCAAAGGGGGCCCATTCCGGGCTGCTCCAGATTCCTGCGGGCATTTCGTGACATGGGCTCTGTGGTGGCTGAGATGGAGGAGGGGACCAATTCCCCTGTAGCACCCGAGAGGCAGGGGGGGCCCGGGCGCGTAGCCAGAGATCCTCTAGACACAGAGTCCCCGATTATTATGAGTGGGCTGAACCACTGGAGGTAGACGACGAGGCTGCTGTCGAGGCTGGCGACCTGGACGTTGATGATGATGACGATGACACTTGGGCGGCCCAGCCGGAGAGGCCAGGTGAGGACTCCTTGGAGTATGCTGAGGGGTCTGAAGGGGGTTCCTCTACTAGGGGGTCCCAGGGTAGCCACTCTTCCACTTCCTTTTCCTCTTCTGCGGGCGGTTCCGACATTGGTAGCGCAGCAAAGGCCCGCAAGCGTGCAGCTAAATATGCTAAGAAAGAGGCGGGCAGGCGCGCCAGTCAGGTCAAGCGAAGGAAGGTGTCTGCCATGTCACGCAGGGAGAGGAAGAGACGTAATTTGCCTGGTGTCGTCCATTGTGATTACACTGCTGTGTTGCGGGGACTCCGCGAGAGTTGCAGGTGGAAGATCGAGAAAGGGGATTATGTTGATGTGTTCAGTCTGACTGAGGACACCAAGAAGGCCTTTAAGGCCGCCAAAGAATAGGGTGGCATAGGATCGGAGGCGTACCGGTCCTATGACAACTGGTTGGCAGGGTTCTGCATTTTTGCAGCCTGCTACTTGGAGGATAGGCCAGACGAGCACATCAACATCATACGTTATATTCATATGATACACGAAATGCAGCGGAAGTATGGGGGTACTGCTTGGCGTACATACGATGATCAGTTCAGGCGCAAGCAGGATTGTTTGCACATACTGGACTTGGGCTGCAAAGATGTGGAGGTGTGGATGGAGGTAGCTCGCGTGCACTTAGACACTGTCGAGGCCTCTGCAGCCCTCCTTCCTTCCACGTCGGCTCCCCTCCCCCAGCAGCGGCCGGTCGCGGAGGCCCCCGCCGCCCGCCGTTTCACTGGGGTGGGGAAGTCAAGCCCTGTGGGCGCTGCTAAGGGCAAATGCTTTGCCTTTAATAACGCTACCTGTCAGTTGGGCTCCCGTTGCTGTTACAAACATATTTGCATTAACTGCTCGGGGAACCACCCGGCGGCCAACTGCTTTCGTGGAGCCCGTCCCTCTAGGGAGGCGGGTGCCGGCTCTGCCCCCAAACCCACTGGGGCCGGGGGTGCTCGCTAGAGCGGCTACTCCGGTCCGGGTGGAGGCCATGGAGGATTGGCTCCTCTTGTATCCTGACAGGGAAGCGGCTGTTTTCTTAAGGGAAGGTTTTAGCATGGGGTTTCGCCTTCCCGTAAAGGGGGGAGGTGTGGGGGGGCGCATTCAGGAATTTGCAATCTGCGCGCTCTCTCCCTGCCGTACTGTTGGAAAAGGTAACTAAGGAGGTTCAGCTGGGATGCATGGTAGGCCCCTTTCCCAGGCCTCCGCTAGAGGGCCTGGTCATATCACCAGTTGGGGTTGTCCCTAAGAAAGCTCCCGGGAATTTCCGGCTCATACAGCATCTATCATGGCCAGCGGGGTTCTCCGTCAACGACGCCATTCCTGCCGAGTGTTGTTCAGTGACTTACCAGTCCTTTGACGACGCTTTGGCCATGGTGGGGTCGTTTGGACAGGGGGCACTCATGGCTAAGGTGGATGTTGAGTCGGCTTTCCGATTGCTCCCGCTACATCCTGATGCATTTCGGTACATGGGCTTCCGCATAGGGGAGGAGTATTTCATCGACAAATGTTTGCCGATGGGGTGTTCAGTATCCTGTGCGTTTTTGAGCGGTTCAGTACCTTTTTGCATTGGTGCGTAGAACAGTCATCGGGGGAGAGCGGGCTCGCTCATTACCTCGATGACTTCCTATGTGTCGGGCCTTCTGACTCTGACCGCTGTTACCAACTGTTGTTGTCTCTGCAGTCCCTTTTCCGGCAGTTCGGTGTCCCTATCGCTGATGATAAAACCGAGGGCCCTGTGACCTGTTTGTCGTTCCTGGGCATCCAGATAGACACGGTGCAGGGTCTTTGCAGCTTGCCCTCCGATAAAGTGACTAAGTTGAGGGAGGCCATAGGGCTGTGTAGGGACAGGGGGAAGGTCACACTACGCCAGGCTCAATCAGTTTTAGGTCAGCTCAACTTCGCTTGCAAGGTTTTCCCCATGGGACGTTTATTTTGCAGGAAGTTCGAACGGGCCACCGCGGGGGTCTACAGGCCGCACCACCTACTTCGCCTGTCCGCTGAGATTAGGCGTGACTTGGCTGTTTGGTCCTGCTTCTTGGAGGACTTCAATGGCGTGCAGATATGGTTGGCCCCTGCGATAGCCAATGCTGAACTACAGCTTTTCACCGACGCCTCCGGGTCATTGGGTTTTGGCTGTTTTCTGGCTGGTCAGCGGTGTGCCGAGAGATGGCCCCGTGACTGATTTGAAAAGGGTCTTACTAGAGACCTGCTGTTGCTGGAGCTCTTCCCCATCATGGTCTCTATGGAAATCTGGGGCTCACACTTAGCTAATAGGAGCCTACTGTTTTGGTGCGACAACCTCAGCACGGTCCACGCCATCAACCACCAGAACGCGAAGTCCCTGTTAGTATTATGTTTGTTGGCTCAGCTCTCCCTCCAATGCTTGCGGCATAATATCTTGTTTAGAGCCCGCCACGTCCCTGGGGTTGAGAACGAGATTGCGGATTCACTCTCCCACTTCCAGTGGCAGCGTTTTTGGGAATTAGCTCCCCAAGCTGACAATGTGGGGGTGCCCTGCCCCTCTTATGTTTGGCAGGTGATCGGGCCGGACTGGAGGGGTTAGCCGAATCCTCATTGGCCACTACCACCCTTAGGAACTATCGGGCGGCATGGACAGAGTGGGAGTCTTTCGCAGGCGGGGCTTCTCAGTCAGGTAGGCGTGGGCAGTGTCTTTTGCTGTCCTTTCTGTGGTCACTGTGTTGCATGGGTAAATCCAGGGCAGTGGCAGCGCACTATTTGGCGGGGATAGCTTTCTTTGCTAGACTCAAGGGTTTTCCTGACTTTACTAAGTGTTTCCTGGTGGTCAAGGCGATGAAGGGTTGGTCCCGTTTGAGTCCCGTTAGTCCCGACAGCCACAGGCCTATCGATGCATCTCTCCTTCCATCCTTGTTAGAAGGGGTTGGCCACTGCACAGATTCTGCTTTTGAAACCTTGTAGTTTAGATTAGCTTTTTCCATGGTGTTTCATGGTGCTTTTAGGATTTCGGAGCTAGTTGCTCCTGCTAGGTCCCGCACAGCTGTTTTACTAGTGTCCGACATTCGGTTGGACAGTAGGGCCTTATAGTTTAGAATTAGGAGATCCAAGACTGACCAGTCAGCCAGGGGTAGGTGGGCTTCTATGACGCCGGCGTTTCCGGCCTCCGTTTGCCCAGTAGCCTTAGCATCTTTGTATGCGGATGTCAGGCCACCTATGGATGGTTCCTGGCTTTTGCATTATGACGGGTCACCTCTGACGGTGTACCAGTTCCACTGGATGCTGGGGCGCTGCCTGGAGCGATTGGGTCTGTCCCCGAGGGACTTCGGTACCCATTCATTTCGAATTGAAGCAGCTACCACGGCCGCTGCGGCTGACTGGCCAGTTGCTGAAATCAAGTCCCTAGGCAGATGGCGCTCAGCGAGCTATAGGAGATATATTAGACCTCACCTCCTGCCCTGAAGGTTTGCCTGTGCTTGTGCGTCTTTGTGTCTGCCTGAGGAATTGAGTGGTCATTTGTTCCCCCCTACCCTGTGTCCTTCCTACTCGGGGGTTAGCTACGCTCTGCCATTAGGCCAGCGTCCGGAGTTTTCTCGCTTTTTGCCTGACCTGACGGACTGAATTTGGTTCACTAATTTGATTATAGTCTAATTAAGAGTCCCTCAGCAGGTCCAGTCGTTTTCCTCCGGCCGAGTATTATTTATTATTTATTATTAACAGTTTCTTATATAGCGCCTACATATTCCGTAGCGCTTTACAGAGAATATTTGAAAATTCACATCAGTCCCTGCCCCAGTGGAGCTTACAATCTATATTCCCTACCACATGTACACGCAGACACAGACATTCAAGGGTTAATTTTGTTGGGAGCCAATTAGCCTTCCAGTATATTTTTGGATTGTGGGAGGAAACCGGAGTACCCGGTGAAACCCACGCAAGTACGGGGAGAATATACAAACTGTGATTGGAGCATGTCTAATGGCATCTTAATTATTGTGCCTTAATTCAATTGCTTAAAAATTTATTTTTTATTTTTTGGCAGATCCTCCTAATATGTAAACGTGCCTTCATTTCAGAATCCAATCTAATTACCTCTTTTTACGTCTCTTTCCTTAGGTCTGGGAACCGATAGGCTCAAAATCTGGGTAGTTGGCCATTCCTTTATTTTTTGGGCAGCCAGGTCAGTCTCTGCAGGCGAGGGTCCAGCCTTCGCTTGCTCCCGGGTGGTTAGGTGTCCGGGGTATGTGCTGGAAGGACCTGCGCGCGTTCCTCATGGTGAACGTCCGTCGCTATGGGTTACCGTCTGTATTGGTAATCCATTTGGGTGGCAATGACCTCGGAAAGATGTCCCAATTAGAGCTGCGGAGCTTGATCTTGGACGATCTTGCTGCCATTAGATCAGCATGGCCGTCTTGCACCATTGTGTGGTCCTACGTGATTCCCCGACTTAGTTGGAGAGGGGCTAGAGATCCCAGGGCGATTGACGAGGCTAGAAAGAAGCTTAATGCAGCCGTTGCTCGTTGGGTGCTATCTAATGGGGGGGCGGTTGTCTCCCATGATAGGATTAGATTTAGTTGTCAGCATCTGTTCCGGCCGAATGGGGTTCATTTAGTGAGTGAGGGTCTTTTTATATTCCTGGAGGGTCTGCTGGGGGTTATTGATTCAGTGGTATAGCTGGTGGTGGGGCGGGGGGATTTCGGTTTAGAACCCCCTGCTTTGGCGGGAAAGAACGGCAGAGTTAATCAATTAGTTCATACTACGTGTTAAGGTTTCCATTTTATTGGCCTGTTTTGCGGTGCTCTCACCTCTCATTGGCTTAGGCCTTCGCTGTATCACCCGCTCGGGGACAGCAACCTACCTGGCTGGGTAGTCAATGTGTTAGGTGTAGTTGGATACTGCTTGTTTGAGTTAGGACAATTACGTCAGAGTTGGGGTGGAGTTTATAGTTAGCCGTTCTTTCTTGGCCACCATTAATTAATAAATACAAAATAAAATAAAATAATCAATCTAGCTTAAAAGCTACTATAAATAAATCAGTTAACAATTTCTGCCAAACCTATGCCTCCGAGTCTTTATTTCAGGTTTATTTATATAAGTTATAAATGTATAAGGTTATACATGCTAAGGTACACATGAGATGTTGGGATGTTTAAGTCATCACACATTTTAATATATTTTGTCAATCCTTAATTTAGTTGTGTGCGCAACTGTGTCTTCCATGGAAAACCCCCCATAATGCATCTGCGTTTTGCACTATGGAACAAACCTGTGAACGTAAACACTTTGGTCAACTGCCAATTGCCCTATGAAGGATTTACATATTTTAGGAAGTTTTAAAAGGATTTTTTACACTTTCCTGGGCTTTGTGCCAATTGTTTTCTGGTTTGTCAAAAAAAAGTGTAGCTTTTAATGTTAGTTTAGCAAAAGCCCTGCAATTATTTTAGAAGCCTTTGTATTCCTTGGAAAATCCCCATCTCAGCACTGTAGCATGTATCGTATGGAGAATGGAGAATGAAACAAAAAACTTAGTGGTGGAAAATGCATAGAATTTGTGCAGAGAGAATGGTCTGTCCGGACCACAAACCTATTTATATTCTGGTTTTCTCAGAACTATGAATATATTACAAATATATTTTGATTCGAGGGAACAAAAATGTAAAGCACCATAAAAGTAAATATTAAAACAATTAATTTCAAACAATGATTTTCTAGAAACTATGGGTAAGATTTAATAGGATGAGAGACTCAGAAAGTGGGAGATTTGGTAAGAAATCTCAAGTGTTTTTAAAGCGGCAATCATTTACACTGCAAAACCGGTTTGATGTTGCAGTTATTGCCGCTTTAAAAAAACTGGAGATTTCTTACCAAATCTCTCACTTTCTGACTCTCATCCTATTAAATTTCACCCTAGGTCTATGTAGTGGAGGACGAATAAGCAAACAAGGAAAAAGATCATGGGGAAGGGCATTAAGATTGGGGGTGTAATGCTGGCCATAGTGAGCATGATTATTGCGCCTAGTGACCAAGTGGATAGACATAGGGAGGAATGACTGCTGAAGATGGGAGTGTCTCCTTACGCTGGAGGTTAGCACACAGCATGGAGTTGTCTGAATGATAGTTGGGAAGATGAAACAAGTTTACCAATCAATCCAAAGACTTCTATTTTCAGCTATTTTTAGACTTTAGCGATTATTGCATGTTGTTCTCCTGGGGAGCTGCTGCGGTGGTGGGGGACGGGCATCGTGGTCCTTCCGAGCGGCGGCGCCTGGGAGGCTGCTGAAGCATCCCGCGGCATTTTGCAGGGCCGCGGGATGCGACAGCTGAATATTTTCATATTTTTCACGGCCCGATTTGTCGCAATCGGTCTAAATCAGACCAAATTGGCTCGGTGTATGGGCACCTCTAGATTTGGATGGATTATTTTGTTTCTGTGCAGGGAAAATACTGGCTGTTTTATTTTTCCATTGCAATAGAGATCTCACTTTGAAGTAAAACCCCACCCAAATCTAATTCTCTCTGCACATGTTACATCTGCCTCACCTGCAGTGCACATGGTTTTGTCCATTTGAGAAGGAATTTGCTTTTGTGAGTGAACCAGAATAAGGGCCTATATGTGGAAGATATGGTATTGAGGGAATTTGGCGGCAGGGGGGTAGCGGCTTAATGCCACCAGGCTGAACGCCCACCCCGCCACCGAATCCCGTCGGTACAATGAGAGGGTATGTTCTCGAACACATCCCCACATATATGGCCGTATACCAGCAAATGATTTCTCTCCCCTTCCCCTTATTTCAATTGGATTCGGCCAAAGCCGCCCGCCCCAATCAGAGAATGACACGCCTGCATTCGCCTGAACGTTTCCCTGCTCCAGCCCATTGTCCACCCCACCAGCCACCTCTGGAGCACATGGCTCGGCCAGTATGAAACTCGCCTAAGTCGTTGGCCCCCGAGTTCTGCACATGCGCAAAGATGTTTTTGAGCTGCTATAATTATTATTATTATTTATAGTTTCTTATATAGCGCAACATATTCCATTGCACTTTGCAATTGGAAACAAGAGTGATTAAACAAACTGGGTAGATACAAACCGACATGGAGGTAGGAGGGCCCTGCTCGCAAGCTTACAGTCTATAGTTATAACAGGAGGGATACATAAGGATAGAATTCCATAGCATGGCAGTCCCATCAGATTACAAGACAGTCCTGATGGGATGCAATTAACCCCTTCCTGACAGAGCCAGTTTTTGCGTTCCTGACAGAGCCCTTTTTTTCAAATCTGACATGTCTCACTTAAGTGGGGATAACTTTTTTTTGCTTTTACTTATCCCAGTGGTTTTGAGATTGTTTTTTCGTGACACATTGTACTTCAAATTAGTGGTAAATTTGGGTCGATACAGTCTGTGTTTTTTTGTGAAAAATACCAAAATATCGTGAAAAAATGGAAAATTTAGCGATTTGCAAAATGTTAAATTTTCTGCTTGTGAGACAAATAATCTTACCACTCAAAATAGTGAATAACTAACATAGACCATATGTCTACTTTATGTTGACATCATTATTTCAACTTCCTTTTAATTTTTTGGGACACTAGGAGGCTTACAATATGAATAGCAAATTCTCAAATTTTCAAGAAAATTTCAAACACTGATTTTTTTAGGGACCAGTTCAGTTCTGATGTGACTTTGAGGGACTTGTATGTGAGACACCCCCATAAATGATGCCATTTCAAAAACTGCACCCCTCACAGTATTCAAAACAGCATTTTGGAAGTTTGTTAACCCTTTAGGTGTTTCACAGGAATTAAAACAAAGTGTAGGTGAAATTTCAAAATTTCTTTTTTTTTGCAGATTTGCAATTTTCTTTGCATTAAAGTTTTTATTGAAAGAAATGTGCATAACAAAAAAAAGGAAACATAGGTTACTTAACAACCGACGCAGTCGGGCATTGCATATGAAAATTCTTAACATAGTCTTTACTAGACATAAGAGTTGAATATTTGTTAGATATAGGTACAATAACCTGTAGATAATAAAAACATATTCAAATTTTAATCGTAACTGTGAGGGAAAGGGGTCTAGAGAGAGTCACCAGACCAGTCAGGGTAAGCAGCAAAGGGGGGAAGATGAGTAAAAGGGTATGAGAGCAGGGGGTCTGGGGGTGGAGGAGGGGGGGTGTTGGTTGCCCGGGGGGGGGGTGTGTTTACATGTTGGTAGTTTAGCTGTTATTGTTTGGTTAAGTCCTAGTGTAATTTAGGTAGGAAAGGGTGTCTTTGAAGAGGAGCCAGGGGGCCCATATTGTCTGGAAAGTTTTGTGGTTAGAGGAACCGGACAGGGTTATGTCGTCCATGGACATATAGAACTCGAGGCGGTTAAACCATTCCACTATGGTTGGAGGGGAGGTAGACCTCCAATGAACCGGAATGACAGCCTTGGCTGCGCTGTTTATGTGTTTGAGTAAAGACTTTTTATATGCTGGGATGGGGCCGTCAATTTTGTTCAATAGCCAGAATGTGGGTTCAGTGCTAATGTCTGATCCCATAATTTCTTTAGTTATCGAGAACACCGAATTCCAAAATGGCCTTATGGCAGAGCATTCCCACCAAATATGCAGCGGAGAGCCTGGGGCTGCATTGCACCTCCAGCATGTCGCCTCGGCTCCCGGGAACATTTTCGCTAGTACTGTGGGGCATCTGTACCACCTGGATAAAATTTTGTACTGGGTCTCTAACACTGAGTAACTGGGTGAGCAAGAGAGCGTGACCTGGAAGATTTTGCTCCAATCTTTTGGTTCTAGTGAAATACCTAGATCCTTCTCCCAATCAGAGGTAAACCGTGGCAATGTAGAGAAGGTATCTTCTATTAGAAGTTTGTACCCTGTCGATAGAAAGTGCTGGGGGGGTGATGCGGCCAGACATAAGGCCTCGAATGGGGTGTGTGGTCTGTGTGCCGATGTCTTGTATGGTTGACTGGAGAGTAGGTGTTTGATAGGTATGTACCTCCAGATCTCTGACGGAGGTAAGTTCCAAGTCTCGCGCATCTCTGGGAAAGGTATCGTCTCAGAGTGAGACACCAACCGGCCAATACGTAGTTCCCCCGCCTGAGACCAGCGGCGATATGTCAAAGGATTCATTCCCGGAGGGAAATCGGGATTGTTCAACAGCGGGGTCAGTGGGGAGATCGGGGAAGAGACACAAGGTCTCTTCCGAAGCAACTTCCACACCGATAGCGTTGGGCCTACTGTGGGGTGGGTTGTCAAGGGTGGTGTCTGAAGCCAGGCCGCCAGTCCGAGTCGGGATGGCAGCCCATAGCTCTCAAGTGTCACCCATTGTTTATCGGGTGCTTGTCTAGTCCATTCCATGACTCTCCCCAGCATGGTCGCCTCGTAGTATGAGGGTAGGTGGGGTAGCTGTAAACCTCCTAAATTTCGACGGCGAAATAATACGTCATGTCGAAATCGGGGGTTGTTAGAGCCCCATACAAACTCCCGAATCAGTCGCTGGATTTTAAGGAACCATATTTTAGGTATATGGATGGGGATGGTCTGGAATAGGTAGAGAATCCTGGGGAGGACATTCATTTTAATGATACTCGTTCTTCCCATCCAGGAAAATGTGCCTTTACGCCAATCCCGGAGTTCGTTTTTAAGTTTGTTCAGGAGTGGTAAAAAGTTGTCTGAGTATAGTTGAGATAAGTCTCTATTTATCCACACACCCAGATATTTAATTTTTGAGGGATGCCATGCAAAGGGGAAGGTGCGTTTCCAATTGTCTACCAGAGTGGTGGAGGCGGTGAGGTTAAGGGCAGTGGATTTGGAAAAATTAATTTTGAAGTGCGACAGACCTCCGAATGTATGAAATTCAGAGATGAGGTTGGGGATTGAAATGGAGGGATTGGTCAGAGCTATCAACAGATCGTCTGCGAATAGTGATAGTTTATATTCCTGGCCATCAATGGCCAGACCTGTAATATCTGGGTTCATTCGGATTGCTTTGGCCAGGGCCTCCATACATAGGGCAAATATGAGGGGGGATAGGGGGCAACCTTGGCGGGTGCCGTTAGAGATCTTAATTGGGTCTGAGAGGGTGCCATTTACTTTGATTCGGGCCATAGGTGCAGAATACAGTGACAGGATTCTTCCTAGAGAAGTAGCTCCCAGTCCCATGTGTGTTAACACTCCCCTCATGAATAGCCAGTTAATTCTATCGAACGCCTTCTCTGCATCAGTTGTAATTATTATAGATGGGTTATGTATGTTCGAGGCTAGGTGGATCAGGTCTATCACTTTAGTGGTGTTGTCCCGAGCCTCACGACCCGGGACAAAGCCCACCTGATCAGAGTGGATTAGTGTCGGAAGTAGTGTCTTAAGTCTGTTTGCTATAAGTTTGGCAAATAATTTGATGTCTGTATTCAGGAGGGAGATCGGTCTGTAACTAGAACATAGAGTTGGGTCTTTCCCTTCCTTGTGTATTACCGTGACATGAGCTTCAAGGGACTGAGGGGAGAACCGCATAGAGTTAGAGATAGAATTAAAGGCAGCCAACATCCTGGGCAGGAGGATGGAATTAAACGTTTTGTAATATAAAATTGTGTAGCCATCGGGGCCCGGGCTTTTGCCTGTCGGAGTGGTTTTCAGAGCGTCTTCTAGTTCTTTTAAGGTAAATGGGCTATCCAGCCAGTCCCTGTCAGCTTCTGTTATGGTAGGGAAGTTGATGTCTTTTAGATATTTGGTTATTTTCGCCTGTAGGTTGCTGACCTCCAGTGGGGAATCTAAGGGAGAAAGATTGTATAATTTGGAGTAATATGTTTGGAATGCAGACGCTATGTCTGGAGTTGTTCTACAATCTTTCCCTTTGTCGTCTTTCATTACATCGATATAGGCAACTGCTCTCTGAGCTCTTAAGGCTCGGGCAAGTAATTTGCCTGGTTTGTTTCCCCATTGGAAGTAGCGGTTTCTACAGAGCTTAAAGTCTCGCTTTACTCTCTCATTTAATAGGGAGTTTAGTTCAGTCCGTGCCGACACCAGGGCCCGTCTATCTGTGTCTGACAGGGATGCTTTATGTGTTAATTCTAACGACCTAATCTGTAGTAGTAGTTGTGTCTTTCGTTCTTCTTTTTGTTTCTTAATGTGGGAGCCTAGTTGGATCAATTTCCCCCTCAACACACATTTGTGGGCTTCCCATACTGTGACCTTGGATACTTCAGGGGAGTCGTTGATCTCAAAATAGTCAGTGAGGCTCTGAGTGATTTGCGTTTTGCAAAGTTCGTTGGAGAGGAGACTCTCATTCAGTCTCCATGAGCAAGGTCTGGATAGGGCAACGTCTGTGTGTAGTGTTAGCGTAATTGGTGCGTGGTCAGACCAGGTCATTGGTTCAATGGAGGTTTGGTCTATAAGGTGAAGAAGTCTGTGTGGGAGTAGGAAAAAGTCTATCCTAGAGTATGATTTATGGGGGTTTGAGAAGAAAGTGTAATCACGTTCGGAGGGATGCTGGAGGCGCCACGCATCGACTAGCTGATGCTCGTGTATAGTGTGTCTAACACTACGATAGACCTTGTTTGCGTAATGTCGTGACGGTGTGGAGGAGTCTATGTCCGGCTGAATTGTCCAATTAAAGTCACCTCCCAGAACAAGGATCCCTTCTTTCAGGGCTTCAATACGTTCAAGTACTTTCTGTAGGAAAGAGGGTTGGTTGGTATTGGGTGCGTAAAGGCTAACAAAGGTGTATAGCTGGCCGTGTAAGACTCCCTTTACTAACAGTGCTCTTCCCCCTACGATTGAGTGGGGTTCAAGGGACTTGAAGGGAAGGCGGTGGGAAAATAATATTGCTACCCCAAGTGTTTTACTGCTTGGGTTGTTGCTGTAGAAAGCAACGGGGAAGTTACGGTCTTTTAGTGGGGGGGCTTTATCTGCCATAAAATGGGTCTCTTGGATGAAGGCTACATCTGCTCTTAGAGCGTGAAGTTCTCGTAGAGCTCTGGACCTTTTCTCGGGGATGTTTAAACCCTTTGCGTTGATGGAAACAACCTTAAGGGTTGTTCGTCTTGTACTAGTCATTAGGACTTAATGGTAAGCCCGGGCATGGGAGGGGGGGGGGAAGCAAGGGGACAGAGGGGTGTTTGGTGGGGGTTAAATACATAGGTAGTAACTGTAACATTTGCAACATATGGAAGTGGTTAACAGATGGAAGGTCGGACCGCTCCTTGCTTTCACTGGTGCAAAAGTTGCAACCAGTTGCAAGGACAAACAAGTGCGGCACAGGGGGCATCGGGGGGGTTGTGGTCCACAGCCATCAAATTGATGCACAGAAATGGGGAAGTCATATAACGTTGAACAATGAACTTACTAGGCCATCTAAGGGAAAGCTAAGCATTTATCCCTCCGTCTTTTTTATTTGATTTTTTTTTTTTTAAGCATATATATTCAAGGAGGGGGGTGGCTAGCGGCCTAGCATTTTACTTATATAGTAACACATATTTAGAACAATAACATAGTGAGTAAAGTATCACTCATATATAGAGAAACATTCAGCGGGTGAAGAGGTGGTATACATAATTTTGAGATGTACTCACGCCACAGCTTACAGATCTAGGAGAGTAGTGACCAGTTGAGGGCAGAGGAAGTTGGGCAACATAGAGTCCAAAAGCTGTATAAGTGGTAGTATTGTCCCTGGTATGCCCTAGAATTTATGTGGGAACTGCAGGCAAGTTTAATTACAGTTCCATGTTTGCAGTAGGAAACCAACAGGTTTTTGTGGAGGAGCTCAGGTGACTCTGCTGTTCGTTGTATGTCGTCGACGATTAGGGCTTTTTCTTGGGTGTTCGACAGCTGTCCAGCCATCGTTGTCCTGTTGCAGAGGTGGAGGCAGTCTTATTGAGTGCTCGGGCCAGTCAGGAAGTTGAGGGGGCTCAAAGCCCAATGAACTGCAGAAGGGTTGGAGATCTGAAGGGTCTTTGAGGATGAGTAGTTTACCTTTGTGCATCACTTGGAGATTGAAGGGGAAGCCCCATTTATATTTTAGTTCCAGACGGCGTAATTCAGAGGTAAGGGGTCTAAGTGCTCGTCTTTGTTGCAGAGTCGACCAGGACAAGTCCTGGAAAATCTGTAGTTTTTGCCCATCAATTTCAATTTGGTCTTGAGTCCGGGTTTTGCGGAGTATTTCTTCTTTTTGGGTAAAATAGTGAAGGCGACAGATAATGTCCCTAGGTTGTTCGGTTGAGGAGCTGCGTGGGCGAAGGGCTCTGTGGGCTCTGTCAAAGGTGATTGTTGAGTTAGGGTCTTTCCCCAGGATCTCGTTGAAAATTCTGGTGAGGTAGTCTGTCAGGCTGTTCGTCGGTATGTCTTCTGGCACTCCTCTGATTCTTAGATTATTACGTCTCCCACGGTTGTCGAGATCTTCTAATCTTTGTGAAAGGGAGTTAATCATGTTAGTCTGTTGGACTGCTGTCTCACGTAAATCATTATATGCCTGGGCCATGGTGTCTTGCAGGTCTTCGCATTTAGACATCCTGTCACCTAATTGGGCGAAGTCGGCTCTGATCTCTGCCAGCTCCGAGCGTATGGTGTCCCGCACATTGCGGTCCAGGGAGTCAAAGTCTTGACGGGTAGGCATAGTACGTAACAGTTGTAATATTTGTGAAAGATCTCCTCCTTCGTAGGCTTGAGCGTGTTGGGGAGTTGGGGGTAAGGTTTGTGAGGAAGGGGGTTCTTGCGCGGGTGCGCCTTGGGGATTAGGATCCTCATTGTGGGGCGGGGCTTCCGTGGGTTTGAGAAAATGCCTCAAGTCCGTTTTGGACGACGTGGATGAGGGTGTGGCCATATCTTTATCACTGGTCACCCTTTTATTTCTGCCCATACTATGTCGTGAGAGTACAGTTAATGGGGTCGGTCGGTAAAATTCTTCACCTCTTAACAGGATATCAAGTGATTTTTATGTGTTAAGCTTAGTAGGATGACTGTTTTCCACTTTCCCCCGACATGTGTGATGCTAGGCAGCCATCACAATGGCGAATGGAGTTTTGTTATAACATGGAAGCATTGAGAGAGTCTATAACGGGAGTCCGTTTCATATTCCCTATAGGGTAGTTGGGACGCAAACCTCGTAGGCTTGTGGGTCAAGCCGTTGGTATCTCCTTGTAGCAGAGGTGGTGTATGGGCCAAAGGGGGTAGCTTATGGTAGGTGCTTCAAGTAGGGGGGGGGCAGCCTCCTCTGTGGTGAATCACTTTGCGGGCAGGTTCATTAAGGTGTCACCTGTTTGGACATAGAGGTCTCGGCCGCAGGGTCACGGGAAGGCCGCAATCCGCAGAGACCCGTAGACGGGTCCCCCGACTCCGCTGCCCCCGCAATCCACAGTGGGTGCCAGTGAAAGGGGGGAACCCCAGAGGTAGGTGTGCTGGATGTGGGGATCTTTGGGGCTTTTTTTTTTTTTTTTCCTTTTATTATTATTTTTTTTTTTTTTTTTTTTTTAAATATATATCTATATATATAGAGATGAGTCTCTGTGTGATAGCCTAGAGGGTTTGCACAGGTCTGATGTTATTGGTGGGGGATTCTTTGCTGTTCGCCAGCAACAGTATAACAGGGGTCTGTGAAGCCTTTTTATTAGTTGTGAAGATGAGGTGAGGGGGGGGCGGATGCCCAGCGTCTGCTTTTTATAAGGGAGAGGGTGCAGGGAGGTCGCAGCGGCGCAGAGGGCTATGTACCACCCTGCCCGCTTTATTGCCACAGAACCCCCTGTTTCCTGAGGCCAGGCAGTGGAGCGCCGAGGTCTTCTGGCAGCAGCCGCACTGTGTGCTCAGCAACTGCCGGCGCACTATCTCCCCCAGCGGTCCCGCCGCGTGTGTGGCGCTACTGGGGCACTCACCACAGGTCTCCAGCGGTCGGGCGGTGCAGCGGGGTGAGAGGGGTCTGCTCTCGTCCTCGGCAGGCGTCCTCAGACGAAAACGGAGGTCCTCCGGCGCCACGGAGCTCAGAGGTCGGGGAAGCCTCAGAATCCAGGCCCCGGCTCAGCCAGCAAACCAAGGCCGCAGTCCGCAAAAGCCGTCAGAACGGCTTCCCGACTCCGCGGCCTCCGTCCACAGGTACGGGGGTGGGCAGGGGATAACGTGGAGCAGGGGGGGCTTTTTGCAGTGCAGATAGCTGGCCCCGGGGGGGTATTATTTTTAGGACTGTGCGGGAGCTTGCTGTAGATGCTGCCTGCTCGTATGGCTGCCAAGCCACGCCCCAGATTTGCAATTTTAATACATTTTTATAAGGAACACAGTACATTTTACTAGAGAAATGTGACTAAAAATTGATTCCCCCAATTCTTTTGTTTTCATAAATATCCTATATGTGGCCCTAGTGTGCACGGTGACCAAACCACAGGCTTCATAATAGAAGGAGCACCTACTTGATTTTGGAGCCTCCTTTTTATGAGATTATTTTTTAGGCACCATGTAGGTTTCAAGGCACCATAAGATGCTAAAAGTTAGGAACCCCCCCACAAGTGACCCCATTTTGCAAACTACACCCCTCAGGGAATTCATCTAGGGGTATAGTGTACATTTCAAACCCCCAGGGGTTTCACCAATTGTGGTACAACTGGGCAGTGAAAATGAAAAATTATTTTTTTTACACAAAAATGCAGTTCTGGCTCCAAATTTGTCATTTTCAGAAGGTATGAAGGAGACAAAGCACCCCAAAATCTGTGCCCCAATTTCTCCCGAGTACGGCAATGCCTCACATGTGACCAAAAAATACCAGTTGGGTGCATGGCAGGACTCAGAAGGGAAGGAGTGATTTTTGGATTTTGCAGCTCAGATTCTGGTGGAATTTTGGTGGGTGCTATGTCGCATTAGCAAGACCCCCCAAGCACCAATACAGTGGAACCCCCCCACAAGTCACCCCATTTTGCAAACTACACCCCTCAGGGAATTCATCTAGGGGTATAGTGTACATTTCAAACCCCCAGGGGTTTCACCAATTTTGATACAAGTGGGCAGTGAAAATGAAAAATTACATTTTTTTACACAAAAATGCAGTTCTGGCTCAAAATTTTTCATTTTCAGAAGGTATGAAGGAGAAAAAGCACCCCAAAATATGTGCCCCAATTTCTCCCGAGTACGGAAATGCCTCACATGTGACCAAAAAATACCAGTTGGGTGCATGGCAGGACTCAGAACGGAAGGAGTGATTTTTGGATTTTGCGGCTCAGATTCTGGTGGAATTTTGGTGGGTGCTATGTCGCATTAGCAAGACCCCCCAAGCACCAATACAGTGGAACCCCCCCACAAGTCACCCCATTTTGAAAACTACACCCCTCAGGGAATTCATCTAGGGGTATAGTGTACATTTCAAACCCCCAGGGGTTTCACCAATTTTGATACAAGTGGGCAGTGAAAATGAAAAATTACATTTTTTACACAAAAATGCAGTTCTGGCTCGAAATTTTTCATTTTCAGAAGGTATGAAGGAGAAAAAGCACCCCAAAATCTGTGCCCCAATTTCTCCCGAGTACGGCAATGCCTCACATGTGACCAAAAAATACCAGTTGGGTGCATGGCAGGACTCAGAACGGAAGGAGTGATTTTTGGATTTTGCAGCTCAGATTCTGGTGGAATTTTGGTGGGTGCTATGTCGCATTAGCAAGACCCCCCAAGCACCAATACAGTGGAACCCCCCCACAAGTCACCCCATTTTGAAAACTACACCCCTCAGGGAATTCATCTAGGGGTATAGTGTACATTTCAAACCCCCAGGGGTTTCACCAATTTTGATACAAGTGGGCAGTGAAAATGAAAAATTACATTTTTTTACACAAAAATGCAGTTCTGGCTCAAAATTTTTCATTTTCAGAAGGTATGAAGGAGAAAAAGCACCCCAAAATCTGTGCCCCAATTTCTCCCGAGTACGGCAATGCCTCACATGTGACCAAAAAATACCAGTTGGGTGCATGGCAGGACTCAGAACGGAAGGAGTGATTTTTGGATTTTGCAGCACAGATTTTGGTGGAATGAATGGTGGGTGCTATGTTGCACCAATACAGTGGAACCCCCCCACAAGTCACCCCATTTTGCAAAGTACACCCCTCAGGGAATTCATCTAGGGGTATAGTGTACATTTCAAACCCCCAGGGGTTTCACCAATTTTGATACAAGTGGGCAGTGAAAATGAAAAATTACATTTTTTTACACAAAAATGCAGTTCTGGCTCAAAATTTTTCATTTTCAGAAGGTATGAAGGAGACAAAGCACCCCAAAATCTGTGCCCCAATTTCTCCCGAGTACGGCAATGCCTCACATGTGACCAAAAAATACCAGTTGGGTGCATGGCAGGACTCAGAAGGGAAGGAGTGATTTTTGGATTTTGCAGCTCAGATTCTGGTGGAATTTTGGTGGGTGCTATGTTGCATTAGCAAGACCCCCCAAGCACCAATACAGTGGAACCCCCCCACAAGTGACCCCATTTTGCAAACTACACCCCTCAGGGAATTCATCTAGGGGTATAGTGTACATTTCAAACCCCCAGGGGTTTCACCAATTTTGATACAAGTGGGCAGTGAACATGAAAAATTACATTTTTTACACAAAAATGCAGTTCTGGCTCAAAATTTTTCATTTTCAGAAGGTATGAAGGAGAAAAAGCACCCCAAAATCTGTGCCCCAATTTCTCCCGAGTACGGCAATGCCTCACATGTGACCAAAAAATACCAGTTGGGTGCATGGCAGGACTCAAAAGGGAAGGAGTGATTTTTGGATTTTGCAGCTCAGATTCTGGTGGAATTTTGGTGGGTGCTATGTCGCATTAGCAAGACCCCCCAAGCACCAATACAGTGGAACCCCCCCACAAGTGACCCCATTTTGCAAACTACACCCCTCAGGGAATTCATCTAGGGGTATAGTGTACATTTAAAACCCCCAGGGGTTTCACCAATTTTGATACAAGTGGGCAGTGAAAAAGAAAAATTACATTTTTTACACAAAAATGCAGTTCTGGCTCAAAATTTTTCATTTTCAGAAGGTATGAAGGAGAAAAAGCACCCCAAAATCTGTGCCCCAATTTCTCCCGAGTACGGCAATGCCTCACATGTGACCAAAAAATACCAGTTGGGTGCATGGCAGGACTCAGAAGGGAAGGAGTGATTTTTGGATTTTGCAGCACAGATTCTGGTGGAATGAATGGTGGGTGCTATGTTGCACCAATACAGTGGAACCCCCCCACAAGTCACCCCATTTTGCAAACTACACCCCTCAGGGAATTCATCTAGGAGTATAGTGTACATTTCAAACCCCCAGGGGTTTCACCAATTTTGATACAAGTGGGCAGTGAAAATGAAAAATTACATTTTTTTAAACAAAAATGCAGTTCTGGCTCAAAATTTTTCATTTTCAGAAGGAATGAAGGAGACAAAGCACCCCAAAATCTGTGCCCCAATTTCTCCCGAGTACGGCAATGCCTCATGTGTGACCAAAAAGTGGCAGGACTCAGAAGGGAAGGAGTGATATTTGGATTTTGCAGCACAAATTCTGGTGGAATGATGGTGGGTGCTATGTCGCATTAGCAAGACCCCCAAAGCACCAATACAGTGGAACCCCCCCACAAGTGACCCCATTTTGCAAACTACACCCCTCAGGGAATTCATCTAGGGGTATAGTGTACATTTCAAACCCCCAGGGGTTTCACCAATTTTGATACAAGTGGGCAGTGAACATGAAAAATTAAATTTTTTTGCACAAAAATGCAGTTCTGGCTCAAAATTTTTCATTTTCACAAGGAATGAAGGAGACAAAGCACCCCAAAATCTGTGCCCCAATTTCTCCCGAGTACGGCAATGCCTCACATGTGACCAAAAAATACCAGTTGGGTGCATGGCAGGACTCAGAAGGGAAGGAGTGATTTTTGGATTTTGCGGCTCAGATTCTGGTGGAATGAATGGTGGGTGCTATGTGGCATTAGCAAGACCCCCGAAGCACGGTGAAATTATGAACCTAATATTCCATAGATGTGTGGTATATTTTAAAACACTCCTTTATACATAGGCCGGGTTTGTCGGGGCAAGTGTCACACTGGAAAATAGTTTGCTTTCTTATTCCCTTTTTATAGCAAACTTTGCACCTTTTTTGTGTCCTGCCCTTTTTTCCAATGGAGGGGATTTCATCAGGAAAATGCTGCCCTGGTACAATACGGGGGGCCAGTACTAGAAGTACTGGGGCCCTCTGCCTGCTGGTTCCCAAATATTAGGCCCTTTATGACTTCCTCTTGAAAGTGCATAAATGTCCCCCTCTGGCCGGTAGAACGGAATAGCACGTAAGCGTTATACAGTGCCATCTGGATGATATACACGGCCACCTTCTTGTACCAGATTTTTGTTTTCCGCAGGGCACTGTACGGCTTCAGTACCTGATCTGAAAGATCCACTCCGCCCATGTACCTATTGTAATCCAGGATACAATTAGGTTTTGAGGTGTGGGTACTGGTACCTCGTACAGGGACGGAGGTGGTACTGTCTCCGTGAATTGTTGTCAGTATTAGGACATCCCTCTTGTCCTTATATTTGACCAACAACATATTTTCGTTGCATATTCCCCTGCTTTCACCCCTTCTCATTACTTGGGCAATGTGCGTTTTTGGGAGGCCTCTTTGGTTCTTGCGCACAGTACCGCAAGCTGCTGTACCTCTTGAACCAAGGGCCTTAAACAGGGGGATGCTGGTGTAAAAGTTATCCACATAGAGGTGATAACCTTTATCCAGGAAGGGGTGCACTAAATCCCAGACAATTTTCCCACTAACACCTACGAGGGAGGGGGGGCATTCTGGCGGTTGAATTCTTGAATCCTTCCCTTCATAAACCCTAAACCTGTGGGTGTACCCTGAGGTGCTTTCACACAGTTTATACATTTTTATGCCATACCTTGCCCTCTTACTGGGAAGGTACTGGCGGAATTTAACCCTTCCTTTAAAATGTATAAGGGACTCGTCGATACAAATACATTTTTCAGGGATGTACACCTCTTCAAATTTGGCACTGAAATGATCAATGACCGGCCTGACTTTGAATAGCCGGTCAAAGGTGGGATCATCTCTGGGTGGGCACTGTGCATTATCGGTGTAATGTATAAATTTAAGAATTGTCTCAAATCGAGTCCGGGGCATGGCCATACGGTAAAATGGAGTACTGTACAGAACATCTGTACTCCAATATTGCCTAATTTCTGGCTTTTTTACTATGCCCATATGAAACACCAGACCCCAAAACGTCATCATCTCTACTGCATCTACAGGGGTCCACCTAGCAAATGATGACGTGGGGTTTTGAGCAATAAACTGCTGGGCATATAAATTAGTTTGGTCCACCATTAAATTTATAAAATCATCAGAGAAAAATAATTTGAAAAAGTCAATTTCTCTGAGACCTGTGGAATCAAATTGGATTCCTGGCATGGCCAAAAACTCAGGAACCTGGGGCTCAAAATTGTCTGGTGGTGGGGTCCATACTAGATCAATTATTGGGGGGGGAATCTCAGCTGATCTACGGGGGCGTCTTTGAGGGGGTCCCTCATCACCAGAGGAGGAAGAGGAGCTTAAGACGAATCCTTCAAATTCCCCGCTTGCATCACTGCCTGTGTCAGAGTCAGAGGCAAGCATGGCATATGCCTCCTCCACTGAATACATTCTCCTGGATGACTGGGAGGACATTTGGGAGGACATTTGGGATGCCATTTTTATTTTTGTGTTACTGGTAGTGAAATGTTTCAACACGTGTATAGTGTAGGGGGGGGTACAAACTTTATTTCAATCCGGGGGGTATGTAGTGTGTAGTGTGTATGTGGTGCAGAAAAAAAAAAATACTTTATACCAATAAAAAAAAAAAAAAAATGAAGGGGTTAAAAATAAAAAATTGAAGGGGTTAAAAAAAAAAAAAAAAGGTCCTGCGCCAAAAATTGAGCACAGATGTTGGTCAGTAACGTCTGTCACTGAACAGCGCTCAAAGGCAACAGGAATCTGATCAAAAAAAAAAAAATAATAGATCAACCCTGTGCCGAAAAAGCTGATCAGTGATGTACGTCACTGATCGGCGCACAGTGGCCACAGGACACCCACAAAATCAGTGTGTGTAAAAAAAAAATTAAAAAAAGACCCCACAGCACTCACAAAAAAAAAAAAAGGTGATCAGTGATGCGACACTGATTACCAGTGAGGGACAGCAGGTGCACAACCTTTGGTGCAACTGACAGTGCAACTGGCAGCAACTGACAGGTATATATATAAAAAAAAAACCTCTGCGCCCCCAAAAAGTTGCTGATCAGCACAGATATACTGATCAGCACAAAAGGGGGGGTAGCAGACACAAAATATACACTCTCTATCACTCTCTGTCACTATCTCTCTCTATCTCTCTATCTCTCACTATCTCTCACTATCTATCACTCTAGGACACTGCAGCAGCAGCACTGACAGTTATATGTATAAAAAAAAACTGCACCCCCAAAAAGGGGGGGTAGCAGACACAAAATATACACTCTCTATCACTCTCTGTCACTATCTCTCTCTATCTCTCTATCTCTCACTATCTATCACTATCTATCACTCTATGACACTGCAGCAGCAGCACTGACAGTTATATATATAAAATAAAACCCCTGCACCCCCAAAAAGGGGGGGTAGCAGACACAAATCTCTCTATCTCTCTACCTCTCACTATCTATCACTATCTATCACTATCTATCACTGTATGACACTGCAGCAGCAGCACTGACAGTTATTTATATATAGAAAACCCCTGCACCCCCAAAAAGGGGGGGTAGCAGACACAAAATATAGCTCTCTCTGTCACTATCTCTCTATCTCTCTCTATCTCTCTCTATCTCTCTCTCTATCTCTCTATCTCTCTATCACACTGCAGCAGCAGCAGGAAGTCTCAGGAAGTCAGATCCAGGAAGCGTCCAGCACGCTACAAGCAGTGATAAGGTGATCAGGTAAGGTATTTGCAAGGATCAGGTAAGTATTAGCAAGGATCAGGTCGGTATTCACGGCAGGCAGGCACGGTGACCGTTCTGCACGCTATTCCAGACCGGAATGGCGTCTGCAGCGCAGTCACCGTCAGTTTAAATGTCGCGCCTTGGCTGTGATTGGTCCGTGGGTCCCACGGACCAATCACAGCCTTGGGGGCAGGTGGGGTGAGGGTGGGGTGAGGTGTCATCGTCACCGATGACCCCCTCATGCCCCCTGACGCCCGGCGGTGATTGACACCTGTGTTACCGAGCGTCCGATTCGCTGGTAACACAGGAAAACGCTGTGAATGGCTGTTCACACTGAACAGCCAATCACAGCGATCGCCGACGGGGGGGCGACATCGCAGCCCCCCCTGGGCATGCAGGGACATGTCTGCTGTCAGGGACAGCAGACATCGTCCCTCTGTCACTGCGTCTCGAGACGCAGTGACAGTTTAAACTCATGACGTACATTTATGCCATGTGTCGGGAAGTACCTCCCGGCCATGACGTAAATGTACGTCAAATGTCGGGAAGGGGTTAAATATAAATGCTACTGGAGGTTGTGTGGGACACTGCTGAACTCTTTCTACCTTTTCTAAATTTTATCCAATCGCATATTTATTATTTATTAACAGTTTCTTATATAGCGCATACATATTCCTCAGCGCTGTACAGAGCATAGTTGAACATTCACATCAAATTCTGCCCTAGTGGAGTTTACAATCTATATTCCATACCACACCACATATACACGCAAACAGACATTCAAGGGTTAATTTGTTTGGAGCCAATTAGCCTACCAGTATATTTTTGGATTGTGGGAGGAAACCGGAGTACCCGGAGGAAACCCCCGGAGGAAACCCACGCAAGTACGGGGAGAATATACAAACTCCGCAGAGTTAGAGCCATGGTGGGAATCGCACCCATGACCTCAGCGCTGTGAGGCAGTAATGCTAACCATTACACCGTCCATACTGTCCCATATAACAAATTCAGTTAATTTTCAGAATTCGCTTGCAAGTTCTGGTGATTTTTTAGTAACGGAAATGTGCATTTTTTTAGTAATGAGAGTGTGCAGATTTCTGTTCAAATGAACATTATGCCCCCCCCCCCCCCCCCCCCGAGCATAACTAGCCCAGGGCTCATTGAGCAGGTCCTGGTTTCCCAAATATGGGGGGGAATAAATAGTGGGGACCCCTCATCTTTAAGAACCAGCACCAGGCTCTTGGACCAGTCCTGGTTCCAAAAATACTGTAAGGGGGATGAAAAAACTGGGGGTCCCCCATATTTGGAACTAGCACAAGGCTCTAGCAGCCAGCGGTGTCATGCCACAGCCTGGGGACACTTTTTCTGCAAGGTCCCCTGGACGAACCATGATCACCCTGTCTGGTCAGCTGTCCCCTGGGTGATGGGTGCCGGGCTGATTTTCGTGGGGTAAATTTTTTTTTAAAGAATACATTGGTTTTCACAGTAGAACTACAAGTCCCAGAAGGCCTCCCCCGCATGCTGGGACTTGGCGAACCACAAGTCCCAGCAAGCCACGCATTAATGGTTCTTGTAGTTCACCTGTGAAAGCAATATAAAAAAAGACACACAGACATAGAGAAGTAAAACTTTAATATACACACTAACACATAATCACCCTATCTGCGATCCTCCGACGGAGCTGCTCCTCTCCGTGATGTCAGTCAGGGGGACATAGTACAGCCCTGATTTTCTCTAAGCATTTCCATGGAGATGCCTACAACCAAGCAGGGCTGATTGGCTGTAGGCGTCTCCATGGTTGACCCTGCATAAAAAGTGTTCCCTGGCTGTGGCAAGACACCGCTGGCTGTTGGAGCCCGGTGCTGGTTCTAAAATATGGGGGACCCAAAGTTTTTTTGTCCCCTGTATTTTTGGAACCAGGACTGTTCCAAAAATCGCGAACGACCACTGCTTAACGAGCGGAACTGGATCATCTTCAATATTTGATGGATTTTAAAAGACAATATTTCATAAAAAATGTATAAAGACAAAAGTGCGCACTGGTACCATTGAACATAAATGTATATAAAAAATATTAAGATATAAAAATTTTAAACAATTGCACCAATAAAATTTTTCCTATATAGCATAAAGGTCTGTTCCTCTTATGCCCCCTGGGCAGTTGGTAAATTGATAGTTACCAGCATACAGCCTGATTGAACATAGAAGATTAATTACCAACCAATGGAGTTTGTAATCCACAATGTGGTGTGGAATTCCTAATTAATCAATTGGAGGCCACTCACCACTCACTGATAGGCAGTATCCTCAGTAGAAACAGGAAGTAGATAGTGGAAGTTCTCCAAGTCACCAAGTGGTGCAAACTAGTTGGTGCATCTGTGGCTGGTTCAGACCAATAACTTCGTAAGTAGGGGTGATGTATATGGGCGGATTCAGGGGGGGGGGGCACCCAGGTACGTGCCCCCCTGTCATTCCAGACATAGCTGAGGGCTTTCCAACGAGCCTGACCGTGCGTTGATCTCATTCGAGCCCAAATCGCTGGACCTTCAATCTGATACCAGGCTGGTCCATATGGGTCAATTGGTTCCGGAGATATTGCAGGTTAACCGATTTTTTTTTCTGAAATGTAATTTCATGGCTGTTCATGTTCTTTGAGGGCAGATTTCTCTGGAACCCAATGGCCCAGTTTCAAGGGACCAAAATCATTCAAAGCCCATCAAAAGTTCTTCAATATGATACTGGTCTCTTGTAAATAGGTCAGTTGGTTCGGACGAAATAGCCGGTTAAACGAGAAAGCCAATTAAGGGGTGGGAGGGGGTGATTTTCATTCCCCTCACACCAGAAAATGCAGGGACTAGACTGGTGTAAAAGGGGCCAACCCAGGAATGTCCCTGCATGATCCTGGGACCATATTCATGGGAAAGTCCCTGCATTTTCTGGCGTGAAAGGGGTATTATTTCAAATATGCGGCACCTGCAGTGCTCTGAATACAGCTGGGCCCTGCAGTGCTTTGAATACAGCCGGGCAGCCCCCTGCTCTCTGTACCGCTGTCACTTCTGCCCGGCGGTGGCTGTCCCCCAGTTTCTGCGAGCATGTATTCCTCCTTGGCAACGAGCATGTAACCCCACATGGCAACAAGCATGGAACCCCTGGCAATGTGCATGGAATCATTGGCAATGAGCATGTAGGTAAGCAGCACTTATGTAGCATAATTTTTAATAGACATTATGGTGTTTAGTATAATACGTAATGGACATTATGATGTGTGGCTTAACATGTAATGGGCATTATGATGGAAATTTTTAATGCCCGCCTTTGGCACACAATGTCCCTGTTTATGAAGCATATTGTGAATTTTGGCTCTATCCATGTAGCATTATGTTAATTTTGGCTCAAATCGTGTGGCATTATGTGAATTTTGGCTCAATCCATGTGGCATTATATAAATGCCACAGGGTAATTTAGGGTTATGAGATAAAATTTGTAATTGGATTAAAAACTGGTTGCACAATCGGGGACAGAGAGTGGTTGTAAATGGCATACAGTGGAGTCCCACAAGGTTCAATATTGGGACCCACCTTGTTTTTATATATTCAATAATGATATTGGAAGTGACATAGGGCCAGATGTATCAAGCGTCAAAAATTGATAACATGGAGAGCGATAAACAGACAGCCAATCAGCTTCTATCTGCCATATCACAGGCTGGGTTTAATAAATGACAGAATGGAGCAGATTGGCTGGCTGTTTATCACTCTCCATTTTATCACTTTTGAACTTGATACATCTGGCTTCACAGACGACACGAAATTGAGTAATGAAATTAACTCAGGAGAGGATGTGGAAACGCTACAAAGTGACTTAAATAAACTGGAAAGGTGGAAAATGTAGTTTAACGTTGAAAAATGTAAAGTAATTCATTATGGGAACAAAAATGAACAAGCTACTTATAGGTTAAATGGAGTTATTATAGGAAATTGGGGTCATCATAGATGAACATTTGGGTAATAGTGCACACTGCTCAAGTGCAGCAGCAAAAGTAAACCGGACACAGACATGCATTAAAAGGGGTATGGATTCAAGGCGCCCCGGCGCTCAATCGCTGAACCGCTCCACAGGTGTGTCACCCCGGCACTCACCTGTGTTGCTCCACGTGGGGGGTGGGGGTGGTGGTGCCCGCCGTGACGCTCCCCGGGGGGGTGGGGCTTGCCGGGTGAAGCGATGCGGGTCGCCATGACGCTCCCCAGGGGGGGGGGGGTGGTGATGCAGCGGTACCGAGTCGCTCCAGGGGGTGGGGGGGGGGGAGTTGTGGCCGCAACCAGTGCTGCTCAACTCCATCCAGGGGAGGGGGGGGGGGCAGCTCCAAACTGCCGCCCTCCAGTGGCCGACGCCCTAGGCAAATGCCTAAAGGCTGCCTAGTGGTGGCGCCGGCCCTGATTCAAGGGATGCCAATGTGATGGTGCCTCTTTACAAGGCATTGGTGAGACCACACTTGGAATATTGTGTTCAGTTCTGGGCACCGCACCTTAAAAAGGACATAAATGAATTGGAACAGGTACAGAGAAGGGCAACTGAGCTAGTAAAAGTTCTTGAATCACTAGAATACAAAGATAGGCTAACCAGGCTGAATATGTTTTCACTGTTTAGTAAGATTCACTCTATCAGTTACTCCCTCCTTTTTATAATAATTAAACATTACAATTGAGTTAATATTGTTTACATATAGGGCGGTATTCAATGTGAATACCTGCGAGGTGCAGCGAATCCTTTTTAGGATTCGCTGCACATTCGCCACATTCCGGAGCCAGCGGGCTCCGGTATTCAACGTGTCAGGGGCTCGCTGCCCCTGACAGGCGAATATGAGCTCCTGCGGCGAATGCCGCAGGGAGCCTGAGGAGGGTGCCAGGCAGAGAGATGGAAGTCTCTCTGCCTGCCCCTGAACGTTTGTGGGGGGCAGGTGGGCTCCCCGGGTGCCAGGCAGCACAGGCTGCCCCCCGGGGGTGCCAGCAGGGGGCCGCGTATATTCACTATACCCTATAGATATGACTTACTCAAGTCAGTAGTTACAAGTCAGATAGGTTGAACTCGATGGACTAATGTTTTTTTCAGCCTTAATTACTACAGATGGAGCCGGGCTTATCCTTGGCCGGCGCTCGCCAGATCCCTTTCACTGGCGAGCGCTGGCGATAGAGACTGGGACGCGCGGGCGTCCCAGTATCACGGCGGCTGGGCAGTGTCTCCCTGCCTGTCTCCGCTTCAGGGACACGCTGCACAGTTCGGGGGGGGGTGTCGGGGCGTCGAGGGGGACCGGTGGTGATGGTGGGGGGAAGCAGTGGGGACCCAGTTTGTAAATGATCGTTCGCTGAGCAAATCTATTACTGTTTGGCTCTGGAATATGTAGGTCAGGCCTGGAAGAAAAAAAAATAACGTTAAGAAAAGTGCTCAGCGAGAAGACAGATATAACTAAAAATATAAAGTTTTAGAAGTCAGAGAATTTCATCTTCGCTTTGACTGAACTCACGTCTGTGATATTATTTCTTCCAAACTTCTAGCTGGCAATTCTCTAAGAACGATACACACTCCGGGCAGTTCCTCCCTTTGCAATGAGGTTTTATTTTCTTTAGGGACAAAGAAGACGCTTTAATTGAAAGTCCCATAAACTTGGTTTCTGTTATCTCCATGGCAACACAACTATTAGATGACAGTTGTGGGAAGTTTAAAATGATCAGTGGTTCTTCTGCTTGCCTAATAGTGTTGGGCTTGTATACTATCAGTACATTTGTGTACCATAGACTCTACATACACCACACAGCACTAAAAGGACATGAGGTTGCCGACATGTCATCATGTGGTGACATAGGACCCACAGGTGCATGGTACGCTGTGCACATGAGCGAGCCATACATGCAAAGGAGCCTGCAATGGATAGCTAGTGATTGACACCCTGCAGGCATTTTAGGCGGGGGACGCAGGCATCCCCCTGCCATTGGGAGGAGGGCCACTGAAGTCATCAGGAAACGGTCATTGGGTTACCACCAAGTAGGTCGACATGCATTATGTCGACACCACTAGATCGACATGATTTTAGGTCAACATGGGTAAGGTCGACAGGGTCAACGCCTCTTTTTAACCTCAATAACTCTTAGTTACTATGTCCCGGTGGTGCAGCAATAACTTTCCTGCATTCCAGCATGATGGTGTCGGCTGATGGGGTCCGACCTCCTACCCGATGCACACGGGGCCGTGCAATGGTCCGGACGTCAAACAAATACGGTTTTACTTCTTTTCACCTGATTTCTCGGCCAATCCTTCAGAATCAGGTGAAGAGTGGCCAAATTGGACTAGTGCCTTTACCCTTCCCCTAACCGCCTAACCCTAACTGTAATGTCGGCATGTCAATATTTCACATGTCGACACTGAACATTTCAACAATGTCAACTTTATGAATGTCAGCATGGCGACTGCATCCCACGTATGATTAATATGCTAACAGCAGCCTTCACGAGATGCAGTTACTACATTAAATGACATATGGCGTAAAAGTGTAAACTGCGGTTTGTACTCCGAGATGATTAACGCTCCAAGCCCAGCAATATTCATTCATGTCTCCTCTGGAATAGACAGGGGAAACGTATTTGTGTGTGGGGACAAGATCTCGCTTTAATTACAGATCTGACTTGGTTTATTTATACTGCAAGCTATTGATATATACTGTATATCTAAATACATTAAGGGCCTGATTCAGTTTTAAGTTCAAATGAAAAAGGAGCAAGAAAATAAGTAATTTACAATCTGCGGACACTAAGCTATAGGAGCCGTCACCCCCCCAAAAAACATTTCTAAAGCTGTGCTTCTCCTGTGCATCTTATGACCCTTTCAGACCGCACTAAAAAAACGGTATTTTGCCGATTTTTAACTGTTTTGAAATGGTAATCTGTGCCGTCTGAAAGGTGCAAAATGATTTTACCGTTTCCCAAAAAAATGGTTTTTGGAAACGGTAAAAAAGCAGGGTCCTACCCGTTTCAGACCCGTTTTTTTAAATGTCAAAACGGATCTGAAACGGGATTCCTCCCCCCCCTCCCCCCTGGGCAGTGCAAGGAGGTGTCGGGTCCCTACAGTGTATGTTATATCGGTGGCGTGGTCCCTGCAGCTACTAGTTCCCATACACTGCAGGGACCCCCCACTGATATAACATACACTGTAGGGACCGCCTGCACTGCACACCCAGGTAGGATCCGTGCTGTGGGGCTGGAGGACCCCCGGGCAGTCTCTCTCTGGATGTTTGTGTAGTGTGAATTAGTCGTAAGCCCAGAAGAAAATTCTGCTTCACTGCGTCCGATTATCGCTGCTGTGTCCTGATTACAATCAGGCCTAAACTGTTTGAATGAAATTGGAACCCATTAATGAGAGATTTGCGTGTTAGAAAGTGTCACAATAGTAAGAAGAAGTAGAGTGTGTTGAGTGTTACATAGGTTCGAGGTAATAATTAGGGTTTAGGGAATAAATGGTCAAGCTAGGTCTGGAGACAGAGGGAAGGAGCCATGGGCAGCAGCTCAAAGAGCGCTAGGGGTGGCCAGACTACTAAATCCGCACATTGGGGCAGATTTATTAAGCCTGGTGAAGTCATAATATGTCCGGTGACAACGCACCGGCCAATCAGCTCCTAATTGTCATTTTTCCAACCCCATCCTGTAATGTGACATTTGGGAGCTGAGTGGCTGGTGCATTATCACCGTCAACTTTATAACTTCACCAGGCTTAATACATCTGCACCCCCCCCCCCAACCCCCCCCCCCCCCCCCGACTCTGCCGGCGCAGCACAGAGTGCTTATTTAAATAAAAAAAATGAGAAGGTAAGTTCTTACTGTACATAGTTTCCAGCATCGTCTTAGTTCTGGAGGAAGGTGTGTAAAGGTCCAATGTAAATGTCAGGCTAGAATTTTTTTTAATGATGTCAGCAACTCCTCATTAAAAAAAAAAAAAGATCATCGAGGAGAATAGAAAAATTGGTATCTCACGTCACATCAAATACTCTCGTCTTCACAGCTCATTATCCGCCACATACCAGCCGCTTTTACTTCATAAGGCATAATAATCCAATGCGGCTATATGATCAGCCCGGTTCGCATCAGGAAAGAAAAGGATGGGATCGCACACATGCAAAGCAAGGAGAAAAGAGCAATTATTATCAGGCGGAAGCGCCAGGCTCAGACAGAAATGGGACTGACCTTTTGAAAGCAGAGACTGACAGAAAGATGAATTTTCAATTTGAAGACAATCTTGAAGACGCAGCAGTTACCTGAAGAAATGTATGAATGGCGGCTTATTATAACTGTATAGAGTTGAATAGATGCCCTATCCAATACTGTATCTCACAGATATGTTTGCACTATTAGATATGTCATATATATATATATATATATGTGATAAAGGAATGTAGAGGAATAGGAATTGAGAATAACAAATGATCTCAGGAAGAAGCACTGAGGGAGAAGAGGGTGTAATAGGATCTCCTGTTCCATAGATTGTGTACTTCTTACTATTATACCAGTTCCCAGCACCTATTTACCTCCTTATTACGCTACATTGTTATGTGGTAAGGTGGAAAGAAGACACAGATATATCAAAGTCAACACTTCATAAATTCTAATTATGTTGAGATGAGCGGAAGTCAACACACATACATACAAGCACACACACGCAGACACACACACACACACACACACACACACACACCTCCCCAATGTGACTGTTCCCAATTAAGTGGTATATTTACTATGAAATGGTTTTACATACAGAATACAACAGAATATCTGTCAGCATGCAGCAGTGGTCTAAGATCCAAACTGCGGCTGGTACGCATGCACAGTGTATCAATGGGGCAGATGTATTAAGCCTGGCAAAGAGATAAACTGGAGATAAAGTGGAAAGAGATAATGCACCAGCCAATCAGCTCACAACTGTCATATTTCAAACACAGCTGATTGGCTGCTGCGTTATCTCCTGCCACTTTATCTCTTCTCCAGGCTTAATCAGGGTTGCCGACCCTCCCGGAATTACCGGGAGGATCCCGAAAATTGGGTCCTCTTCCCGGCCCCCCGGAAAGGTGGGCAACCCTCCCGGATTCCGGGGGACCCCCATGCCACCCCCCGATTGCGGCGTCTTCCCCATACCTTTTGGATTGAAATTGTCAATCCGCGGGTGTCAGAGGAGGGGGCGGAGCTAACATCGCGTCATTTTAGCTCCGCCCCCTCCACAGAGATCCGTGAATTGGGGGTTTTACCATCCTGGGGGCGGGGCTTACTGATGTAAAGCTCAAGCCCCGCCCCTCGACCTGCAGCTGGAAGTCTCCTCTCTGGGCTTCTCCCGGAGAGGAGACAGAAAAAGTCGGCAACCCTGGGCTTAATACATCTGCCCCATTAACCGTCCGCTGGGTGAATGGATGGCCGTGAGATCAGGTCGGAATTACCCCCTTAGTGCATATGAATATGCGATAAAAAAACTAAAATGGGATATTTTAACCCCAGTAAACATTCACTGGAGAAGGTAAAATTTAGGGCAGGATTGCCTACTTCCTGGCTGGGCGGGATGGGGCAGGGCGGCCGCCGGATGATCAGTGTGGAGGCGTGGCCAACATGATCGTGCCCTTGTGGCCACGCCCCCCACTGTGCAATGCCGGTATTTCAGGCATTGCACAGGGGGGGAGGGGGCCTACAAAGATGCACATTGCGTCATTTGCTCCCACAGACCCCCTGAAAAATCATCCGGTGATCGCTCAGCATCAAATGATTTTTTTCCCCCTTCAGTCAGTCCAAACTGACTTTTATCGGGCCCGGAGATGGCCGAATTCAGGACGGGCTTCGACATCTCACTGGGCTTCCCTTGCTTCCATCCCTGCCCACCCCCTTCCCTCCCATACTAGAGCGAATGCACCGGCGAGTGTGGGTGACTATCCGAGGGCTCAGGGCGTTTTCATATGTGCATATTTGAGCATGTGCAAACTCCCACCATCGGCCGGGGGACCAAATTCGTCCCGTTACGAGCCAGTTTGAATCACCTCCTTAATACGATTATCAGGATAATGCAATAAATACTTTTTTTTTTACTTACTTTGCCGTAAATGGGATGATCTGTTTCTGTCTGAACTTCCATTAGGAAACCATTAAACAGTTCTGCTTATTTTACCTCATGTCCCTAATATGAGATCATTTAGGCAATTCATTACATATTATAATTAGAGCCTTTTGCCATTATAAAATACTAAATAAAATGTAATCCTTTGTAGTGATCCATTAACCGGCACCATGTTTTCAGATGCTCGGGACAATTAGCAGCAGAGCCTCAAAATCAATTCAATTAAAGATAAAATTGCGGAGCTGTTTTCTTTGAAAGTAAATAGAAAAAGCTCCTTTGAAGTTAATGTAATTTGCTGTCACACTTTTATCGTGACTTGGAGCAAGCGGCATCCGTCCATATTGGAGATGGGTAAACCCAGGACTCGGTGGTGGGTAATAATAACATTTTACTATTTTAGTTGATAATTTTAGGAAATTTAACCCATATTAACACTTTTTTTTTTTCAAGTGGACAGGCGAGTACTGGCATAAATCATTTACTGGTTGCTCAGTGGTTAGCATTGCATGCTGACAGTGTGGAGTTTGTGGGTCACATGTACTAAGCTTGAAATGGGATAAAGTGGAGAGTGATAATCCAACAGCCAATCAGCTCCTAACTGTCATGTTACAGGTTGGTTTGAAAAATAAGAGTTAGGATCTGATTGGTTGGTGGTTTATTCTCTCTATTTTATATCTTTTCAAGGCTTAGTACATCTCGCCCTGTATGTTCTCATGGTATTTGTAGATAATTGGTGGCCGGCAATTTGGAGGATCTACTGTTAACTTTTCTGTTTTGAATTTAAAAAAAGGTTTTTAGTACGAAGTACAAAGTAAATGACTGTCACCGTCATCATAGAAAGATGCTACATAATATAATACCGCTTTCACACTGCCAAAACGTTTCAAAAACCGGTATTTTTAAACGGTATTTAAACCGGGTCTGAGTCTTCACATTGCAGTAGATTACCATTTTAAATACCGTTTAAGTACCATTCACATCAGTCAACCTGTTTAATCCCCTGAACACGTTTCAAGGCAGAATGCAGGGGACAGCCTATCACAGGTCTGTAATGTGTTGATTTTACTAAATACCGTTTCAGAGCCCTTTTCACTGCATAGAAAACGGCTCTGAAACGTGTAGGACTCTGCTTTGTAAACGTTTTGAGATACCGGTTATCTTTAACCGGTAAATCAACTCTGGCACTTTCCCACTGCAGCCTTAAACGTTTAGAAATGGGAAAAAAACGGCAATATCCCGTTTAACAAGTGCGGTGTGAAAGGGGTATAAAAGTACTAGTGTGGTATATCTTCAACTGATATTGTTATTGTTATTAATATTACTACTACTGTTTTTCAGAATATGTTGGAGCTAACAAGATGCAATAATACCAGTAGGCCCTTATATAGAATTATTTACATTGAACTTGCATTTGAAGAACCGGAGTCTTCATTTTTATTATTCTATTATTATTCAGCTGTATTTATAAGGCGTCACAAAGTGTCTGTAGCAGGATAACACAAAAACCACAACAAAATCCCATTACGGCTGTCAGAGGGAAAGTACAATACACAATGGCTAACCATAGCATACAGAAAGTACATAACAGTAGGCGATTCAGACCCGCTGCGCGCCAAATTCGTCCCCTTCCCCGATGTTTGTGGTTTGCACACTTCCGCTCGCATGCGCCTGCACAGAGGAAATATCATTCGATTGCTCAGATTTTTCCTCTGTCCACAGATAAAAGAAAGCCAGGACTTTGGGGGTGGGCAGTGACATCATGTGACGTCATCTGCCCACCCCCGAGCAGCATTAACCCCTTCCCGACATTTGACGTACATTTACGTCATGGTCGGGAAGTACTTCCCGACACATGGCGTAAATGTACGTCATGGCTTGTAACTGTCACCGCGTCTATAGACGCGGTGACAGTTTCAACATGTCTGCTGTCCCTGACAGCAGACATGTCCCTGCATGCCCAGGGGGGCTGCGATGCCGCCCCCCCGTCGGCGATCGCTGTGATTGGCTGTTCAGTGTGAACAGCCATTCACAGCGTTTTCTGTGTCACCGGCGAATAACGTTCGCCGGTGACACGCGATCGGAGGTGATTGGTGCTGTAAAGTACAGCACCAATCACCGCGGGGTGTAAGGGTGACACTGGTGTCACCCCACCTCACCCCGCCCGCCCCCAAAGGCCGTGATTGGTTCGTCGGACCGACGGACCAATCACAGCCAAGGAGGGGGATTTAAACTAACGGTGACTGCACTGCAGACGCCATTCCGGTCTGGAATTGCGTGCAGTGCGGTCACCGTGCCCAGCTGCCGCCATTTACTGACCTGAACCGAGCAAAATACTTACCTGATCACTGCTTCATCACTGCTTGTAGTGTGCTGGATCCTGTTACTACTTGTGACTTCCTGTGTTATTATTATTAACAATTTCTTATATAGCGCACACAGATTACGCAGCGCTGTACAGAGATAATTTTGAACATTCACATCAGTCCCTGCCCCAGTGGAGCTTACAATCTATATTCCCTACCACATGTACACGCACACAGACATTCTAGGGTTAATTTTGTTGGGAGCCAATTAACCTACCTGTATATTTTTGGAATGTGGGAGGAAACCGGAGTACCCGGAGGAAACCCACGCAGGCACAGGGAGAATATACAAACTCTGCACAGTTAGGGCCATGGTGGGGATCGAACCCATGACCTCAGCGCTGTGAGGCAGTAATGCTAACCATTACACCATCCGTGCTGCCCACTTGTGCTGCTGCAGTGTAATAGCGTTAGATAGAGAGAGATAGAGAGAGAGAGATAGAGAGATAGAGAGAGATAGTGTCAGAGAGTGCTATATTTTGTGCTGCTGCAGTGTGATATAGTTATAGATAGAGAGATAGAGAGAGATAGAGAGAGAGAGATAGTGACAGATTGTGCTATATATTTTTTATATAACTGACTGCTGCCCCCCTTTTGTGCTGATCAGTATAAATTAACTGATCAGCAACTTTTTGGGGGCGCAGGTTTTTTTTTATATATATATATATACCTGTCAGTGCTGCTGCTGCAGTGTCATAGAGTGATAGATAGTGAGAGATAGAGAGATAGAGAGAGATAGTGACAGAGAGTGATAGAGACTGCTATATTTTGTGTCTGCTGCCCCCCTTTTGTGCACCCCCAGCAACTTTTTGGGGGTGCAGGGGTTATTTTTCCTATATATAACTGTCAGTGCTGCTGCTGCAGTGTCATAGAGTGATAGATAGTGAGAGATAGAGAGAGATAGTGACAGAGAGTGATAGAGAGTGCTAAATTTTGTGTCTGCTGCCCCCGCCTTTTGTGCTGATCACTATATCTGAGGTGATCAGCAACTTTTTGGGGGTGCAGAGGTTTTTTTTTTTTATATATACCTGTCAGTTGCTGCCAGTTGCAATGTCAGTTGCACCAAAGGTTGTGCACCTGCTGCCCCTCACTGGTAATCAGTGTCGCATTACTGATCACCTTTTTTTTTTTTTGTGGGTGCTGTGCGGTCTTTTTTTAATTTTTTTTCTACACACACTGTGATTTTGTGGGTGTCCTGTGGCCACTGTGCGCTGATCAGTGACGTACATCACTGATCATCTTTTTCAGCACAGGGTTGATCTATTTTTTTTTTTTTTGATCAAATTCCTGTTGCCTTTGAGCGCTGTTCAGTGACGGACGTTACTGACCAACATCTGTGCTCAATTTTTGGCGCAGGACCTTTTTTTGTTTTTTTTTTTTAACCCCTTCAATTTTTTTTTTAACCCCTTCAATTTTTTTTTTAACCCCTTCAATTTTTTTTTTGTATAAAGTATTTTTTATTTCTGCACTACATACACACTACACACTACATACCCCCCGGGTTGAAATAAAGTTTGTACCCCCCCCTACACTATACACGTGTTGAAACATTTCACTACCAGTAACACAAAAATAAAAATGGCATCCCAAATGTCATCCCAAATGTCATCCCAGTCATCCAGAAGATTGTATTCAGCGGAGGAGGCATATGCCATGCTTGCCTCTGACTCTGACACAGCCAGTGAGGCAAGCGGGGAATTTGAAGGATTCGTCTTAAGCTCCTCTTCCTCCTCTGGTGATGAGGGACCCCCTCAAAGACGCCCCCGTAGAGCAGCTGAGACCCCCCCCCAATAATTGATCTCGTATGGACCCCACCACCAGACAATTTTGAGCCCCAGGTTCCTGAGTTTTTGGCCATGCCAGGAATCCAATTTGATTCCACAGGTCTCAGAGAAATTGACTTTTTCAAATTATTTTTCTCTGATGATTTTATAAATTTAATGGTGGACCAAACTAATTTATATGCCCAGCAGTTTATTGCTCAAAACCCAACGTCATCATTTGCTAGGTGGACCCCTGTAGATGCAGTAGAGATGATGACGTTTTGGGGTCTGGTGTTTCATATGGGCATAGTAAAAAAGCCAGAAATTAGGCAATATTGGAGTACAGATGTTCTGTACAGCACCCCATTTTACCGTATGGCCATGCCCCGGGCTCGATTTGAGACGATCCTTAAATTTTTGCATTACAACGATAATGCACAGTGCCCACCCAGAGATGATCCCACCTTTGACCGGCTATTTAAAGTCAGGCCGGTCATTGATCATTTCAGTGCCAAATTTGAAGAGATGTACATCCCAGATAAATTCATTTGCATAGACGAGTCCCTTATACATTTTAAAGGAAGGGTTAAATTCCGCCAGTACCTTCCCAATAAGAGGGCAAGGTATGGCATAAAAATGTATAAGCTGTGTGAAAGCACCTCAGGGTACACTCACAGGTTTAGGATATATGAAGGGAAGGATTCAAGAATTGAACCGCCAGAATGCCCCCCCTCCCTCGTAGGTGTTAGTGGAAAAATTGTCTGGGATTTAGTGCACCCCTTCCTGGATAAAGGTTATCACCTCTATGTGGATAACTTTTACACTAGCATCCCCCTGTTTAAGGCCCTTGGTTCAAGAGGTACAGCAGCTTGCGGTACTGTGCGCAAGAACCAAAGAGGCCTCCCAAAAACGCACATTGCCCAAGTAATGAGAAGGGGTGAAAGCAGGGGAATATGCACCGAAAATATGTTGTTGGTCAAATATAAGGACAAGAGGGATGTCCTTATACTGACAACAATTCACGGAGACAGTACCACCTCCGTCCCTGTACGAGGTACCAGTACCCACACCTCAAAACCTAATTGTATCCTGGATTACAATAGGTACATGGGCGGAGTGGATCTTTCAGATCAGGTACTGAAGCCGTACAGTGCCCTGCGGAAAACAAAAATCTGGTACAAGAAGCTGGCCGTGTATATCATCCAGATGGCACTGTATAACGCTTACGTGCTATTCCGTTCTACCGGCCAGAGGGGGACATTTATGCACTTTCAAGAGGAAGTCATAAAGGGCCTAATATTTGGGAACCAGCAGGCAGAGGGCCCCAGTACTTCTAGTACTGGCCCCCGTATTGTACCAGGGCAGCATTTTCCTGATGAAATCCCCTCCACTGGAAAAAAGGGCAGGACACAAAAAAGGTGCAAAGTTTGCTATAAAAAGGGAATAAGAAAGCAAACTATTTTCCAGTGTGACACTTGCCCCGACAAACCCGGCCTATGTATAAAGGAGTGTTTTAAATTATACCACACATCTATGGATTATTAGGTTCATAATTTCACCGTGCTTCGGGGGTCTTGCTAATGCCACATAGCACCCACCATTCATTTCACCAGAATCAGAGCCGCAAAATCCAAAAATCACTCCTTCCCTTCTGAGTCCTGCCATGCACCCAACTGGTATTTTTTGGTCACATGTGAGGCATTGCCGTACTCGGGAGAAATTGGGGCACAGATTTTGGGGTGCTTTTTCTCCTTCATACCTTCTGAAAATAAAACATTTTGAGCCAGAACTGCATTTTTGTGTAAAAAAATTTAATTTTTTATTTTCACTGCTCAGTTGTACCACAATTGGTGAAACCCCTGGGGGTTTGAAATGTACACTATACGCCTAGATGAATTCCCTGAGGGGTGTAGTTTGCAAAATGGGGTCACTTGTGGGGGGGTTCCACTGTATTGGTGCTTTGGGGGTCTTGCTAATGTGACATAGCACCCACCAACATTCCACCAGAATTTGTGCTGCAAAATCCAAATATCACTCCTTCCCTTCTGAGTCCTGCCACTTTTTGGTCACACATGAGGCATTACCATACTCGGGAGAAATTGGGGCACAGATTTTGGGGTGCTTTTTCTCCTTCATACCTTCTGAAAATGAAAAATTTTGAGCCAGAACAGCATTTTTGTGTAAAAAAATGTAATTTTTCATTTTCACTGCCCAGTTGTATCAAAATTGGTGAAACCCCTGGGGGTTTGAAATGTACACTATACCCCTAGATGAATTCCCTGAGGGGTGTAGTTTGCAAAATGGGGTCACTTGTGGGGGGGTTCCACTGTATTGGTGCTTTGGGGGTCTTGCTAATGCGACATAGCACCCACCAACATTCCACCACCAAAAATCACTCCTTCCCTTCTGAGTCCTGCCATGCACCCAACTGGTATTTTTTGGTCACATATGAGGCATTGCCATACTCGGGAGAAATTGGGGCACAGATTTTGGGGTGCTTTTTCTCCTTTATACCTTCTGAAAATGAAAAATTTTGAGCCAGAACAGCATTTTTGTGTAAAAAAATGTAATGTTTCATTTTCACTGCCCAGTTGTATCAAAATTGGTGAAACCCCTGGGGGTTTGAAATGTACACTATACCCCTAGATGAATTCCCTGAGGGGTGTAGTTTGCAAAATGGGGTCACTTGTGGGGGGGGTTCCCCTGTATTGGTGCTTGGGGGGGTCTTGCTAATGCAACATAGCACCCACCAACATTCCACCAGATTCTGAGCTGCAAAATCCAAAAATCACTCCTTCCTTTCTGAGTCCTGCCATGCACCCAAATGGTATTTTTTGGTCACATGTGAGGCATTGCCGTACTCGGGAGAAATTGCGGCACAGATTTTGGGGTGCTTTGTCTCCTTCATTCCTTGTGAAAATGAAAAATTTTGAGCCAGAACTGCATTTTTGTGTAAAAAATGTAATTTTGCATTTGCACAGCCCAGTTGTATCAAAATTGGTGAAACCCCTGGGGGTTTGAAATGTACACTATACCCCTAGATGAATTCCCTGAGGGGTGTAGTTTGCAAAATGGGGTCACTTGTGGGGGGGTTCCACTGTATTGGTGCTTGGGGGGTCTTGCTAATGCGACATAGCACCCACCAAAATTCCACCAGAATCTGAGCTGCAAAATCCAAAAATCACTCCTTCCCTTCTGAGTCCTGCCATGCACCCAAATGGTATTTTTTGGTCACACGTGAGGCATTGCCGTACTCGGGAGAAATTGGGGCACAGATTTTGGGGTGCTTTTTCTCCTTTATACCTTCTGAAAATGAAAAATTTTGAGCCAGAACTGCATTTTTGTGTAAAAAAATGTAATTTTTCATTTTCACTGCCCAGTTGTATCAAAATTGGTGAAACCCCTGGGGGTTTGAAATGTACACTATACCTCTAGATGAATTCCCTGAGGGGTGTAGTTTGCAAAATGGGGTCACTTGTGGGGGGGTTCCACTGTATTGGTGCTTGGGGGGTCTTGCTAATGCAACATAGCACCCACCAACATTCCACCAGAATCTGAGCTGCAAAATCCAAAAATCACTCCTTCCTTTCTGAGTCCTGCCATGCACCCAAATGGTATTTTTTGGTCACATGTGAGGCATTGCCGTACTCGGGAGAAATTGGGGCACAGATTTTGGGGTGCTTTGTCTCCTTCATTCCTTGTGAAAATGAAACATTTTGAGCCAGAACTGCATTTTTGTGTAAAAAATGTAATTTAGCATTTGCACAGCCCAGTTGTATCAAAATTGGTGAAACCCCTGGGGGTTTGAAATGTACACTATACCCCTAGATGAATTCCCTGAGGGGTGTCGTTTGCAAAATGGGGTCACTTGTGGGGGGGTTCCACTGTATTGGTGCTTGGGGGGTCTTGCTAATGCGACATAGCACCCACCAAAATTCCACCAGAATCTGAGCTGCAAAATCCAAAAATCACTCCTTCCCTTCTGAGTCCTGCCATGCACCCAAATGGTATTTTTTGGTCACATGTGAGGCATTGCCGTACTCGGGAGAAATTGGGGCACAGATTTTGGGGTGCTTTTTCTCCTTCATACCTTCTGAAAATGAAAAATTTTGAGCCAGAACTGCATTTTTGTGTAAAAAAATGTAATTTTTCATTTTCACTGCCCAGTTGTATCAAAATTGGTGAAACCCCTGGGGGTTTGAAATGTACACTATACCCCTAGATGAATTCCCTGAGGGGTGTAGTTTGCAAAATGGGGTCACTTGTGGGGGGGTTCCACTGTATTGGTGCTTTGGGGGTCTTGCTAATGCGACATAGCACCCACCAACATTCCACCACCAAAAATCACTCCTTCCCTTCTGAGTCCTGCCATGCACCCAACTGGTATTTTTTGGTCACATATGAGGCATTGCCATACTCGGGAGAAATTGGGGCACAGATTTTGGGGTGCTTTTTCTCCTTCATACCTTATGAAAATGAAAAATTTTGAGCCAGAACTGCATTTTTGTGTAAAAAAATGTAATTTTTCATTTTCACTGCCCAGTTGTATCAAAATTGGTGAAACCCCTGGGGGTTTGAAATGTACACTATACCCCTAGATGAATTCCCTGAGGGGTGTAGTTTGCAAAATGGGGTCACTTGTGGGGGGGTTCCACTGTATTGGTGCTTGGGGGGTCTTGCTAATGCAACATAGCACCCACCAATATTCCACCAGAATCTGAGCTGCAAAATCCAAAAATCACTCCTTCCCTTCTGAGTCCTGCCATGCACCCAAATGGTATTTTTTGGTCACATGTGAGGCATTGCCGTACTCGGGAGAAATTGGGGCACAGATTTTGGGGTGCTTTTTCTCCTTCATACCTTCTGAAAATGAAAAATTTTGAGCCAGAACTGCATTTTTGTGTAAAAAATTAAATTTTTCATTTTCACTGCCCAGTTGTACCACAATTGGTGAAACCCCTGGGGTTTGAAATGTACACTATACCCCTAGATGAATTCCCTGAGGGGTGTAGTTTGCAAAATGGGGTCACTTGTGGGGGGGGGGTCCTAAATTTTAGCATCTTATGGTGCCTAGAAACCTACATGGTGCCTAAAAAATAATCTTATAAAAAGGAGGCTCCAAAATCAAGTAGGTGCTCCTTCTATTATGAAGCCTGTGGTTTGGTCAACGTGCACACTAGGGCCACATATAGGATATTTATGAAAACAAAAGAATTGGGGGAATCAATTTTTAGTCACATTTCTCTAGTAAAATGTACTGTGTTCCTTAGAAAAATGTATTAAAATTGCAAATCTGAATTTTGAAATTTCACCTACACTTTGTTTTAATTCCTGTGAAACACCTAAAGGGTTAACAAACTTCCAAAATGCTGTTTTGAATACTGTGAGGGGTGCAGTTTTTTAAATGGTATCATTTATGGGGGTGTCTCACATACAAGTCCCTCAAAGTCACATCAGAACTGAACTGGTCCCTAAAAAAATCAGTGTAAGCCTCCTAGTGTCCAAAAAAATTAAAAGGAAGTTGAAATAATGATGGAAACATAAAGTAGACATATGGTCTATGTTAGTTATTAACTATTTTGAGTGGTATGATTATTTGTCTCACAAGCAGAAAATTTAACATTTTGCAAATTGCTAAATTTTCCATTTTTTTACGACATTTTGGTATTTTTCACAAAAAAAACACAGACTGTATCGACCCAAATTTACCACTAATTTGAAGTACAATGTGTCACGAAAAAACAATCTCAAAATCACTGGGATAAGTAAAAGCAAAAAAAAGTTATCCCCACTTAAGTGATACATGTCAGATTTGAAAAAAAGGGCTCTGTCAGGAACGCAAAAACTGGCTCTGTCAGGAAGGGGTTAATATGGGCTCGACAACCATTTTTTGTGGGCACGCCCATGAAATGCTGGGCGGACCCCAGTGACTGTCCTCTGCCTGTCAATCAGCCAGTGCCACGGCCAATGAAAAACGGGGAAGGGAACGAATTTGGACCTGTGTGAACAGGAATTGTCTCTTTTGTCCACATAATAAAGATGGCTGTATCTATTTGGGGCCTGATTCAGTGATGGAGCATCACAGCCACGTCTTTGGGTGCAATAGACTCAAATATGGTAATTCAGCAGGTGGCTTCTGTAGGAGAAAGACTCCTCCTGCATGCAGCGCCGATCTGAGTGCTGTGTCCATATCAATGGGTCACCATAGCAACCATTGGTCGCAAAGGTCTCAGCCCCTCAGTCATCTGAGTAAGCTTCAACTTATATATAAAGAAGGGGAAAGAAGTCTCTTTTTGCTGGGGCACCGTGTAACCAGAATTGTTATTATTATTAAAATATTAATGTTTATTGATATGCATTAAATTTAGGGAGAACAGCCTAATGTTATTGGTGCCAGGGCAGATTTTACCCAGATGTCAACCATTTCACCATGTCGACCTTTTGACCATATCGGCCAAATGGCGTCGACCATCGACCTGTCATCTGGTTACCTTTTTAGCCTTGGCACTGAGCTTTGATAATGCTTGTCTTGCTTCAGTGACTCTGCATGAGAAACTTCTTAATCAAGAATTAATGGAATTGTCAATGAATGTAACATTGTTTGGACATAATAAGGGAAACGACACTACAATGGAAGAGATCCTGGTGAAATGAAGTCAAGTAGAGATGTGTATCACAGGCGGTAACAGAATGGGAACAATAGGCTCATCCTGGGCCATTGGACACAATGCTTGCAGATGATTATTTTCTGAAGACATAATGACATAAAAGACTGGTTTAATCAAATATTGGAACATGATATTCATAACTGAGAAACTTATAGATAACATTAACATTTCAGCTGGAACTAATTAATGAGAACATCCGGGGATATTGAATTGTGTTTTTTAATTAAAAGGTCTCCTTATTTTGGCAACGTGAGTTGTTGAGCTTGAAGCAGAAAGATGATTAATTACAATTCCATCGAGCATTTTGTGTTGTTCTTATGGGAGGTAGTCAATGTGAATTCAGACCGGATCGCTGGGCCCAGCTATCGGGTAAACACCAGAGTTTCCTCCGCTCCTGTGAATGATCACGTTAGACTGCAATGGGTGTGAAGTTACAGGTGGCAGAATAGTGTTAATATGAATATTTTCTTCTGAGCAAAAACAATACACAGGACTACAGTACATAGATTTGGAACTTGTGCCACCTTAAGCTTTAAATTGACTGGAGCAAGTACGGGAGTCTGGGGGAGCGGTAACAGCCCTGAAAATTGGTCTTTTTATACACTGGATACAGTATGGAATACAGTATTAATATTTAACAGTACAGATGGTCTATAGTATAGGCTGTTTCAAAGATTTAAACAAGATAAGTGATCAGGAAAAGGCTAAACATATAATAAACAAATACACAGACCTAATATAACCAGTACTGCACTTTCCCACCTCATGTTAAGGCTCCTGTCCTCTTCCTCCTGGCAGCTACTCTTTGGTCCATCGCGATGTTTGAGGGCTCAGATCCACACACAGACACACACACAGATGCTCCCACAGGGCATGTGCAGCAGCTCTGCTCTGTCCCTTACACTGATGCCAGTGCTATTGTTGTCATAATGAAAGGCACTTGGCAAGAGGAAGAGGGGGAGTTTTCTGTGCAACCAGAAACCCCCCCCCCATGTTTAGTTTATGTTATATATATATATATATGTATATATATATATATATATATATATATATATATATATATATATATTGACTACTTCAAATTGTAGAATTTAATTTGGAGTCAATTTTAATATTGATTCTTCTTTGTCAGACCCCATCGGTTGTTGCACTTACATTTTACTTCTGAAGTTATTAGAGGAGACATGTATTTTTTTTTAAGGAAACCGCTTGTGCTGTTTCTACAACTTGTAAGACCGGGGGCTCCTCTGTTCCCTGAACTTCTGCCTATTCCACTTCTCATCATTAATTCATTGTTCTCATGCTCTGTTTACAGGTTCCTGCTCTAACTCAGCTCGGCTCAGAGGAAAGGGTAAGCATCTGATATTTGCCTTGTGAGACCTGGTGGATGGAATTCGGCCAACTGCAAAGTATTTCGGGAGGTCTTAATGAGTTTCTTGAGCTTAGAGACGTGATTTTCGGTTTGTTATTCAAGTTAATTTGCGTATTGTGGCGTTGTGCCTCAAGTGCAATCTGTAAAACTCAACATGTATCATTATTTGATCTGCAGCCTCTTCCTCTTAAAGAAATGCATGAGCGCCACCGCTGCAGGGGAATCCATTTGATGATGCGGGGACAAAGACTTCATGTGACATCAGCCGCCTGCCCCTGGAAGGTATCAACCTGTCCGCATACCCATGGGAACACCCAGCATTGGGATGCAGTCAAAATCCCGATGGTGAAAATCCCGACGGTCAAAATACCGACAGCTATTGACAGATGGTCAAAATACTGACATTTAAAATCCAGACAAGGTCAAAATACCGACATATAGAATGTAGAAAGGTGAAAAAGTCAACATGACTTTTTTTTTGGGGGGGGGGGGGGGGGGGGGGGGCCTGCAGGCTGCAGCCCTGCAGCTCATAGGTAAAACACCCCACTGATAGTAAGTGCTACAATGCAGTGACTGTGGCTCAGTGAGCTGCTGGTCCTGCCCCCAGCCCTTCTTTTTCTGGGAATAGACACTGTGTGCCAGGCAGGGGGGACTCCCAATGGCCCCCACCACTACAGAACACTGCCGTCACTGGGTGGAACGCCGGACTGTCCAAAACAAACCGGACGGTCCGATGAAAATCGGGACAGGTGGGAGGTATGGTGTAGGCATAGAAATAACCTACCACACTGTAACAATATCAGTCAGTTTAAATGAGATGGTATCGGGATCCCAGTGCTTTAGATGTCGGCAGCCAGATGGTCGGGATCTTGACATCTTTTAGGTAAGTATGGTAAAACTCCCCCCCACCCCCTCTTACCCTCCTTGCCTGCAGACTAACCCTAACCCCCCTCCCCGCAATCTAACCATCCCTCCTTAGTGCCTAACCCGCTCCTTAGCAGCCTAACCCTTGCCCCCCCCCCCGGAGTATTACCCCAACCCTCCCTCCACTACATAAATCTAACCCTCCCTTCCGCAGCCTAATTCTAACCCTCCCCGGCAAACGTACAGTCAGAATGCCGACAGTTGCTTTCCCGGCACTGTCATTGTGAATGATGTTGGGATCCCGTTGCCGGTCTTCTGACCAGCGTCTAGAAATCCCGCAACAGGCTTCCAACTGCCGGAATCCCGGCCACCAGTAGGCAAACTAGATTCCATTTAAAATCCTATTTAAATATCACCCTGCAGATTCACATCAACATACTGTAGATCCGTCTCCAAATAAACAAGCTTCATTTGTAAATCTCAGACTATGAGTAATGCCTGTGTCTGAGCACTGATGCTGAGGATGACATATTGTTCAGAATTAGAGCACAAGCAAATTGTAAATGCAGAATCTATTTCAGAAGTGAGCGCATGAAATATCCTCTTGAGAGCAGCAACCTCCGAGAGCCTCCGGCTGTGCTTCAGGCTTTCTTACTGTTACTTTCAGATAACAAAAGGTTCTCATGGTGGAACCAAGACATTTTGAAATCAGGAGTTTAATATGGTGATGCTGACGCTATCGGAAAATAGAGAAATGTTTTAAAATTATAATCTATTTCAATATCTAGAGAGAACCTGGATGAAAGAGTCCCGCACTACATGTTTCACATTACACAGTTAATTAAATGGAAGGGATTAAATGACCCCGTCGAGAGGAACACAGAACACAATATATAACTATAAGAAATATACAGTATATGTAACAGTCAACATACAGTAGATTGTTGGAAATGAAAGTCTTACATATATTTGGGCAGCACGGATGGTGTAATGGTCAGCATTACTGCCTCACAGCGCTGAGGTTATGGGGTCGATCCCCACCATGGCCCTAACTGTGCAGAGTTTGGACATTCTGGGTCATTATTATTACCTCTTCCTCTGGGCTCCTGGGCAGGTATTATGGGATTGCTGTTAATGGCATTAATGTCATTGAGAATGTCAGTGACTGTGTCCCGAGCATCTCAGCCATTTCACTCTGGGTGCTAAATGCGCTTCTCTGTGTGGTAACTTGGTGACAACAACAATATGTGTTCTGTTGCTCCTCTTCCCAGGCCCGGTGCGAGGCACCGGAGCACCCCAGGCGCCCACCCGATCCACGGAGTGTGTGTGTGTGTGTGATGGGTGCTGCGGCGTGGGAGGGACCTTGGCTCTCACCAGATCCGCGGGATGGTTTGCCGGGTGATGGGTGCTGAAGCGCCGGGTGATGGGTGCTGCGGCTCCAGGTGATGGGTTCTGAGGCGCGGGAGGGACCTGGGCTCTGCCGCGGCGCTCCATGGGTGAGGGGCGGGCGGGTTTGCCAGGCAATGTGGAGAGCTGCGGGACAAGTACCCAATCCACGGGGGGGGGGGGGGTAGGCGGTGCTCCACGGGCGGGCGGGTTTTGCCGGGTGCAGGAAACTTACCCCTGCTGTTGCTCCGATCCTCCCTGCTGACGAAAGGGGGGGGGGGTGATGGGTGCTGCGCCGTGGGAGGGACCTGGGCTCTCACCCGATCCACGGGACGGTTTGCCGGGTGATGGGTGCTGCGGCTCCTGGTGATGGGTGCTGAGGCTCCGGGTGATGGGTTCTGCGGCGCGGGAGGGACCTGGGCTCTGCCGCGGCGGATCCACGGGTGATGTGGAGAGCTGCGGGACAAGTATCCAATCCACGGGGGGGGGGTAGGTGGTGTGCCAGGCGATGGGTGCTGCGGTGCTCCACGGGTAGGAGGGGGCGGGCGGGTTTTGCCAGGTGCAGGAAACTTACCCCTGCTGTTGCTCCGATCCTCTCTGCTGGCGAAAGGGGGGGGGGGGGGGGGTGCGCGGGTGATGCTCCGGTGGGCGGAGAGAGTTGTGGATAGCGCTGACCTCCATCCAGGGGGGTGCTCCAAACTCCAAACCCTCCAGTGGCCAGCGCCCTAGGCAAATGCCTAGGGCTGCCTAGTGGTGGCGCCGGCCATGCTTCTTCCAGTGAAGAATGTCCTTTGTTAAAACCCTTGATATATGTGAAAGTTTCTATCATGTCCCCCCTTTCCCTTCTCTGCTCTAAACTATACATATTAAGATCTTTTAGTCTTTCTGGGTAAGTTTTGTGATGTAGGCCATGCACCATTTTAGTTGCCCTTCTTTGTACAGTCTCTAATGTATTTATATCCTTCTGGAGATATGGCCTCCAGAACTGAACACAGTACTCTAGGTGAGGTTATACCAATGACCTCATCATCAGTTTTGTGGAAGTGTTGGGATATAATCCTGTTGGTTCCAGCTACACAACATTGCTCGCATCAGACTGTTTTCTTTCTCCCAGCGTGTGACTAAACCTTTTATTCACCCACTGGTCATCTCGACTACTGCAACAGTGTCTTTACTGGCCTCCTGTGTTTCCAGATCGCTCTCCTCCAGTCTGTCCTCACTGGCCTCCCACACTACCAGCTCGCTCTCCTCCAGTCTGTCCTCAACTCTGCAGCCAGACGTATCTTCATCTCCCGCCGTTCCACTTCTGCCAAACCCCTTCAAGAAAATCTGCACGGGCTCCTATTCTCCTACAGAATCTTCTTTAAACTCCTCAACCTCACATACAAGGCCCTCTCTAACTCCACTGCTCCCTACACCTCCAACCTCCTTATCTGGTCATCCAATGCCCATCATCTCTTCTTTTTCCTGGTACCTGCATCCCATGCAGGTATCCAAGACTTTGTCTGTCTTCCCCATTCACTGGATTGAGCTCCCTCTCTCTTTTAGACTCTCCCCGAACTTGCAAAGCTTCAAACATTCACTGAAAACCCACCTGTTAACCAAAGTGTACCCTATCTGCTGCCTCGTGTTCTGGCCATCCCTGCCATGCTCCCTTCTTGTCTTCAGGCCTCCTTGCTTGCACCTTGAGGCGCTTGTCTTTATACCCCCTTCCTCTAGACTTTAAGCTCCTTGGAGCAGTACCCTCTTTCCTCCTGTTCTCACAGCCCTCTTCCCATACTAACCTATCATCTGTACCCGCATCTCTTCTCATTTGTGCTCATTCATCTCTGCCAATGACGACCTACCACTGGTAGTACGCGGACCACTCCTCTGCTTCCCTACATCTCACCTGTGTTGTGTACTGAGAATTGTGCTGCTAATAGTTTCCTGTGCTCAGTTTTTCCATTACTATTATGTTTAATTCTGTGCACCCTGTATTGTTCTAATGTGTGCCAAATGTACGGCGCTGCCAACCACTTGTGGCGCCTTAGAAATAAAATGTAATAATAATGATTATGCCATGTTCCCAGATATGTGTTATTTTTTATTTAAAAAAAATAACATGGGTTAGTTATGACTTGTCAACAGTCATCAACAGTCGTCAACATGATAATATCATCATGGTCAAGCTGTCGACATGCTGCAGGTTGGCAAGCCCAGCATGTCGACATATCATCTGAGTAGACATGATGGTCACCATCATATCTACTCAGATGATATGGCGACATGATAAACTGTCATCAATCCTTCTCTGGTGGTCTATCAGTGTCTTATCTTCTCCCGGTATCAGCAGCTTTTCCAGTGTCTTCTTCGTGTGTGCTCCTGGCCTCATTTGGATCAGTTCCAGTGCAGGTGAATGCGTATTTCTGAGTATTTCTTCCACCAAACCTTTATCCATAAACATCCCCTTGGTGCCCCCCCCCCCCCCCCCACACACACACACAATCCCTCCAACTACAACTTGGCAGTTCCTAATCTTAACTGCTGGTAGAATGGCAACATCTCTCATGATGACATTTTAGGTGTTGACATTGTGAACTCGTTGATAGTTTAACAATGTCTACCTTGTGCCGGCCAAGTGAACTATGTCAAGGTTCTGTCATTGGATTGTGGTGTAGACCTTATGAACATGGACATGGTTACTGATGGCCATTTCACTTGTTACCAATTTGATGACCTCCTTTACCTAGTATCAGGAAGGTATATAGTAACTGTTAATGATAGTGGTGACAACTCGCTTATTCAATTTGCAGAATCAGACTTAAGTCTCATTATGCTTTGCTACAACAGGTAATGTGTCATTAGTGCTTGTGCCATAAATAACAACATGAGTAATGCAGATAAGTTATTAATGAAGTTTGCCTGTGATGAGGTCCATACACACTGGGGGATTTTGCGCAGCATGTATCCACAGCGGTGATGGGGGAAATCGCTGGGCTGAAAATTGCTGAGTGATTTTCACCCGTTTCAGCGATTATCCCTGGGGTGGGCGACTTTCGGTAGCAGGATGCTATGGAAATCAGTCCCCCCCACCACTCATCTGCTGGTAGCGATGATGCGGGAGCGCACGTCAGTGCTCATCGCTGGCCGCTACACACTGGGGGTTATTCTGGCTGATCCGCAGTAGGGCTGCACGGGGATCAATGTTTTTGTACTGTGCATGCACATTTCTGCACATGGGGCATACGCGGGACGTATGTGCACCCACGGCGAGTGGGGGTGGCGGCGGCGGAGAGGGGCATGGGATGGCATGCAACCCCATTAGCACATAGGAACACCCAGCGTTTCATGGGAGTTCCCATGAGAACGCTGGGCATTATCATGCTAATGAGGCCATAATGTGGGTGCCGGGGGGCGGGCAGCTCACATCGCCGGATGTGAGCTGCCCGCCCAATTCCTCCCGAGCATCCACGCATATCCACTTCAGAGTCACTTTTTTATGCGTGCACCTTCGCCAGTGGCGCCCTAGGCCGTCTGGTGGTCCAGTGTGTATTGGCCACCTCCTCTGGTCAGCGGCACCGTCCGCGGCTTTAAGAACATGGCCGCCGACCTCCTGCACTGAGGACATGTCTAGACAGTGCAGGAGGCCGCTAGAGGGCGGGGCTGTGGGCGGGACGAGAGGCCAGAGCACCAGGAAGCAGCCTGCCTGTGCCGATCATCACACGGCACCCTACTTCCAGCGGCCGGCCTGTGCGTCCACCTTCCCCCTGCTAGTGCTGCAGGTCTGCAGCGGAGCCTCGTGTCTGCCCGGCGGCAGTGGAGAGCTCAGCCTCACTGCCATCTGTAAAGGGGGAGAACAGGACTGAGGAGAAGCCTGTGGTGTCCTGACTCTTCAGTCCAGTTTTGCAGGGGGAGTAGCTTGTGGTGTCCTGATATTATGCAGGGGGAGCAGCCTGTGGTGTCCAGTTATTACGCAGGGGGAGCAGCCTGTGGTGTCCTGGTTTATTATAGTAGAGGAGCAGTCTGTGGGGTCCTGCTGCTGTTGTTGTTATTATTACACAGGGGGAGCAGGGGCCTTTCTCAGCCGATCGCTGTTACTTATGGGCCAGTGCTCTGGACTTGCCCCCCAGGCTAAAAGTTGCCAGCCACCCCCTGACCTTCACCATCATTGCATCGGATGGTCGCCAACCATCAAATGAAGTGGGCGGATCTCACAAGGCTGCGAATGGATGAAACATCCATTCTCAGGCCCTGCAAGCGAATCACCCTTCCAAATGGGTGGTGCCAACCAACCATTCACGAGGCGGGGTTTGGGCTGCCAGAATAAACCCCACTGGACGGCTTTTGAGCTCAAACGGCAAAACCGAGCTGCATTCAGCTCAAACTCACCCAGTGCGTAGGGGCCTTTAAGCTGTTTACACTTCGCCTACATCTTCCTAGGTGTCTTTACTAAGTGGACCAGTAGGTTGCAGACAAGTTTTCCGCTATTTATGAACTAGCATGCAAGTCATAATTTGCCCTTCTGTACATATAAATCATTGTGCTCCATTGTTACAAGTGTAGCAGGGATATAATTGCCGGCGTATTGTTGCCGATGAAGTACATTGATATTTCTGCTGAGATCTCACACTAAACAAACGTGACTCACTCCCTCTCGGAGGCAATCTGCAGCTTGCATGGGGAAAAAAAAGTTTTTTCGGTAAAACAGAAAGACATTATGAAACATGTGCTTTAATCTCTGCTAATGTCCATTTAATTCTCGGCAAGACACTTTTCACGTGAAGCTGGTTTTAGAAAACAGAAAAAAAAAGTTTATTACAGTGTAACGCAGAATTTCTCGCCCACCCATGATTCTGGGGATTTATTAAGCAGCAAATGCCTTGTGGTTAGAAGACAAAGCCTTTAATGAATTTTCAGACAGACGTATATTTCATAACTTTGGTCACATTTTGTTTGGCAACCAGAACATAAAAACGCTTTGTTCTAGAGTTAAAACAAAGTGTTATGTGATGTTTATTTAATCTGCATTACACATAGTACAGGAACCAACACTTGTAAAGTTTCTATAAATGGTCTATAAATGTTTACTCCATCTGGCCGCAGTCAGCACAGAACGCCAACCAGATTTTTACGCTGTATTGAACATGGAAATGAAAAGTGTTCTATTATCTGATTCTGTAATGACAAGTGTCAATATGACAAGCTGGGATCCTTAACGTGGAGCATCTTGGAGGATGATTACTTTCTTTTGTATAATCTGTTGTTACAGTATTATTTTGTTGCTGGAACTATTTCACATTTCTCTGGATAATCTGACAATTGCAGAATTGCCCGTTATGTTCCCACCTCTTTCTTCCAGTCTTTTCCTGATGTATATGAGATGAGTTGCCGTGGGTCCACTAAGGACTCAGCCTGTCTCCTCTCTGTAAAGCTTCACACAAGAGCAGACTGGTCCTGGTTTCCTAAAATGCTGGGGGGGATGGTGGGGATCCCTCGTATTTAAGAAACCAGCACCAAGCTCCAACAGCCAGCAGGGTAATGCCACAGCCAGGGGACACAATATATACAAGGTCCCACGGCCATCACATCACCCCCTGACTGGTCAGCCTTGGACATGTGGGTGCCCGTCATATTCTGTTGTTCTGCACACTGATTGTAGGTGGTCGGAGCTAGCTGCAGCACTGACAGGTGACCGGCCTGACAGAATAGAGATGGATGTGTGTGTTGCAGATTGTGTTCAACTAATAAATGATGATGCAGGTATAGATTCAGTTGTTAGAGCCAGCTCTGCATCCAGCACTATTGTGTATGATAACCAGGCATGTGTGCTGGCCATTCTGCAGGGTCCTGACATCATTTTCATTGTCAGATGGGGAACCAGAGTAAAATAGTTTTCAAATCCCTGACCTACACTAACGAAGTGGCAGCTTTACCTAATGCAACAAACCAAATAACACATATCTGACATTTTTGTACCTCTGTTCTGTGTGTTTTAATACCGAGAATAATGTAAACTTGTCTTTTGTTCTAATATTATTAATTTTATTTGTAAAGCATAGACTAAGTAGGAGAAGGGCTGCCTACTTTTCTAGTCTCCTCTCCAGGAGAAGTTTCAGCAGCACTTTGAGGAGCGGGGCTTGAGCATGACATCATCAAGCCCCACCCACAGGACAGAAAGAACCGATTTGCAGATCTCCTTGGAAGAGGTGGGGATAAAATTACACTATTGTGACATATTAGCCCTGCCCCCTCCCCGGAGACCCTCAAATTGCGGTATTTAAACAGTGCGGTCGGGGGGCTCCATGGTCAGGGGGCGGAGCGGTTGGGGGCCCAGAATCCAGGAGGGTTGCCCACCTTTCCAGGGGGCCGGGAGGGGGACCTGAATGTTGGGAGCCTCCCGGAGTCAGGATATGTAAGCGGAGGAGTCTATTCCGTGAGCCAGATTCTGACGCCAAGATGGGCCTGTGTAATACAAATGCCAAGGCCTATTTTTAGTCCTAGCCCAACTCTGTCCACAGTTTGATCAAGTGTAATCTCCACCTGAAGAATAAATAGAATAGATGCTCCGATCTTACTCATAGACTGAAATGTAATGCAATAACAGTACGTTACATTCTCTTATCAAGAACAGCCCGCTGGCTTAACTTGCCAAGATAACTTCTGTGGAAGAGGATTCCAACCACACACAGGCTCCAGTTTATTTGGTAAACAATCACTTCCAGCATGCTGTTATTTATGAGATAGCGCTGACATACAGTACAACCGAAGTCCGCTGTGTTAATGCTGTTGTTGTGCTGGTTTGTAGACTGCCCTCAACAAAGGGCAATTGTGTTTACTACAGGAGCAGAACATAAATCTCTCCGTTACCTCTCAGCCAGGAAATTACTAAGAACGCTTGTTCCCTAACAATTTCTGCTTGTTGTCATAACACACTTTGGGTCTGAGACACCCAGACTCTTATGAATACAGCAAGGTTTTCTGTAGCTGGTAAAAAGAAAACAAATGTTCAAGTAAATGTTATAATAAAGCAGGGGAGGGGGAGGGGTGATCTGGGCACTGATTGTAGGTGGTCGGAGCTAGCTGCAGCACTGACAGGTGACCGGCCTGACAGAATAGAGATGGATGTGTGTGTTGCAGATTGTGATGAACTAATAAATGATGATGTAGGTATAGTAAAATTAGCAAATGTACTCAATGAACAAGGTAAGGTAATCAATAGGGCACTAGATGTGTAGCACTTACAATGGATAGCCATAATTGACTTTGCCATCGATAGCAAATAGTGCAACTGGCCGTCGATAGTGTCAAACTATGCAATGGATGACCATCTATGTTTTCACATATCGATAGTCATCCATTTTCTTTGACTGATTGGCCTGTGGGGCTTCTCTGGTGTCAGAGGCGGGGCTATGCTCCATATACTGCCCCTTGGGGAAAAAAGAAAAACTAAATTATTTGTTTAAGCTTGACATCAATGGTGGGAAACCATCTGGTTCTCCCCCATCAATGGCAAAACTATTCTACATAGGCCATAAACCATCGATGATTTTGAATCATTGATGGTCGATGGCCATCCCTAGTAGCACTATGAGGATACCCAACCAGGCAGATGGAACAGTGTAAATGAGAAACTGTAGATGAGTAAAAAGATATGATTGCAATCTTCCAAGACTGAGGTAAAGACAGTGTTGGCAACAGTTCAGACTACGGCGTCCTGATAGTCTGGCTGGTGATGGAAATCCTCTATTCAGGGTCAACCTCAGGGAGGAAGTCGAATACGGTGCAAAGGTGATGTACAGTATGGCTCTGGACCGGAAGAAGTGAATTTAGGCACTTTTTTTGCTGTATATCTGGGCAATTCTGAGTCAGAAGGATGTTGGCTATGTGTCACTTCTGGGACGCGACTGGTTAGAAATGTAGTTTTAAAATATACTTGCCTACTCTCCCAGATCCACTGGGAGAGGCTCCCAAAATTCGGGTGGGTCAACCAACCCTGCCCCCCTCCCATGCACAGTTGAGCTTGAGTGCTCTAGTGCTCAGACTCCAAAATGCAGCTGATGTTTGCACATGTGCAGTAGGGCCTGTGCTCTCTAGTGCTCAGACCCTACTGCTCCCAGCAGAGAGGAGGGGCGCTGCCGAGGCGGCTATACACGGGCCTCCGCCTCTCTTAAGAAGCCCCTGCCCGTGGAGCATACAATCCACAGTATGTTCCCTACCGCATTTTGAATAGGGTACATTTTTGTCAGTAGTCAATAAACCTACCAGTATTGTATTATGGAAGGAAACCCATGCGAGCACGGGAACTATACTCCACACTTACATACATACATACATATATACTGGGATGCAGTTGAAATCCCGGTAGTCAGAATCCCAGCGTTCAAAATCCCGACGCCGAAATCCCCACGGGTGCCCGCTGTGTGGCGAGCGCAGCGAGTTTGCAAAGGGGGGCGATCCACGTCCCCCCCTTGTCGGGATTTCGGCGGTCGGGATTCCGGCGACGGGATTTTGAACGCCGGGATTCCTGCCATCAGTGACAGCACAAAAGCTGCTATGAGCTAACTAACGAGACTGGAGAGATGTGGAATCGTCCTGACGACTGCACTCACCTGTACTCCTCCTCTGGCAGTGCCGGTGGTGATTAGATGCCGGTGCTGTGCACCTGACTGACAGACACTGAAGGTGATGAGACGCGGGAGGCTGGACTGGCTGACTATGCTGCTGCCACTCATTCCAATCAGCAGATGTCTGTATGTCACTATATGGGGGGAGAACATCATTATACTGTATATGGTACATAAGGCATGAACTAAGATCATTAAATATGTGAGAGAGGGAAGGCATTAAATATGTAAGGGGCGGGGATCATTAAATATACTGTATGAGTGGTGGGGTTGGGAGATCACTGACATATATAATATAAGGGGTTAGGGTGAGGGGGGACTACATATATTATACAAGGAGTGTGTAACTCATAGGGTGCAGGGGGAAGAGGCACACATACAGGGTGCATAGTGCTGATGAAGAGGACCCCGGTACCCCCCAAAGGCTTCATCTGACCCCGCCGACAGCTACAGCAGCTCGCCCAGCAGTAAGATGCCCTTTGTTGTCAGAAGGTGCTGCCCCCAGTAGTGGTTGCCTAGTGTCACTCCCTGGGGGAAGGTGGTAGTGGGCTCAGGGTGCCTAGGTGCGGGGTGGGATGTATATATGTATGTATGAGAGCAGCAGTGCTTGTATGTATGTATGTATGCATGTATGAGAGCAGCAGTGTATGTATATATGTATGTATGTATGTATGTATGAGAGCAGCAGGGCTTGTATGTATGTATGTATGCATGTATGAGTGCAGCAGTGTATGTATATATGTATGTATGTATGTATGAGAGCAGCAGTGTATGTATATATGTATGTATGTATGTATGTATGTATGTATGTATGAGAGCAGCAGGGCTTGTATGTATGTATGTATGTATGAGAGCAGCAATGCTTGTATGTATGTATGTATGAGAGCAGCAGTGTATGTATGTATGTATGTATGTATGAGATCGGCAGTGCATGTATGTATGTATGTATGTATGAGAGTGGCAGTGTATGTATGCAGTATGTATGTATAAGAGCGGCAGTGCATATATATATGTATGTATGTATGTATAAGAGCAGCAGTACATGTATGTATGTATGTATGAATGTATAAAAGCAGCAGTGTATTTATGTATGTATGAGAGCGTCAGTGCATGTACGTATGTATTTATGTATGTATGTATGTATAAGAGAGGCAGTGCATGTATGTATGAGAGTGGCAGTGTATGTATGCAGTATGTATGTATAAGAGAGGCAGTGCATATATATATATATATATATATATGTATGCATGTATGTATGTATGTATGTATGTATGTATGTATGAAAGCAGCAGTGCATTTATGTATGTATGTTTGTATGTATGTATGTATGTATGTATGTATGAGAGTGGTGGTGCATGTATGTATGTATGCATGTATGTATGTATGTCTGAGAGCGGCAGTGCATATATATATATATATATATGCATGTATGTATGTATGTATGAGAGCAGCAGTGCATGTATGTATGTATGTTTGTATGTATGTATGAGAGTGGTGGTGCATGTATGTATGTATGTATGTCTGAGAGCGGCAGTGCATGTATATATGGAATACATGCAGAGGAGGCCGGCCTATATGTGCACACCCTGTAGGACCCCCTCCTCTCTGTTGCACAGTAGACTCTGGCACCATGGACAGTGGTAATGTTGACAGCCCATGCCTAACCTAGTATTTAGTTAAGGTTTAGGACAAAGTTAAGGTTAGGGATCAAACATGCTAAATATACTACGTCAACATGCCAACTGTCAACATTCCTAATGTTGACACTCTAGCAATGTAGCTAGAATGTCCATGGCTCAACCAGTGATGAGCCTGACCGTTTTCATAACCTGATTTCACATTGTAAATAATTGTGATACACTGTAACAGAATCTGAACTTTCACTTCAGATCTTAACCACGGAATATGACTCACAAATGAAGTCTGACAGTCTGACTGAGAGTTCTGTTTTCATCATGTTCGGACTTCTGACCCCAGGAGCCAGATTCCAGAATTAGAACTGCGGCAGTGCCAGACTGGTTATTATATTACATAATGTCATTGTGCAGTACATTGTACAGGATATGGGCACGGAAAGTCATTATTTCACTGTTCCCAGCTCTGTTACTGAGAATGAGAAGGGAAATATCTCCCCAGCAAATAATCATAAAGATGATTACACTGTATTTGTCATGTTCAGGTAAAGGATAAGCATTTCTGCAATATTACATAAATCTACAGACTGCGGGGGGGGGGGGGGGGGGGGGGGGGCAGGTGGAGGCATAATCAGTTGTGGCATTGATCTGTCAGTTTCTGAAATACTGACAAGAAGTGTTAAATATGATTAAATGGTGGGCAGAGCTGGATTAAAGCTTTGGGGGTCTTAAAATGGGGGGGGGGGCGCTAAGGATTAAAATTACTATTAACTATATTTGCCTAATGTAGAGTACACACCAGGACGACCACCGTCGTCCACTACCGATAGACGACCATGGGACGATTTCCCTTGGACTTCCCGGGAGCTCCCAGGCAGTCCCCAGCAAACGATTAGCAAAATTTTTTGTTTTTTTTTACGGAACGATCTAGATCCGATCCCGATGCGCCCGTGATGGTCGTTAAGACGGTCGGATCGCTGTTTTTTGTTTTTTTCGCAAAAACACATGCGACAGTCATCAGATTGGCCTTTGAAATTTAAATGAAGGGGCTGGACTAGCTGGGGGGATAGGAATAGCAGCAGCCATTTTAAACCATTGTATTTCTGCTTTGTTACTAGTGAGGCTTGGTTTATACCTGCTGAACGCTGGACATAGCTATTTTACACATTACTTTGTTTTGCCTGCGATTACAAAGTGTCTTTTAACCCTGCACTATGGAGAATGCAGTGATGGGTCGTCACCAGCAAGATTACCTGCTCTATTATGCAGTGCTGAAGCTCAGGTGTCAGAGGGCCCAGCGCAGGAGAGCAAGATCATGCTGGACAAAGCAGTGGCTACTGCAGCGTTATACTCGTTCGCACATGCCACTGCTCAGGGACATCAGGGAAAATAACCCAGACGACTACCGGAACTTTTTGAGGATGGATGATGCCACATTCCAGGAATTGCTGCGTCTGGTGACTCCCCACATCGAGAAGCAGGATACCAAGTATCGCATGGCCATCCCTGCTAAGGAACGGCTGGTGGTGACCCTTAGGTTTCTGGCGACAGGACGGTCTCTTGCTGACCTGAAGTTTGGATCCCTCATCTCCCCGCAAGCTTTGGGCCTCATCATCCCGGAGACCTGCAAAGCCATTGTGAAGGTGCTGCAGTACCAGTATTGCAAGGTAAGGATGAAAAATACACCGTACACTTTATTGTGCAAACAAAATTGTTTTATTTCTAATTTAGGCCTAGAACAGAAACAGGTTTTTTAGGCCTTTCATATTTAAAACATGTGTAAATACATATACAAATATAGATTTATTGTGTCAACACAAATATATTATAATACCATATAAAAGATATTTTACAAAAAAACACACTACTATATATAAACATTTAAGTATGACCCAGTTTAAACTTTCCCAATAAGTACTGGCTACTGAGTGGCAGAGGATGTCTGCCGCAGATATGTAAAGGCTGCGGCCCACATGGCGCATGGTGCAGATGCAATGGTCCCGGCCCCATTGATGTGCGCCATACGCCATGTGAGCAGTGGCCTTCACATATCTGCAGCTGAGACCATGTCTGTCGCACAGTACCCCATACTATTGGCAAAGACAAAAGGGCAATAAATGGAGTTTGCTCTCCAGATTCAGGAGAATCCTGTTCTCCCTCTGGTAATGCAGGTACAGGTAGCAGCATATACGTAGAAAACCAAGAAAAAAGACACTCTGGTAACTTATGAAACAGCCCCTTACAACAGTAGGGATAAGGTACTGTTTGGCAGAGGATGTCTGCCGCAGATATGTAAAGGCTGCGGCACATATGGCGCATGGCGCAGATGCAATGGTCCCGGCCCCATTGATGTGCGCCATATGCCATGTGAGCAGTGGCCTTCACATATCTGCAGCTGAGACCATGTCTGTCACACAGTACCCCATACTATTGGCAAAGAAAAAAGGGCAATAATTTGAGTTTGATCTCCAGATTGAGGAAAATCCTGTTCTCCCTCTGGTAATGCAGGTACAGGTAGCAGCATATACGTAGAAAACCAAGAAAAAAGACACTGGTAACTTATGAAACAGGCCGTTACAACAGTAGGGATAAGGTACTGTGTGGCAGAGGATGTCTGCCGCAGATATGTAAAGGCTGCGGCACACATGGCGCATGGCGCAGATGCAATGGTCCCGGCCCCATTGATGTGCGCCATACGCCATGTGAGTAGTGGCCTTCACATATCTGCAGCTGAGACCATGTGGATGGCAAATGACAAAATAGCCTATATTTTAAGACAGATCCTCAAAAACAGGAGACTCTGGATCTTCTATCAGTAAAGAACTGTAGAATTGACGGTAATTGGCGGGTTGAGAAGGCTGTGTGGGTGTCGACTGGGTGTGTGTTGAAAGTGTGCTCGACTGGCCTGGTACGATGGCAGGCGGAGTAGGCACTGGTGTTTCTAATGACAGTGGTGTTTCTGATGCACTACCCATGCCAACTATTTTAGTGCCTCTGCTGAGATACCCTAAACTGCCATTATACACCAACTCCATGCATAACTTTTCAAATGTCAGTTGCTGGTCCGGAGCCATGTTGCGAACACACTCTGCCACATAAGTGAAGTAGTTGTCATGTTTGTCCGGGTTTCTTTGCAGGACTCGCTGTGCCCGCATCATAAATTCTTCATCTGCTGCTGCTTCTCCTTTTTTTCCTTTGCCACACATATTTTTTGCACGGGGGAGCGGTGGAGTGGGTTCCAGGGTGGGTGGCAGAGTGCGTGCCGGAGTAGGAGCTTCGCTCGATGTACATTGTACATTATCTGATAGCGCAGACAGGTCCGGGGTTGGAGGTGGGTCGTCAGCAAGCTGTAAAAAAATTGAACAACATGTTTACTAATTAATTCTATTTACTTCTAATTTCAGTTCCCTACCAGCGTGAATGAATGGAAAGTCATCGCAGAGGAGTTTGAACAGCGATGGAACTTTCCAAATTGCGGTGGAACCATTGATGGCAAACATGTCCGCATAGCCCAGCCTATCAATAGTGGTTCCTACTACTTTAATTACAAGGGCTATTTTAGCATTGTACTAATGGCTGTGGTTAATGCGAACTACAGTATGAGTTTATCTTCCTGGATGTAGGAAGGAATGGCCGTGCATCAGATGGTGGCACTTTCAAGGACACAAAGTTCTACGAAAGGCTCACAGTGAACACCCTTCACTTGCCGTCTGTCCAGGAAAGTAAACAGGGGCTTAACTTTGTGTTTGTGGCGGACGAGGCTTTTGGCCTGCACAAGCACGTCATGAAGCCATATGCGCAAAGGGGCCTGAACCATGACAAAAGGATCTTCAACTACAGGCTATCCAGGGCACGGCGTGTTGTGGAAAATGCTTTTGGCATCCTGGCTAGCCGGTTTCGCATTTTCCACACTGCCATTAACCTGAGGGTGGACAAACTTGACTGGGTTGTCACGGCGTGCTGTGTCCTGCACAATTTACTCCGCAGAAAAGCCACACAGCAAAGGGCTACAGTCACAGCACTCCAAGAAGACCAAGATCTGCCAGAGGAGGTAGTGCAGATATCCTCCTTGCAAACCCCAACATAACACTTCACAGGGAGTGCACGAGCCAAACAGGTGAGGGAAGAGTACAGATGGGTCTTCTCCCATCTTGGCAGGGGATGGCGCTGGCGTCGCCAGCCGCCATCCCCCGCCAGCGCCATGGCGATGGTGAGAAGGGGACGCGCGCGCACGAGAGGCGCGCGCGTCCCCTTCCGACGGCGCTTCCATCCGCCGCCTGCCTGCACCCCCCCCTAACCCCCCCTAATCCCTGTCCGTCTCCCTGAGGCGGAGACGGACAGGGTTTCCGTCGTGCTAGCGACGGAGACTGAGACGCGCGTGCGCGTGAGACGCACGCGCGTCTCAGTCTCCTCGCTGGCGTGGCTGCTGGCGGGTCGCCAGCGCGTACGTTCTGGCGACCCGCCAGCAAGGATGGCAGTAGTAACATACTGTATATGGCCTACTTTAATGGAGAGGGGGCTGTGGATTGGCAGGAGGAATCAATTAGATAGCCAACAAACTAGACTCACCAACACAGACTGTGAATTATCCTCCTCATGCGCCGTGACTTCTTGGTTGATTTCTTTTCATTTTATTCGAATACTCCTTGGACTTGGTTCGCCACAGGCATCCATGGGAACGATACTTCTCTATGAAACCTTACAAAAATTCCTGTTCTTTCGCGTTAGACATTGGGACTGTAAAGCTAAAACCATTCGTTATTATATATACATATATATATATATATATATATATATATATATATATATATATATATATATAGTTATAGTTACCAATTTACCTAGTTCATATGTTTTAAGTATTTAAAATGTTAATAAACTTTTATGAAAACCACTATACATTTTATTGTGCACATTGCTATTCACACAAACAGGTGAATGGGGCCTAGCAAAGAGGAGTGCATGGAATACTGCAATGTGGACAATGGTTTTATATACATATATATATATACATACATACATACATACATACATACAGTATATATATATATATATATATATATATACACACACAAACACAAGGAGAGTCCAACTGCTGCGCCAGCACTGTTTGCTATGTGGAAAAACATGGCGCCGGGGGGAGTGTTTAGGAAATGCCACTCAAATAGGCTGGATCAAACGACGGGTGCACCGACGGACGGCCGACGGAGGCGGCAAAAAACACTCACGATCTGCATGCGATTGACGGTCGGTCGGCCTGGGATTGACAGATCCTACCTGCAGCACGTAGGACCAAAGATGCGACCAAACGTGTACGCGCATCGGACCGGATCAAATAAATGACATAAAAGCCCAAAAGTACATACAATCTGCATACAACCGGTCGGAATTGGATCTAAATTAACAGAATCGGGCCCTAGTCGTCCTGGTGTGTACCAGGCAATAGGTGCTGTCTAAGGTATATATATTGTGTGTGTGTATATATATATATATATATATATATATATATATATATATAGCTTAGAGCCTACGAGCCTAAAACTGATATCCCTTTCACATTGCACCTAATTACCGGTTTCCTGCCAGTTCCAATCATGCCTATTTCTTGCCAGTCCCAACCGGTAATTGGTGCGATGTGAAAGGGATTACCGGTATAGCAAATATGAACCGCTAAAATAGAAGGATTCTTACCGGTTCGTGGCCGTGTTGCTTTGCGGTGTGAACGGGTTAATCAGGTTGAGTTTTCTTTGTTGCTGGCAAACAGGCTGTACACAGAAAACAGGAGAGAGAGCCTGCACGTTTCTATCTCTCCCGAAGTAGCACACCTCCGCTCTCCTGCTCCACACGCGGAGTGTTCCCTGCCTCCTTTTTCACAGCAGCCTGCACGCCCAGCCAGTCACTGAGCCGCAGGCTGCTGTTCCAGTCTCTATTGGACAGTTGAGCCGTCTCTCAGCTGTTCTGCTCTTCTGTTATCTTCCGGTGGCCACGGCTGTCAGGGGAGCGAGGAGAGCAGGTGGCGCTGCAGATCGGATTGTAGGAGAGATCCAATCTGTGGAGATATGGGAGATAATGTAAAAGGCATGAATCAGGCTTTTTCCATCCTGTGCTAGCCAACGTCTGGGCGTGCAGGTTACAAACTGGGGAATAAGGTTGTCTTTTCCTGCAAGACCACACCCCTTGCATCAATGCCACACCCCTTTTTTTTTGGTACACGGACCCTGTAGCAGTGTGCAAGTTCTTTATTTTTAAAATGATTACGGGGGTAGGGGCGCATTTTGAACTGTTCGATCTGGGAGCCAAATTGCCTAGAAATGTAAATGGTACCAAAGCGCCATAGAGGAGACTACAGCAAAATGATGAGCCTGTCACATAAGGGTGAGCCAGTGTAAGGGGGAGAAATGGAGGGTACAACATGCATGTCAGCTGCATGGTGACATCGTTATGTGGTGGAAGGATGTGCTTTTATGAACAAGTCCCCCAGTCTCCCCTATACACTGTGAACTAGAATTAATTACCCACAGTTAGCAAAATACCATTGGTACTGCTTTCCATCTCACAGATGTTCACTCTCTTTTGAGAGACCTTTATCTGTAAAAATACTATCCAAGTGACAGGCGAGATAGTGTGTACCTCGCCATACTTTGTACTTTTCTTAGCGACCAATCAATATATGTAGAGATTACCTTGAGTAATCTGTAGTACAAGAGTGCCCCTGACAACAGAGAGTCTTTTCTTCTTCCTCTTTGCAACTATAGCCACTCTCTAGGGCGCACCTCCACACTCCTAATTATACAGAGGTTATTCCTCATAATGTACAGCGGTTATTGTGGAACACTTATATTATCTTAGGTCATTATAAAAAAATTTCTAATATTTACCTGTGCACCGGTCACTATTCCCCTTCCCCTTTTCCTTCCAAAAGTGTTCTCTGAAACTGTCTGTGGTATGGGGGTGGCCATTTTATCGTGGTCCGTCTGGATAGAATTTATTGAAGCCAGTAGGGGAGCTGGGACGCGCGGACAGGTAAGCATGCGGCAATGGGGGGAGGGGGCACAGGGGGCAGGCATGGGGGGCACGGGGGGCCGGCTGGACGGGAGGGGGGGCGCCCCCCCCATTAACAGCTGGGGGCGCCCCAAACAAAGCTACGCCGCTGGATGAGAGATTCAGAAAGTGAGAGATTTGGTGAGAAATCTCCAGGTTTTTTTAAAGCGGCAATCATTTACACTGCAAAATCAAACTGGTTTTGCCGTGTAAATGATTGCCACTTTAAAAACAACTGGAGATTTCTTACCAAATCTCTCACTTTCTGAATCTCCCACCCTAGTTAATTTCCCCAGTAGTGTCTAGAGGGGAGGAAAGTCCTACTGGAGGGGGCAGGGTCTCTCTCTCTCTCTCTCTCTCTCTCTCTATCTCTCTCGTAATACGTTCATGGGATAATCGCATTTTAAATATATTTCTCAGAAAATGTGTATAATAAAGATGTGCTAAAACATAAATGTAACATGGAATTGATTTCATTTCAAATAGATGCAGAAGTGTCAGGATCTTCTCATACGTTGCACCCTGGCTGAGGCAGAGTTACCTACTTTAGTTGTTTCCTCTTCGATAGAAGCCCGGAGAGGAGACCAGATGCCAAACAGATGCCGCCAAGCCCCACACCGATGCCACTCAAATGCCATTATTTGCAGGTTCGCTGAGAGGGGGCGGGGCTAGATGATGCAAAATGATGTGCATGCTCTGGGGTGCTTTGCCTACCTTCAGGGGCAAACGCAGGATTTTCAGAAGGGGGTTTCCAGAGGGGCGGAGCAAAGCACAGAGATGTACACTTAGGTGACCCAGTATATGCTTTGATGTCCAGCGGGTGGTAGGGGGTATTATATCCACCGCTCAGCATGTAGGGCCTGGATCAGTAATTTCCACTAATTACCAGGGGTGGATTTAGGAATGAGGGCGCCCCTAGGCACAACAATAATGTTCGCACCCCCCCACCACCACCTGATTTATAAAAAAGCCACTAACTGACATGTTCTTTTATTATGAATACATATTTACTACGTAGGACAGTTTACAGGGGCAGTATCTGCATGTCCCATCCATTTACACTCTATTTAAGATGGAATATAGTACAGTACAGTGGATATTTTGCAGTTATTGGTACATTTGACAGTAATATCATAGGCATCCAAGTGCCGCCCCCAAACATGTGCCACCCCTAGGCACGTGCCTAATGAGAAATTCGGCTCTGCTAATTACCCCTTTACTGCACAGATGGTGGGAGATGAGGTGGGAGAATCCTACCTACCAAATGGTATTGGGGACTAGGGGATCAGAGTTCAGGAGGCAGAGCAATCCGCCAACGAGAATATAAAACTACATACCAGGTGTGTGGAGCTGGAGCAGTAACCAGCTGCTGGCAGGCTGATATATCTGGTTTTGGGAACAGTAGAGACAAGCTACTAGTGTCCCTCAAAGGGGGAGAGTCCCAGCTTTTGGAATATACCCTCAGAAAAACTCTAAGTCAGACAGAACCTGAAATATCTGACTGGGAAGTGCAATTAACAGGCTTGGATGGGGACCACTGCTTTGAAGTCAGATATCTCCGGTTCCCAAGGTCTGATTTTAAAAATTCTTGTACTCTTGGAAAGATGAGACCCTCAGCTTTCAGCCTAGGGCTGTTAGACTCCTGGGGGGGGAGATGTTTCTGGGTACGCGGAAATATTTATATTTAATATAATTAATAATTATATATATAATAAATGGCACAGCACAGCACCAGATGTATGCCCCAGCACAGAGGTGACAGTAGTACTACAGGCAGGTACACAGTTAGACTGTTCTTCTAAGCAGAGGAGAACATAGTATAGTACACAGCAGCACTGAGGGAGACAGCCCTAGCAAATAAAATAATTAATTACAGCACAGCTCACCAGAGGTAGACCGCACAGAGGAGACAGTAGTACTACAAGTACACAGTTAGACTGTTGTCCTAAGCTGAGAACAGAGTACACAGCAGCACTGAGGGAGACAGCACCAGCAAATAAAATAATCAATTACAGGCAGCACAGCACACCAGAGGTAGACCGCACAGAGGAGACAGTAGTACTACAAGTACACAGTTAGACTACTACACAGCAGCACTGAGAGACAGCACCAGCGATTGCAAAAGCTCAAGGTCAAGCTCAAGTTTAAGCCCCAGCAGCAGCACCAACACACCCTCTCCCCACCCACTACTTGACTGGAGTGAAGATGGCGGGGCGCGGCAGCTGCTTATAAAGCCTCGCGAAATCCGACGCCGGGAGATGACGTTATAATCACGCGGACGGACCGAGTCAGGCGGGAATCTCCGAGCGCTGCTCGGAATCGGGCTCGGAATGATGACGTCCGTGGGGGCTCGGATCTCTGAAATCCGAGCCCGCACATCTCTAGCGGAAACCCCCCCTGCGTGCGCTACTGACCTTCCCAGTGGGACGGGAGGGGGGACCTGATTTTAGGCATCTCGTAAGCATGGGCTGATGTTCTGCATGGAGAGTGAACCTATAGTTAAATATGTACAGGTAATTTCTTGCAGTACTGTAGGCTTCATCACTTACAATACTGCAGAGTGTGTTGTAGCCCTTTGAGGCGCATTCAGCTGCTGTCATAAGCGATCATTCACCTCAATGTGAAACTTAATAGCCCGGTATATGATTAATGTAGGAATTACGGATTCAGTTGTATAATTATATAGTTTTATGCTGTATTATTCATTACAGAGCTAGACACCGGACTGAAGCGTTTCAGGGGGCAGTGATCCATATCTACTGTACCACACTTTATATTATAATGAGACTGTTATTATCAATGGATGCTGAATGCAGATTCCTCATTAAAAATAGGAACAAGCAATTTTAAAGGAGATTTAAACCAAAGCTCATATTTATTCTAAATATTTAATTTGTTAATTTAAACTGACTGGAAATGTGTCTAATGAGATTGTGACACTATTAGAATAATCCAGCATTAATCATACAATCATTTTCTAGGGAGAGCATGAGAACCTAATGAGGTCATTTATACTCTGGAGACGAGCTTCTGACAGTGGCCTTATGACATCGTAGATCAGTGTTTGTTGACAAAGTTGCAGTTGCCCGTCCAATACAATTAGTTTTTGTCACTCTGGTTACTGTAAGTTTTTGAAGGGTCTGTTTATTATTACATAATTATCACTGGTGATAATTATTTTTTAAACCTGTTGCAGGTTTGCATAGCCTTTCGCAGGCAGGCATCATGCTGAAAGCTTTTCCTATATGCTCCCCATAGATTTCCCCACCATGGCTGGTGTCTGCGTCTTTCCCCTGCCCACAGTTGCCGGCGTGCTCCCAATAACCATGGCGCTATGTGTGTAACCCCCCCCCCCACATCATGTCACCAGTAGGGATGCCAAGCCCGGGGCATTCCCGGGATCGCAGGATTGGCAACCCTAAAAGAAACACGCCCCGTACCACGCACACCGGCCACACCGCTGATTTACTGACATGGGCGGGCGACTGGGAGCGGGGTAGACAGTAGTGGTGCGGGTGTGCCTGGTTCCTTTGGGCGGGTGGCAGCAGCAGCAGAGCGGGAGGTGCGGCTGGGAGTGTGGATGCAACAGTGGGGCCGGGAGCTTGATTCGATGGTGCAGCCTGCGGTCAGCCAGAGGCCACACTGCAAAAGCCGGGAACAGGTGGTCAGCGTCTGAGCGGATGCTCAGACGTTGCCCAGCATTAGACTGCGCATGCAGTATCCAATCCCGAAATCCTGGGATTGAATAGTCCAATCCCAGGATTGAAATCCTGGCAATTTTGGAGCCGATTCCCGGGATGGGCCACCCTAGTCACCAGAGCTGATTGTTGCTCCCTCTCGCCCGCTTGCATCCTTTTTCTGATAAACGCTGTGTCCTGACTATGCCCCCCCCTCCAAGTTGGAGGGGGGGGGCAGTTTATATGTGCCCACCCTCTCAAGGGGTGGAAGCCCATAGATAGATAGATAGATAGATAGATAGATAGATACTGTACTTGTTTCTTGCTTCGAACCTTCATTACTCACTGATGTTGTTACTATACCACAACTCTGCCTGTGCTTGTTAGCTTTCAATAGACACAATCACACTTAGCACATATTTGTCCTTTGCTGCCTGTAGTGACACCTCCTTTGGCAGAATCTACAGCTTACAAACATTTCCTGCAGCCAGTTCTTTCCTGCTTTAGGATTGTTTTATTCCCTGCAGAACACATCTCACTCTGGCCACTTGCATACAACGCAGTTTTGAAATCTAACTGAAATATTTCATTCAGATTGTGAAGCCATTCCGAAATCGTATTGTCTCTTTTCCAATACTTCATGGATGACTCTGAGTAATTCATTTTATTATTGTCTACATTAAACCTATTTTCAGGTTCAATTTCATTACTAAGTATGGGAATTAAAGGCAGTTAGCTGTTGGAAATGCTGGGCCCTATGTGGTACCCATTGTTGGCCCCGTATACCACTAAAGAGGCAAGATTATAGCTACATGTGGTGTGGCTACAGTTAATTGTTTTCCAAAGAAATTCTTAATGCAAAGACACAATTAAAAAAACTTGTAGGGAAGTCAAAAGCATCAGGTCGCAGCGTACAGCTGAAGCCCCCAGAAAGTGGGGCAGGTCCTCTGCATTGACACCATTCTCTTGCGAATGTCGTCATTGTAGCCCCCCAACGCTGTGCAGTGTAATATCGGAAATTACATGTTGTGGTCATGGCCACAATGGTGCAATCGTGCTGGCCACGCCCCCAAACAATGTGTTTCCCTCATAGCTCCGATCCTGTCCCGCCCCTTTTCTGCCTCATGGAGCTGGCAGAAAGAAAGCAACCCTATCCTGAAGGGGTCACACTGACGTCCTCCGTTGTTACAGATTTTGTTTTCTGTGCCCCAGAGCAGAATTTAAGCAGGGAGTCCAGGGGCATGTGCTGTAGTCCTCCCTCTCCCTGTCTCCCTGGGCGCTGCTGGGGTGGTGGTGAATGTGGAGGGTGAATGTGATATGCATAGGGGCGGATTGACCCACCAGGAAACCGGGCCATTTTCTGGTAAGCCGGCCAAAAAAAGGCATGAAGCAGCCGCTCTCCCCCTGCTGGGCCATGGACCGCCATCTCTGCAGTTAGCAACGGCCACAGCACTTTTCCCTGAACAAAAAGGGCTTCGGCCAACCTCGGCTTTGACAGACGTCAAAATGGCCGTGGAAGATTTTTGCATGCTGGGGATGAGCGACGCTGTCAACCCGCCCCCTCATCTGGCACTCATTGATTTCAGATGGTGGCCCGTCCCCCAGCCGCTCTAGTCCCTACGCATCCCCTCCCCAACCCTGCTGTGCGTTTCCCCACAGGAGGCACCCTGCGGCTATCGTGTACGCCCCCCCGCCCTCCTTAACCCCTTCCCGCCGCAGCCTGTGTTTGCCTTCCTGACAGAGCCCTTTTTTTCAAATCTGACAGGTATCACTTAAGTGGGGATAACTTTTTTTTGCTTTTACTTATCCCAGTGATTTTGAGATTGTTTTCTCGTGACACATTGTACTTCAAGTTAGTGGTAAATTTGGGTCGATATAGTCTGTGTTTTTTTGTGAAAAATACCAAAATGTCGTAAAAAAATGGAAAATTTAGCAATTTTCAAAATGTTAAATTTTCTGCTTGTGAGACAAATAATCATACCACTCAAAATAGTTAATAACTAACATAGACCATATGTCTACTTTATGTTTCCATCATTATTTCAACATCCTTTTAATTTTTTTGGACACTAGGAGGCTTAAAATATGAATAGCAAATTCTCAAATTTTCAAGAAAATTTCAAACACTCATTTTTTTAGGGACAAGTTCAGTTCTGATGTGACTTTGAGGGACTTGTATGTGAGACACCCCCATAAATGATGCCATTTCAAAAACTGCACCCCTCACAGTATTCAAAACAGCATTTTGGAAGTTTGTTAACCCTTTAGGTGTTTCACAGAAATTAAAACAAAGTGTAGGTGAAATTTCAAAATTTCATTTTTTTTGCAGATTTTCAATTTTAATACATTTTTCTAAGGAACACAGTAGATTTTACTAGAGAAATGTGACTAAAAATTGATTCCCCCAATTCTTTTGTTTTCATAAATATCCTATATGTGGCCCTAGTGTGCACGTTGACCAAACCACAGGCTTCATAATAGAAGGAGCACCTACTTGATTTTGGAGCCTCCTTTTTATGAGATTATTTTTTAGGCACCATGTAGGTTTCTAGGCACCATAAGATGCTAAAAGTTAGGAACCCCCCCACAAGTGACCCCATTTTGCAAACTACACCCCTCAGGGAATTCATCTAGGGGTATAGTGTACATTTCAAACCCCCAGGGGTTTCACCAATTGTGGTACAACTGGGCAGTGAAAATGAAAAATTAAATTTTTTACACAAAAATGCAGTTCTGGCTCAAAATTTTTCATTTTCACAAGGAATGAAGGAGACAAAGCACCCCAAAATATGTGCCCCAATTTCTCACGAGTACGGCAATGGCTCACATGTGACCAAAAAATACCATTTGGGTGCATGGCAGGACTCAGAAGGGAAGGAGTGATATTTGGATTTTGCAGCACAGATTCTGGTGGAATGTTGGTGGGTGCTATGTCGCATTAGCAAGACCCCCGAAGCACCAATACAGTGGAACCCCCCCACAAGTGACCCCATTTTGCAAACTACACCCCTCAGGGAATTCATCTAGGGGTATAGTGTACATTTCAAACCCCCAGGGGTTTCACCAATTTTGGTACAACTGGGCAGTGAAAATGAAAAATTAAATTTTTTACACAAAAATGCAGTTCTGGCTCAAAATTTTTCATTTTCGCAAGGAATGAAGGAGACAAAGCACCCCAAAATATGTGCCCCAATTTCTCCCGAGTACGGCAATGCCTCACATGTGACCAAAAAATACCATTTGGGTGCATGGCAGGACTCAGAAGGGAAGGAGTGATATTTGGATTTTGCAGCACAGATTCTGGTGGAATGTTGGTGGGTGCTATGTCGCATTAGCAAGACCCCCGAAGCACCAATACAGTGGAACCCCCCCACAAGTGACCCCATTTTGCAAACTACACCCCTCAGGGAATTCATCTAGGGGTATAGTGTACATTTCAAACCCCCAGGGGTTTCACCAATTGTGGTACAACTGGGCAGTGAAAATTAAAAATTAAATTTTTTACACAAAAATGCAGTTCTGGCTCAAAATTTTTCATTTTCACAAGGACTGAAGGAGACAAAGCACCCCAAAATATGTGCCCCAATTTCTCCCGAGTACGGCAATGCCTCACATGTGACCAAAAAATACCAGTTGGGTGCATGGCAGGACTCAGAAGGGAAGAAGTGATTTTTGGATTTTGCAGCTCAGATTCTGGTGGAATGAATGGTGGGTGCTATGTGGCATTAGCAAGACCCCCGAAGCACGGTGAAATGATGAACCTAATAATCCATAGATGTGTGGTATATTTTAAAACACTCCTTTATACATAGGCCGGGTTTGTCGGGGCAAGTTTCACAGTGGAAAATAGTATCCTTTCTTATTCCCTTTTTATAGCAAACTTTGCACCTTTTTTGTGTCCTGCCCTTTTTTGCAGTGGAGGGGATTTCGTTAGGAAAATGCTGCCCTGGTACAATACGGGGGCCAGTACTAGAAGTACTGGGGCCCTCTGCCTGCTGGTTCCCAAATATTAGGCCCTTTATGACTTCCTCTTGAAAGTGCATAAATGTCCCCCTCTGGCTGGTAGAACGGAATAGCACGTAAGCGTTATACAGTGCCATCTGGATGATATACACGGCCAGCTTCTTGTACCAGATTTTTGTTTTCCGCAGGGGACTGTACGGCTTCAGTACCTGATCTGAAAGATCCACTCCGCCCATGTACTTATTGTAATCTAGGATACAATTAGGTTTTGAGGTGTGGGTACTGGTACCTCGTACAGGGACGGAGGTGGTACTGTCTCCATGAATTGTTATCAGTATAAGGACATCCCTCTTGTCCTTATATTTGACCAACAACATATTTTCGGTGCATATTCCCCTGCTTTCACCCCTTCTCAGTAATTGGGCAACGTGCGTTTTTGGGAGGCCTCTTTGGTTCTTGCGCACAGTACCGCAAGCTGCTGTACCTCTTGAACCAAGGGCCTTAAACAGGGGGATGCTAGTGTAAAAGTTATCCACATAGAGGTGATAACCTTTATCCAGGAAGGGGTGCACTAAATCCCAGACAATTTTTCCACTAACACCTACGAGGGAGGGGGGGCATTCTGGCGGTTCAATTCTTGAGTCCTTCCCTTCATATACCCTAAACCTGTGGGTGTACCCTGAGGTGCTTTCACACAGCTTATACATTTTTATGCCATACCTTGCCCTCTTATTGGGAAGGTACTGGTGGAATTTAACCCTTCCTTTAAAATGTATAAAGGCCCCCATACACTAGGGCGACTTGTCCTTAGGACAAGTCGCCCCCGACTTCCCCCTGAGCTTCCCCGGCTGCTCCCCGGGGGAGCTTGATTAGACTGGCACTTGATGTGCCATTTTTTACATGTGATAAATCGTCTCGATTTATCACATGTAAAAAACCCGGGGAGCAGGGGGGTGGGGGGGGGCTACAGAGGTGGGAGCAGGGGACTCTGTGTCCCCCGCTGCTGGGGACGCTGCGGGGGACAGCGTCTGTGTCCCCCGCTGCTGGGGACGCTGTCCCCCAGCGTCTGTGCGGCAAGGCGGTAGAGGGAGCAGGGGGGCTGGGGACTCTGTGTCCCCCGCTGCTGGGGACGCTGCGGGGGACAGCGTCTGTGTCCCCCGCTGCTGGGGACGCTGTCCCCCAGCGTCTGTGCGGCAAGGCGGTAGAGGGAGCAGGGGGGCTGGGGACTCTGTGTCCCCCGCTGCTGGGGACGCTGCGGGGGACAGCGTCTGTGTCCCCCGCTGCTGGGGACGCTGTCCCCCAGCGTCTGTGCGGCAAGGCGGTAGAGGGAGCAGGGGGGCTGGGGACGCTGCGGGGGACACAGGCGGCATAGAGCCGGGCAGGGGAAGCCGGCCGGGAGCTGTCAGTAATGAATAAAAAAAAAAAAGCCCATACAATGAATGGGCAGCCTGTGATTGGCTGCTGAGCGCTCTCTCAGCCAATTGCTGACTGGCTGAGAGAGCGCTCAGCCAATCACAGGCCGCCCATTCATTGTATGGGCTTTTTTTTTTTTATTCATTACTGACAGCTCCCGGCCGGCTTCCCCTGCCCGGCTCTATGCCGCCTGTGTCCCCCGCAGCCGCGCCGCGTCCCCAGCCCCCCCTGCTCCCTCCACCGCCGCGCCGCCCCACTAGGTCCCAAGTCGGGTGGTCGGACGTGCAGCAGGTCCGACCACCCGACGCAGATCCGATGCGCACGGGACCGCGCATCGGATCTGAGGGGACATCCAAACTAGCCGATTTTGGTCCGATTTCTGCCAGATCCGTCTGATCTGGCTGAAATCTGACCAAAATCGGCTAGTGTATGGGGGCCTTAAGGGACTCGTCGATACAAATAAATTTTTCAGGGATGTACATCTCTGCAAATTTGGCACTGAAATGATCAATGACCGGCCTGACTTTGAATAGCCGGTCAAAGGTGGGATCATCTCTGGGTGGGCACTGTGCATTATTGGTGTAATGTAAAAATTTAAGGATTGTCTCAAAACGAGTCCGAGCCATGGCCATATGGTAAAGTGGGGTGCTGTACAGAACATCTGTACTCCAATATTGCCTAATTTCTGGCTTTTTTACTATGCCCATATGTAACACCAGACCCCAAAACGTCATCATCTCTACTGCATCTACAGGGGTCCACCTAGCAAATGATGACGTGGGGTTTTGAGCAATAAACTGCTGGGCATATAAATTACTTTGGTCCACCAATAAATTTATAAAATCATCAGAGAAAAATAATTTGAAAAAGTCAATTTCTCTGAGACCTGTTGAATCAAATTGGATTCCTGGGATGGCCAAAAACTCAGGAACCTGGGGCTCAAAATTGTCTGGTGGTGGGGTCCATACGGGATCAATCATTTGGGGGGGGGCTCAGCTGCTCTACGGGGGCGTCTTTGAGGGGGTCCCTCATCACTAGAGGAGGAAGAGGAGCTTAAGACGAATCCTTCAAATTCCCCGCTTGCATCACTGGCTGTGTCAGAGTCAGAGGCAAGCATGGCATATGCCTCCTCCGCTGAATACATTCTTCTGGATGACTGGGATGACATTTGGGATGACATTTGGGATGACATTTGGGATGCCATTTTTATTTTTGTGTTTCTGTAAGTGTAATGTTTCAACACGTGTATAGTGTAGGGGGGGGTACAAACTTTATTTTAACACGGGGGGTATGTAGTGTGTAGTGTGTATGTAGTGCAGAAAAAAAAATACTTTATACAGGAATTTGATCCCAATAAAAAAAAAAAATTGAAGGGGTTAAAAAAAAAAAAAAAGGTCCTGCGCCAAAAATTGAGCACAGATGTTGGTCAGTAACGTCCGTCACTGAACAGCGCTCAAAGGCAACAGGAATGTGATCCAAAAAAAAAAAAATTATATCAACCCTGTGCCAAAAATGCTGTTCAGTGATGTACGTCACTGATCAGCGCTCAGCGGCCACAGGACACCCACAAAAGCAACGTGGGTGTAAAAACAATTTTAAAAAAATAAACCACAGCACTCTCCAAAAAAAAAACAATTTAAAAAAACTGCAGAAAAAAAATTATATCAACCCTGTGCCAAAAATGCTGTTCAGTGATGTACGTCACTGATCAGCGCTCAGCGGCCACAGGACACCCACAAAAGCAACGTGGGTGTAAAAACAAAACCCCACTGCACTCTCCCAAAAAAAAAAAAAACTGCAGATCAGTGATTCAGTGATGCAACACTGATTAGCAGTGAGGGGCAGCAGGCACACAACTGTGGGTGCAACCTGACAGGGTATATATAAAAAAAAAAAAGTTGCTGATCAGTTAATTTATACTGATCAGCACAAAAGGGGGGGCAGCAGGGGGGCAGCAGTCAGTTGCACAGGCAGCACAAGCTTTGGTGCAACTGACAGGTATATATATAAAAAAAATAACCCCTGCACCCCCAAAAAGTTGCTGATCAGCACAGATATACTGATCAGCACAAAAGGGGGTGCAGCAGACACAAAATATAGCACTCTCTATCACTCTCTGTCACTATCTCTGACTATCTCTCACTATCTGTCACTCTATGACACTGCAGCAGCAGCACACAGGAAGTGACAAGATCCAGTAAGCATCCAGCTGCTGGCAGCACGCTACCAGCGGTGATCAGGTAAGTATCAGGCAAGTATCAGGCAAGGATCAGGTATGTATATCACGACAGATTGGCCGGTGACCGCTCTGCACGCAATTCCAGACCGGAATGGCGTCTGCAGCGCAGTCACCGTTAGTTTAAATAACGCGCTATGGCTGTGATTGGTCCGTCGGTCCGACGGACCAATCACAGCCTTGGGGGCAGGTGGGGTGAGGTGTGGTCATCACCGGTGACCCCCTCACGCCCCCTCCCACCCGGCGGTGATTGACACCTGTGTTACCGAGCGTCATATTCGCCGGTAACACAGGAAAACGCTGCGATTGGCTGTTCACATTGAACAGCCAATCACAGCGATCGCCGACGGGGGGGAGGCATCGCCGCCCCCCCTGGACATGCTGGGACATGTCTGCTGTCAGGGACAGCAGACATGTTTAAACTGTCACCGCATCTATAGACGCGGGGACAGTTTAAAGTCATGACGTATATATACGTCATGTGTCGGGAAGTACATCCCGGCCATGACGTATATATACGTCAAATGTCGGGAAGGGGTTAAGAACCTGGCGGCTAATATGTGCGGTCCCCCTCCCAAGCACCCAGCGGCTGGTGTGTGCCCAGTTGCTGCACTTTGCGAGTGCTGTTAGCCACAAGCAGCAGAACCTGATCAAATGCTGCAGACTGGCCATTCAATGTCCTGCTGTACCTCCAGACATTGGTCCTGTCTGCTCTCTTCACTGCCGCCTGATCTGCGCCATGCACAGTGGTGAGTTGCACACATGTATGCTCATGTATATTGTGGGGGATCAAGGTGTGTCTTTTTGTGGGTTCCATCCTGTGTGCTGTTTCCAGTGATCTCCTACAGCCCCTCCCCCACCAGGGTGACCTGACATACTCCCACCACTCCCTGTGACCGCCTCCACCCTCACAATTTCCTTGTACCTCCTCACCCCTCTATGTGTAAACCTCACCCCACCTAGTGCCCCCCTCAACTCACAATCCCCTGTGCCCATCTCACCCATCCCTTTACTATAACCTAACACCCTAGCCTGTGCCAACTTCACCGCATCCTGGGCAGCTTCCTCTCCTTCACTGCCCACCAACATCCTGACCACTGGTCATTACACAAGATAAAGCTGGGGAGGAGATCTTTATCTTGTGTCGAGCGGTCAGGCTGTTGGTGTGCAGAATACCGACTCCAGCATCCTAAAGTTGCTGCACATACAGGAGGAGGCTCTTGTGGACACTGGGTGCTGCTGGTCCCGCCCCTTTCTGTCCCTACTTGGGGTGGCCTGGCTATCCTCCTGCTGCCGTTTGATCCCCAATGGTCACACATTTGAGGTGGACCTGCTCTCCTCCCGCTACTGCTGGATCCCCATTGATTGCCCATGTGGGTGGCACAACTCTCCACCCTCCTCCCACGGCCGCTGGATCCCCTCAGGCACCTTTGCTTAACCCCTGCTCCCATTAAAATAAATATTCCAAAGTGAGTTGCTATCCATTTCCATTCCCTCCAACATGACCCATTCCATTAGGTACAAAATGCTCTGTTCCTGGACTTCCCAGAGGTTGGACTCCAGCACAGCCCAAAATTCAGAGGGGGAGTCACATCAACTGCCAGTGAGTCCAGGACAGTGATGTTTGGGATGGCAGCTGGTGTGGCTCCCCTTTTTGAATATTGGACTGTGCTGCAGTCTCACCTCTGCAACTGCTACTGGGAAGAAAGTCCAGAAACAGAGCATTTTGTACCTAATGGAATGGCTATGTTGGAGGGTATACATTTCCCTGCTGTCACTCTCTGTCCGTGTCCCTGCTGTCACTCTCCCCTTCCCTGTCCCTGCCTATACTCTCCCCACCTCTCAGCAGACCCCGCCTTTCAGTAGACCCCGCCCCCTATTAGGGCTGCTTCGCAAAATTTCCCGGGCTGGATTTCTAACCCAATCCACCCCTGGCTATGCAGGAGACAACGCCTTGTCCACAGCACCCAACTCCTACAGAGACAGAGTGAGACTTGCTCTTGAGTGCACACTCCCCCACCATATCATATCCTCTTCCTTACAACTGTAAGGCAACCCCATTGAGGGTAAGGGCCTCGTAAAAAGGCAACTGATCTTCCGTGGCCACAGTAATATTTTGGTAACTCATTACTTTCACACAGAATTTCGATGAGCAATTTTGGGCATTTGCTACGGCAGCTTGTGTTACTGGAGGGGTTTTTTTAATAGATTTTTTTTTTATTACTTTCACTGTTAATTTGAATATGTTAAAATACATTTACAATAATTATAGATGAAGGCTCATTTGTATACATGATGTTTTAGATAAGCAGACGTTCCACAAATATGCCAGAAATCGGCGATACGCAGCACATGGAAATGAATGATAGGTTTCCCTTTCAAAGTCTACAGCTACAATAACTTGTTGACAAGTTATTGCTCCCAGAAAATTAAATGCAGCAATAAAACCCATAGCAGGCAGCTAAAGATCCGTTCTCAAGCTTGGACATGTCAAAGCTCGCAGAGAAATGATTAATGACATGATTTGCTAGGAACAAAACTGTCGGGTTCCAGTGAGCTGGAAACATTTGGAATGAGGAACCAGAGGGTGGTCTTTGGTAACAACGAGAAGGTGGGCAGGATAGAAGAGGAGGATGGGCTTGACACTCCAGCTGTTGAACTACACATCCCAGCTTGCCCTGCTACAGTTTTACTATTTGGCCATGCTGAAACTGATGCAGGGCATGCTGGGATGTGTAGTTCAACAACCGCTGGAGTGTCAAGGCTAGCGATCCTGCGCTAGGACTTGAGAGACAGAGGACAGAGAGGAGAAGGAAAAAAGGGTTACTCTTAAAGTGCATTGGGGGGGAGTCAGTCCAAGAGACAGTTGCTGGGCAGTGGCGTAAGTTCATCCAAGTTGCCCGGAGGCAAGATAAATATTGGTGTCCCCCAAATAGCTCAATCATAAGGTGTCTGTCTCCAGTAAGACAGATCATGGGTTCTAATACAGGGTGACACTTGCAAACATTATGTTAGGAGGGGGAGTCAGCCACATAAGCAATATAGATGGCTTTCAATCAACAGGAGAGGAGAGGTGCCCCCTTGGGAGCAGGAGCCTCGAGGTAGATAACTGCACTGCATCTAAAAAATCAGCAAGTATGATCAGATCCTGGGCTCTGATCTGACTCTCCATGTTGTAAAGTGAGATGCCAGCTTCACAGCATCTTTATCCCACAGGGAGAGGGTTCACAACAGTAGAACATCGATTAGCTGACCACTGATCATCGATCACAGATTCCTGGGTTCAGGTAAGTATTACATACATTTACTGATTTTTTTACAAAGTAATCAGCCTGTGGGCTATCAGATCATGCAAGCGGCTCCCTTAGAGCCCATTGCTAGCAGACAGGGTAAGGGGGTTGCACTCATGCTCACATTCCGCTTTATATATTGACGGTAATGTTGATATTGATGATATTGCAATGGGCTGGCGGGGCTGCTGGGACCAAGCAGAAGTCAATTGCCTGGAGCACACCTGTTCTATGCATGCTACATACCAAACACAGGTGCCAGGTAGATAGTATGACTGTGAGCATGCCTCCTTACCTGAGGAGTAAAAGTAATGCATACCTCCCAACTGTCACGCTTGACATTCCTGTGTCCTGCACAGTTCCAGAAGTGTCCCGCTGTGGGGGGCAGTTGAGTCCCCCTGTCGCCGGGTCTGTTCCCGCAAGCAGAGGGGCTGGGGGCTAGCCAGCAGCTTATAGGGCTGCTAGTCGTGCCCCCACAGTGGCGAAGAATTGGGGCGTGGCTGCTAGGCCACGCCCCCTAATTTCAGGCTGATGTCCCTCCTTACTTGTATTCAAAGTTGGCAGGTATGCTAATAGAGGCCGTTATCAAGAGGATAGGTATTGTATTTGTAGATATTTAGCAAGCGTATATTGCTGACTTGTGCTACTTGGTAAGAGAAACTTGTAGAAGAGAAACTGAATGCTAAGATAACAGAAAAGTCAGTTTAAACCTCTAGAATGGGGGCTGGCATGGGTGCTGATCACACCATTTTGAGAAGTCAATGAAAGTGTAGGGGGTGTAGACCTGTTAGTTGTTTATTTAGGGGGATGGTTTGCCAGGCAAAGGCCACTCTGCTTCCAGGCATCCCACCCTGCCTCTCTTTATGTTGAAGTTTGTGGTTTTGACGTTGGCTAGTTGTGGTGGGTAAGAACGGCAGGTCACCAGTAATGGTGCAATTGTTTTAGTGGTAGTAGGCCGAACCGTCCCAACAGGACACAGTATGATTACCCAAATTAGAGGCAGTTTAGAAGGTGAGTGGTTACATTTTGTGATTTACACAGGTCTTATACCTGGTGTATGTGCCCTCCGGACAGTTCCGCCTGCGGTGCCTGCTGTTGGTTGTAGTTGGGCATTGCAGAACAGCTGGTTCCTGGCCGGCCTTTCTTTGCCACCACACTTTCGTAACATTTTAAATAATTAGCATTCAATTAAATAGCTACCATTTTCTCTGCCAAAATCTACGTCTCAGTGTCTTGATTTATTTTAGACTTTAAGGTTAAGGGATCTGCACCCATGACACCTCTCATCCAATAGGTTTAGCTTTTACAAGGACTACTTAAAAAAGGCTGTTTGATTAACCTACGACATAATTGTGTATGTGACCCTATTTCATCATTAAATGTCAACTAAGGATCATGTTCCTGTCTTCAGTAATTCCTCCTGTTTGGAGCTTACGTTGTCTACCCCGCTCCGCCTCATAGTGATATCTCAATTATAATTCCTGCCCGTATATGTCATATACTGCAAAGCTATTGAACTTTGACTGCCAATTGGCCACATTCTTTCACCTGTCACGGCAGGTTCGGTCTTGTGTAGTGATTGATATTGTCATGCTAAAGCGCTTGGATTGTTACATGCAAGTTTCTCTCTACGTCGCAATGCCAGCTGCCCTAAATAGACCTAAAACAATGAACAGAGAATTCTAGGATATCAATGTTCTTATTTGGAAGCCAGTCATAGCACTGGGCATTTAAAGATCAACCGCCACAATTGGAGATCTGCAATTCCGTTCTCTAGAAATCCGTATCCACTGAAAATTTGTGGATCTGAACCGAACCAAATCCCACTTTCCGGATCTACACTTGGAGATCCATTCTGAACCAAGTCTCAGTTCTCTAGGCAACCTAGTCTCAGTTTGGATCTTGATGTGATCCAGAATTCGGACAGTTTCTATTGCGCTTTTTTTATCTCATTTTATTGAAAGTTTGTAAAAATTACAACATGTGAAACAAATAAATGAATATTACCCAGAACAAACCGCATTTGGTTATTTGCAGTACATCCATATCCAGGGTTTGGTCATGAAGATATGTCCTAAAAAGTCTGGTTATCGTGTTGGGTTGGGTCAAAGCAAGTCCCATCCTGGCAATTTCCACCGCGGTTGGCATATAAATTCCGAACCTGGGGAAATGCTAATGATGAATCGTCCTCCAGTATTAATAGTTTTTAGTGTAACAGTGGATGAGTAAATGAGGAGTAGGACATAGAACATATATCAAAACAAGAAATTGGCAGAGGACCAATAGGACTTTGATACAATATAATTCAAATAATTCATGACCTTATTCATTCAAAACAGTATAACAAAGCCTTCTTATTAATATGGGGAGTGGGGGGTGATAGGGGAAGGGAAAGGTTTATAAAACAGGGGGGACAAAACATCATATGACACAGCATAAACCAAGTTGTGTTCTCAAAGATCTTCTGAATGGAAGCCTGCACACCAAGATCCAGGGTTTGTATGTAAATTTCCCATTTGGCATAAAAGCGCGTCACACCCTTTTCAATATCGCATAGTGCTGCTTGGCGCTCAAAGAACAAAATCTTAAGGAGAGAATTCTTCAATTCAGTCAATGACAGTCCCTACTATCCAATGAGTCAAGATTAATTTTTTGGCTATAACAAGTATTAATGTTATGAGTGAGATTATTTTCTTTTTTTGGGGTCCTAGATTCCAGTTTTTAAAGTATAGGAAGAGTAAGGGCAGGAGGTCGTAAGAAAGCTGCAAGGTGAATTAGGGGTTCAGGAAACCCACAAGTTTCCTCCAAAAAATTCTTATTCACCCACATTACCAGAAATTGTGGAAATAAGCGGTGCCTCTCATTTTGCACTTCGGGCAGAGACCCATATCCCCTGGGGTAAAATGGCTCCTCTGCTGTTAGGATACATAAACCCTGTTGAGGAACTTGAGGTGGGTCTCCTTAAGTGATGCCGATTGTAGATGTTTCAGAGTGTTTGGGAGTTTATTTAGTATAGTTGGGATTGGCGGGAGGGTAGGGACATCTGTTTTCCACCTAAGTTCCAAAGTTTGGAGCAGCTTGTCTTTTGGGATAATTATCCGGATCCTATATCCCTGGATATTATGCTGGGCTATCAATTACATCATTGGATCTGGGCTGACTGGAGTGGCATATGCTTTGGGAATAGATTGGGCGTAGTGATGTGCTTGCAAATACATGTAAAATTGGGTTCTGGGAAGATGATATTTCATAGCCAGATCTGTAAATGGTATGATTATGCCACCCGGGTCAAATACGTTGCAAATGGCCGCTATTTATTTTTTGTCGCCATTCCAGGTACAGTGGATTATCTAATCCCGGTGTGAAACAAGGGTTACCCCAGAATGTGATGTGTTGTGTACTACTGTAGCTGGATTTCTGCCAAACCGTTTGTGTATGACATTACACATTTTGTACGTTACTCGAAACAGGAGATTATCTTTGATAGTATTAGGGATTGTGCTACGTGGGGCGTGGAGAAGCGCTGCCGGTGAATATGGGTAAAAGAGGGCTCGTTCAAGGCTTTCATTAGTGTAAATCCCACTAGTGTTGGGGGCCTTCTCAGCACCCTGGCAAAACTTCAATCGACTGCCCTCTCCCCATCCAAAACCCCACACTGCCACTAATACCCATTTTCCAGCCCCTCAAAAGCTGAGGTCACGTCTTAGATGTTCCACAGCCGCGACATTAAATACAACAAGGATGTTTTCCTCATAATTTTGTAATATGCAGACAGGGTGGCATCCCCCAGATAAGGATTCTGCCTAGAGCTTCCTAATGGTACAGCTGGCCCTGGACGTACTATAACAATGCTGAATTAATGTTGTCCCCCTGCCCCCCCAAAAAAGTACAAATCTCAACATTCCTCTCGCCCCTCTGAGTGAGCTCACCCAGTACCTCAGTAGGCATTTGTGCCCCCTGTTCAATCTCATGTTAGTCAGGCAAATAAGAGATTCAGGAGTTTGTCTATGTAAGCGGCTTGGGTGTGGAATGCCAACAAGCACATTGCAGACAGTGTATACAGTACTTGTCGGCAGCATAATCCCGGCACCGCTATATCAGACTTGTCAAAGTTCTAATTAAAGCATTTTAACGCTGTTGGCAGTATAAATGTAGTCATGCTGCTTTAATTAGCAATTTAACAAATTCAACATAGTGGTGCCGGGATTATGCCGCCAACAAGGACATTGTCAACATCCCTATAAAAGCGGCTTTTATTCTGAACAGAGAGGGATTACTGTACGTAAACCGGGTTCCAGATGCTGAATAGAAATAGTAGACAGGTCATATGTCAACATGCAATAGGCCCATATGGGCGAAAGGTCAACAGGCAAAGGGTTGACTGCCTATGTGGACAGGTACAAAAGGTTCAAATGTTGAGATTTTCAGCACACTTGAGTGCCCTGCTTACGACAATATGTAATGTAACAGGTATTTGCAGAAGCAAAAGAATAGTCGGCACTCCTCCGTTAGCAGCAAAAAAAATATAGCTTTGATAAAGATGGGTACAGTGCTACATTACATCAGACATCATCAGCGTTTCGTGGCCCAGTGGCCATTTCATCAGGGTGCGGTCTGTGTGGGTACAGAAAGTGCAAGTGCAGAAGTGTGACTGACGAGGAGTGCCGACTATTCTTTTGTATGGGGGCAGCCATTTTTTGTGATGGTCATTTTTCATTAGCACTGCAGGAGGAGACAGAGCTAGGAGATCTGCGGGTCCATGAATGCGGTGGCGGCATGCGGAGGGGTAAGGGGGTGTTTAACTTTACTTATAAATTACAGTGTGCACCTATACAATTATATTATACCTCCCAACTGTCCCGCTAAACGCGGGAACGTTCCGGTTTTTGGGGACGTTCCCACGTCCCTCCTGCGGCCGGCAGTTTCCCGCTGCGGGTGGGGGGGGGCAGTTGGAAATCCCCTCCCAATCTGACAGAATCTCTATTCACGTCTATTCAGCGGTGCAGTGTCCGAAAACGGGGGTGCACCCTAATTTGCATACACCATGTTCCCTTTTCAGGTGCTCGCCTCCCTATTCTTCAATTGAAAAAGTTGTGAGGTATGTTATACATTCACTGTAGAGCACAGCCAATAATACTGCAGAGAACAGCACAGCGTGCCCCGATATCATTTTACAGTCACTAGTATGGTCTACAGAACAGCCAACATTAATAATGCAGAGTACAGTGCTGCATGCAGAAACATGTCCCTATATTAATTATACACAGTCACTAGTATAGGTGCACAGACAGTATTAATACAGCAGAGTACAGCGCAGCACGCCGAAGTTTGTCTCTGTATTATACACAGTCGCTAGTATAGTATAGGTGCACAGCCAGCATTAATACGTCATATCTGACACCAACAGAACTTCTGGCGCCCCTGCTCTGTCCTTGCACGTTCAGTCGCACATCTGTAACCGGGGAAGTTCTTAAGAGCAGCATTAGCAAAGTACACAGACGGATGCCGCAGCATTCAACTCAATGAGCCCATAAAGGTCTATTACAAAAAAATAAATTGTACAGCTTAATGCAAAGTTAAGTCCTCTTTTAGGTCTTGTCCTTTTTGTCCCAGAATATTCCAACCCAGACCAAAGGGGATTCTCTCATGACATTTCAGGGCACCAGCCTTTGTCCATTTGTAGAGAGTGTTGACTGTTGCTGATGATTAGTTGTGACAGATGACAGTTATTTTTGTGAAAAGAACAGCTGAAAGACCCCCAAGCCTTTAGTTGGTACATGACAATCCTTTCCCCTTGTTTGTTTAGACAAGTGTCTTCATTGTAAGCAGAATACAACAGTGTGTTCATTGCATTCCATTGTAATGGAACATCGTTTATTTGAATATTATGATTTCAATGATATATATACTAACAAGAAAATATTTCACGGGCCAAGTATCGATGGGATAGTTTAAGGAAAGTAGATTAAGGTGTAAATAATGTGACGAGGATCACATAAACTGCACAGGGGTCACAGACAGGCATTTACTGTAGTTAGCAGAATGTCACAATCTAGTTACAGGACATGCCACAGGTCACAATAGGGGATTTGCAACTAGGGTGTGAATTCTATCAGAGATCTATGACTATTTTCAGGCCTATCACTTGGCCAGCTTGTGTAGCATCAGGAGCACTGTCACTTCTCGGCCTTTTGGCTAAGATCAAGTGTAGTATCTTTTCTTATCAGTGGGTATGGACTGGCCTCTGGCAGAGAATAGAGAAAGGCTGGACGGAGTAGCTGCTCTGATGGGCGGAGGGTGTGGGACCCCTCTTTTTTGCCTGGGAGTGGTGACAAGTCTGGCTAAGTACCTTCACCTCTGCCAGTGGTAGGAGGTGTTGTTTGCATAAACACACTGGTGAGAGGGGGGGAGAAACACTGGGCCTAGTAGTTTGACTCTCTTGACGGGGTTCGTAGCCCCCGAAGGATGAGACAGCGAAAGGCTCAGTCTAGCTTAGTACCTTAACCTTGGGATCGGAGAAACACTGAGACTGAGTAGATTGCTCTTCCGAGGGTGTCGCAGCCCCTAAGGGAGTCAGTCGAAAAGCCCAGTGGAGTACCCATTCCCATGCCAGGGGCTGGAAAATGCCCTACGATGGGAACAGAGAAACCTTGGTCGGACGTTGATCGGTCGGTTGCTTGGAGTCCGAGGCTGCACTGTGCCCCCGGGGAAACTCGGGGTGCCGAACATGCACGGGTGATCCCAAAATCACCATGCACTAGTAAGCACTTGCACTGCGCACTTCCCTTCAGGTAGTGCTGCACGTCCTTACCTCGTCTTTTTGGATGGGGTAGAACAATTTTTCACACCCCCACCCCGGCCTTCTGGCTGAGGTCTTTATTATTTATTTCTCTTCCCCCTCTCACGTTCGTCACTTTTCACGTTCCTTATTTTTTGTAGTTTTGTCACGTTTTTTTGGGGTAGTGTGGTCGACCCTTTTGGGCCTTCCATTTCCCCAATGTGCCAAAGCTCTCGCCTTTTGGGGAGAGCTTCGGTCCCCCGAGGACGACCCCGAGCCGCAAGGCGGAGGGAAGTCTACTGAGGGTCTCTCCAAACCTTCGGGTGCGGAGGACCCACCGTCCTAACCCTTCCGGGGGTTGAGGAATGAGGGTCTCTCTAAGCTTCGGCGAAGAGGACCCACCGTTCCCTATTTTCCCCTCTTCGTCCTTATGGTTGAGAGGGGTTAGGGGAAAAACGGGGCCCGTCTCCTTCGGGAGATGGCCCAATTCGATCGCGCGGCCCCCTTTGCACGTGTTTAGGCACAGCACTGGTGGTAGGGAGCACACCTCGGGCTCCTGAGTTTCTTCAAACTCATCAGGAGCACTGTCTCTGAAAGCATTATTATAAATTTCTGCCCTCCCTACCTATAAAGAGATGCCCACAAAAAAGGGGGTGGTCTCACAAGGAAGGTGTATTACCATACAATTGTACCCATATTTTAAATAACACTACACAGTAGCACAATCTTGTTCACATTACACCGCACGTAGTCCCCCTGATTCATATTACACCACATAGTAGTCCCCCTTATTTAAGTTACATTACATAGTAGTGCCTCTTATACATGTTGCACCATACGGTGGTACCCATTATACACAGTGCCCACAGTAGCCGTGATATACACAGGGTGACAGTGAATCATGCACTTGCGGTAACAACCCATTATCCACTGATGCCATGAAAGGAGGGGGGGGGGGTTCCTTGTTAACGATCCGCTGCGGTGGAGGGAGTCATAAAAAGTGTTATCACTCAGAAGGGCTAAAATTAGCAATATCGCTCGTTTTATTGCACAGTGCGAGCAGGGCCGAAACTAGGGTTTCTGGTACCCGGGGCAAGACATCCATTTAGTGCCCCCCCCCCTATATTATACATATATATATATATATATTTATATATATTGTTGTTGTTCAGAAGCAGGCACACATTTGGCATTTGGTTTTGAAGAAAAACATTAATCAGAAGCCATTTATGTGCTTACAGACAGCAGAAGGGTGACATTAAACAGGGACAGTGCGCGCCGAAGGAGAGGAAGTGGTGTGGTCACATAGTAGTATCAATTCACATTATAGAACACACCGTAATGCCCAGTACACATTCCAGCACACACCGTAATGCCCAGAGCACATTACACCACAAACCGTAATGCCCAGAGCACATTACACCACAAACCGTAATGCCCAGTACACATTATAGCACACACCATAATGCCCAGTACACATTATAGCACACACCGTTATGCCCAGTACACATTATAAGTTATAACACACACCGTAATGCCCAGTACACATTATAACACACACCGCAATGCCCAGTACACATTATAGCACACACCATAATGCCCAGTACACATTATAGCACACACCGTTATGCCCAGTACACATTATAGCACACACCGTTATGCCCAGTACACATTATAACACACACCGTAATGCCCAGTACACATTATAACACACACCGCAATGCCCAGTACACATTATAACACACACCGCAATGCCCAGTACACATTATAGCACACACCATAATGCCCAGTACACATTATACCAAACACTGTGATGCCCATTATACATAATGACACACACCGTAATGCTCATTACATATGCCACACACGCTAATGCCCATTACGCATAATATTACACACTGCAATGCCCCTTACACATAATATTACATGCTGTAATACCCATTACACATAATACCACTGACCGTAATGCCCACTACACATAATATCACATGCCGTAATGCCCATTACAATTTATACCACACACCGTAATGCCCATTACACATTTTTATTTGGGTAAAAGGTGTCACATACACACGTAAGGGGAAGAGGGGATCAGACACCAGGGAAATTGGGGCAGATAGGGTCACAGACACAGAGGAAGGGGGTAACAGGGGACAAGGTGTCACACATGGGGGAAGGGGGTACAGGGGGGTCAATCCCTGGGCACTCACCAATTTGTAGGGGGAGCTGCAGGGTGTCCAGGTAGCCAGTGGATCCAGGGACAGGGCGAAGGGGGTGCCTGCTGCAGGAGGAATCCAGACTGTGCACCCGAGAGGCTCTGGCTGAGCAGCGCGCAAGAGGATGTGGAGGAAGAGATCTGCAGTTTCTCCACGGCGCTGCTGCAGGGGGAGGGAGATGTAGTTTCCCCCATGGTGCCATTGAGGAGACAGGCAGGGCAGGTCCAGCCCCAGCGCGTATCGCTGGGCGCACTGTGTTCATCACAGACACTAGAGGTCAAGCGCACCTCTAGTGTCTATCTTCTTCATGGCGGCGGCCATCTTTGAAGTGGCCGCGGCGCCGCAGACATAGATCTATGTCTGTGGCGCTAGCTCCCCGCTGCTGCCGCTGCTCACACTAGTGCCCCCTGCCTCCAGCGCCCGGTGTGCGTAACCCTCTAGCCCCCCCCCCCCCCTAGTTACTGCCCTGGTGCGAGGGCAGCTTTACCCCTGTACCCACCACCCTAGCCTAACCCTCCTGCCTTATATGTGCCTAAACCTAACCCCACCCCCATCTGCAGCCTAACCCTAACTGACCCCCTCCCCCAAGCCTAGCTCTAAGTCCCCCCACAGTGCCTAATCCTAACCACCCCCCTCTCTGACCCTAACCCCGGGATGCCTGCGTCTGCATCTGGATCCATTTCAAAGTCCTGTGTTCTGACCGCAGTCGAGATTCCAGCATGGGGATTCTGGCAGCCAGTATTCCGACCACCAGGATTATAACTATATCCCATTAAAGAGGCAGTGGTGGATTTTCCACTAGGCACATGAGGCACTGGCAGCATTCTCACTTGTAATGTAAAGTGTGGTGGTGGTGTTGGGCGAGTGAGGTTGGGGCTGCTTTGGCAACATAAAGAGGGCAGTGACATGATAGGGAGCGACCAATAAGATGGCGTCTAGGGGCAATCTGACCCCTAAATTCACCTTTGCTTGGAGAAAGTGTCCCCTTGGTAAAGGGGTAGATATATGAAGCAGTGATAAGGGAGTAAAAGCAATAAAGTGCCTGGTACTTTATAACCGGCCAATCAGCTCCGAGTCCTGACTGTCCCTTTTTCAACCCAGCCTGTAACTTAACAGTCAGGTGCTGATTGGCTGGTGATAAAGTACCAGGCACTTTATCACTTCTCCTCCCTTATCACTGCTTTATACATCTACCCCTTAGGAAGCAACTCGGATGCTGCTAAATGCCCTTTATGGCTTAAATAACTGATTAACTTAAACCATATAATAGATACTGAGAAGGGTTTCGTTATTATATTTACTGCTGGAATAAACTAAAATATCCTTATCATATTTTCCTTTCCGGAAAAATATAGTCAATGAAGCATCTCACTGAGTGCAAGGACGCGAGTTCCCCTGCCGGGTGGCGAGACGACGAGGGCAGGCTCTTAGAAGAGATGCGAAACTGGCTGACCTGCACACAGCTTGTTCTGCCTTGTGCAGCGTGTGTGAAAGGATTGTCAGCAGGAGCGTGTAAGCCAGCTAAGCAGTGACAATTTTTGCATTAGGTGTGACAGCTACAAATTACCCACCCAGATACGTGAAGTAAATAAATAATCCTGAGGAAATTCTCTGCACAAGCTGCGGACTTCAATGTCACCCTCTGTAGCAATAATGGTTTGTGAGGGAGAAACTCGTCCAGTGCAGTTAACATTTAATCATTGGAGAAAGATAGAACAACCCTTAGTGTTTCTTCCCCACAGAGAGCAGCTATTACTGTGTAATGGCTGCCTGTGAAAAGGTGGTGGCCATTTTGTGTGCTCAATGAAAGTCCAGAAGAATTCTGCCTTTAGATTGCTCGGAGATGGTCACATTATGAGCGGTAACTACAAAAAGACAAATGATATCATTCTGACCATGGGCAGCTTTATAATTGGACCAAGGTTTACAGAACAGTGCGTGAAATATGTGGGACAAAATGACAGCATTTATCAGAAAAGCCTTGAATTTGCAGCTGCCTCTGAGGACTGGGAGCTTGAGTCTCAAAGATATATGTGCTTCGGTCTTTCCATTCTGTTTTGGAAAGGCAGCCTTATGGGTTTCTGTTGGACAGCAAAATGATGAAAGTCTCAAAGTTCTGCTTTCTGGAGCTTGGCCCTGACAGAGGCTCTGATTTAAACAAGATGTATAAAAAAAACCTTCATATCCACCAGAAGGGTGCCTACAAATCCAAAGGACCTGTATTGTGCATGTGAAGGATGGGTCCTGTGTCAACACATTCAGGGGTAGATTTATTAACATTCGATCAGGGGCATATGCGCTATCCCCGTGCGCTAAGGCAGGTGGATGCGGGTGTTCTATGGGGGAGGAGGGCTAACGCATATTCAGTATTTATGAAGGGTCCGGGTTGCCGGGCGCTCCTCCATTAACGTGCAGTGCCATACCCTCCAACTGTACCGATTTACCCGGTACAGTACCGTTTTTTAACGGCCTGTACCGATTGTACCGACTTTTAAGCTTCAGCCGCAGCACCTCTCAGTCTCAGCCGCGGGGACTCTGTGAGCTGTAGTTTCCGACTGCCGGCTATTCCCCAGGGAGCTTGAGGGGGAGCTGGCAAATAAAACTACAACTCCCAAGGTGCACCAAGGGGGGACACGGCCAGCCTGCCTCCTGCTCGGGGTAGACTCTGGAGAACGTGCTGTGTCTGGAGTGTGCACTGTGCAGGGCAGCAGGTTCAATAAAGCACAGCAGGAGAGGGCCAGCGCTGGGCGGGGGATGTGGAGCAGGGCAGGTAAAGTGATTATTCTCCAGTCTCCACTCTCGCACACACAGGTATTGAATATATGGCCACGCCCCCTTTCCCATAGCCACGCCCCTCTCTGATACATTTTTTTCCCATTTGCACCGATTTCTGACCCTCACATGTTGGAGGGTATGCAGTGCATAGCGCCAGAATTTTCTGGCACTGTGCAATCCAAAGGCTCCTTTTTTTTTGTTCATTTCAATTAACTTTATTGGTCCTCTCCCCGGCTGACAGTGTTCTCTCTCTCTGGCGCCTGCTGGTTCCCGCCGTCAGATGGATGTATCTGCGCATGTGCCGGTACACATCGCAAGACCAGGTAAGCGGCACATGCGCAGAACTTGGCAGCAGGGGGAGCGCACATCCGTTATGGGAGGAGGCGTATCCCCGTCGGCTGGGGATAGCGCACTCCCATAACGTATGCAAGGCACACAGTAAATTCAGGAGAAGAGCGGCGTCGCTTCACCACGATAAAGTGGTGACGTGAAAGAGGGCACACAAGGAACGGTATGGCCACATTAATAAATCTACCCCTCAGCGCCTCCTGAGCTGCAGCCTTATTATCAGGCTGCTGCTGATTGATGCTGTCCACACAGAAGGCAGATGTAGTGGTGTGGCTATAGCACTGCAACCCAAGCGGTGGCTGGGGGCAGTGGTGCACGCAGGGGGGCTTAGTCTGTTTTGTGAGTCAGGCACATTATATTAAGCCTCTTAAATTTGCCCTTAAAGGGGAAACACAGGATACTATAGCACCAATAATGAAAATGTTTGCAGAACTGTCTGCAGGGCAACAGGATATGGCTGCTGAACAGCAAGCCCAGATTCAAGGACAGCAAACTTAGATCCAGATGTTGCATGAGGAGTTAAAGGAGCTGAGAAAAGGTGGGCAGGAGCAGGAGGGATTACCGAAGCTCCCTCAGCTGATGACATTGAGGCATTCCTTTGAGTGCACCGCCACGCATTTAAAATGGCCTGCAGTGGAATGGTCTGATAGACTAGCTCTGGCTCCCTACTTAACAAGGGAGGCGCATAAAGCTTATGTGGATATGACTGTGGCTAAGGCACGCTCCTACCCTGTCCTTAAAAAGGCTATTTTTGAAAGGGTTGGAGTGATGGGGCCCAGCAAAGCCCAATAATTTCATAAATGGTGGCTGGATGGCTCTGAGCCTCCCAGGATTCAGCTGGCCAAACTAGCCCGGCTGGCAAGGGCCTGGTTGCAGCCGGATAAAAACTCTGCAGTGCAAAATGTGGAGGTGGTCGCACTGGGCCAAGATATGTGGGTGTTAGACCACTCGGTGCAGCAGAGGGCCCTTCCGGCTGACAACCAGACATTAGGTGTCCCAGTGGACTGCAAGGCTAATAGCAAGAATAGCTGCTGGAGGAACAGACAACAGGAAGGATGTTAAATCACTGTATTATCAGGATCAGAAACCAGGTACAAGTACAAGGATTCAGGTATCAGGAACCTGGTACAGGAAACAGGTACAGGTATCAGGTACAGGAACAGGTACAAGTCTCAGGCAAGGTACAGGACTTCAGACAAGGCTTGGAAGATTATAACTGGCCCTGAAGCTCAGGGAAAACACAGTTTTAAAACAAGAGCAAGCCAATCCCTGCAGCACACAGAGACAGGCCCCTCAATCCTCAGTATGTGCTGCTGCTGGGAATGGTATTCTGAGAACAGCCTGGTCCAGCTGATTACACCAGCTGGGACTGCTCTCAGAAACCACAGTTCTGCCTATTCAGAGGTACTGCAGGCAGAACATAACAGCAGCACCTCTGGCTACCCATGGGTACTGCAGACCAAACATGACAGCAGCACCTCTGGCCACACAGGCACTGGTACTGCAAGCTGAACATAACAGCAGCACCTCTGGCCATCTATAGGTACTGCAGTCCAAACACAACAGCAGCACCTCTGGCAAACCAGAGGTACTGCAGGCCAGAATTATATCAATGGCAGTCCTGACACATTTGAAGAGCTGGCAGTCAGGATTGGGCAGCACCTGACATGGAAAATTGATTTGATTAAAGCCAGGTCAGGATTCGTGCCGATGCCCAGAACTCAGGTCAAAGGACCAGATTCTCTAAGCTTCAAAAGTGATAAAATTGAGTGTGATAAACAGCCGGCCAATCAGCTCCTACCTGCCATGTCACAGGCTGTGTTTTAAAAATGTGAGATAGGAGCTGATTGGTTGGTTGGTTATCACTCTCCATTTTATCATTTTTGAAGCTTAGAGAATCTGGCCCCTAGTCATTAAGTCAAAGGCTCCATCTCCCATGGTGTGCTTTGAATGTACTGAGCCAGGGCATATGCGGTGGGACTGCCCAAATCAGGGAGAGCCAGTGGATTGCAGTGTGGGAAAAGTGGCTTGGCCGATGGTCAGCATGGTGGCTGTGAGTGTATCCCAAGCAGAGTCCACACTGTTGTAGATACTGGTACAGTTGAAAGGCCAGGATATCTGGGCACTGGTTGACACTAGTAATGAGCTTACAATTGTCACTACAAACGTGGTTCCTCTGGGAGCTGACCAGGCCCTGCCTCCTTTTAGGGTATTTTGTATACATAGTGATGTTGGGGAGTGCCCTTGGTGTGCCTGCAACTGATGGTTGAAGGACGGCCACTGCGGGTGGTAGCTGTTGTGACCTCCCAACCACCTTGTCTGCTAATCTTATGGTGCCCACACACGCACCGATGCCGGCGGTGCGATGCTGTACGATGGGGTGCGCGCTCCCGCGGCACCTCATCGCACAGTACAAAAAGTATGTGCTGCACATACTTTTTGTACTAGCTTTTTCTAGCATAGCATCGCATGCACATCGCATGCACAAGGCATACGATGTGATGCTATGTGTGCTAGTTAAGCCCACAACGCACGCCGGAATCGGTGCGTGTGTGGGCTCCATTAGGCTGTGACTTCCCGTTGCTGAAGGAGCTGGTTACATGGCATGACCCTAACAAACAGTAAGCTGCAAAGGCGTCTCAGGGGCCAGAGACCATAGCAGTGGTGGAACTCCCGGAGGCAATGGAGTCATCTGCCGCCGGGCGCCAGCCTTAAAGGGGGCACTGGCTCCATTGCCTCCCGAAGTTCCGCTCACACTCCTGCATTTAGCCTGGTGCTGCTGTGCGGTACCTTCATTGTATGCAGCATTGCAATGCGGAACGCCGCTCCTCCCTCCCTGGATGCTGCCGATCCTCCCTCCCCGGTTGGCTGCTGCTGTACTCACTGCTCTGAGACAGAGTGAGACAACCAACAGTGACGAGTCAGGCCGAACAGGAAACTATGCAGCGGGTAACGAGTGAGATGATTGACGCCGGCTGCGGCAGTGTGCCAGGTGGGAGTCGCGGCAGTGTGCTGGGTGGGAGATGTGGCAGTGTGCCGGGTGGGAGATGTGGCAGTGTGCCGGTGGGAGATGCTGCAGCGAGGAACTGGCGCAGGAGTGCCTGAGACTGAGTTACCATCGGGGCTGTGTAATTAGGACACCAATCTTTGGGGGGACAGTCACATGTCTCTATGCGTGTGTGTAATCCACAAACTGTGTGTGTGTGTATATATATATATATATATATATATATATACACGCATACATACATACATACATACATACAATCTATCCCAGGCATACATACAATCTATCCCAGGCATGAGTGTGTGTGTGTGTGTGTGGGGGTGGGGGGGGCACCAACATGTGTCTTGCCTCCGGGCAACTGGGATGAACTTACGCCACTGGACCATAGAGTACCAAAGCTTGGCATCCGGGAGAGCTACTGCAGTTACTGAACCAGCCCAGGAAACCAAGACTGCGATCCACTGGAACCCATTTTGTGAGAAGATATTATTGCAGGACTTTGGGCAAGACCAACAGGATGACAGCAATCTGGTATATGCCTTTGGGACTGTAAAAGTGGTTAATGGTAGGGTGGTTGCTGCTTTACCTCCAGAGGGTGTGCCATATTTTGTGTTGAAAAAATTATTTGCTACTGTATATCATGTTACCAGTTTATAGGGGGAAAGAGTACATTAGTTGATAGTTCCCCAATAACTTGAGCAGTTGGTATTGGAATCTGCACATATGCATTTGTGGGTGGCCATTTAGGGAAGGAGAAAACCCTCCAACACATACAATTAAGGTTATTTTGGCCAGTCACATATGCCTCAGTCAAGAGGTATTGTCAGAAATGCCCAGTGTGCCAGAAGATGGCCTTTCGGCCAGAGTTTAGGGCTCCACTGGTACCCCTCCCTATCATTTCCGTGCCTTTTGAGCAAGTTGGTATGGATCTGATTGGGCCAGGGAAAAAAATCTGCTTGAGGGAATCCATACATAATAGTGGTAGTGCATTATGCTACCAGATACCCGTAGGCTATACCCCTGCCTTATAGGAAATCTGGCCCTATTGCCAGAGAGCTACTAACCCTGTATACCTGCCTGGCAGTACTAAAGTAAGTCACCCCTTTTGTTTCCAAAACTTATGAAAGATTTGGGCCGGTTGTTAAAGGTAGACAGATTTACCACTTCAGTGTACCACCCACAAACAGATGGCCTGGTAGAAAGATTTAATCAAACCCTTAATCAGATGATAAAGAGAGCAGTGACCCAAGAAAAACAAGACTGGGATTTGCTCCTATCTTATTTGATGTTCGCAGTCAGAGAGGTACCCCAATCCTCTACAGGGTTTAGTCCCTTTGAGTTTTTCTATGGAAGACAGCCCAGAGGGCTTCCAGATCTATTAATAGAAGGGTGGGAAGAACAACCATTCCAGGACCCTAACATCGTTCAGTTTGTGTCCCAATTATACGGCCATCAAAGGTAGATTGCGCCACTCTTGAACGAACACATGGAAAGGGCTCAACAACATCAGAAACAAAGTTATTACGTCACCGCAGTCAACTGGTCCGTTGAACCAGGAGACAAGGTGCTAGTGCTTGTGCCCACTACAGAACGTAAGATGCATGTTCAATCACAAGGCCCTTATGAGATCACAGAGGCGGTGGGACCGGTAAATACAAGGTTCAACAGGACGCAAAACATCCATTCGTATGACTGCTGGCGTTCGCGGTGTGCAAGGGGTGGGGGGCAGGTGGCCATGCGGGAGGCCTTTGGTGGTCAACCAGAATGAGGTCCTACAGTAGGAGCAAGTTTCATCTTTGCTCCTTTGGGCAGGGCTAGCCATGGCTAGCCATGGCTAATCTATTGTTCTCAACTGCAATACAATACGTATTGCAGCTGAGAACAATAGAATAGCCATGGCTAGCCATGGCCAAAGGAGCAAAGATGAAACTTGCTCCTACTGTATGTCCTAGACAGAAACAGGAAGTGGTGAATTTGTGTCACAGTACCAAGATGTGTTTTCTGCAATTCCGGGAAAGACACAGATCATCCAACATGATGTTGTGACGCCACCTGAGGTGGTCATTAAACAAAAACTGTATCGCATACCCAAGGCAAAGCAGGCAGCGGTAAGGCAAGAGGTGGAAGATATACTACACCTAGGGGTCATAGAGGAATCAACCAGCAAGTGGAATAATCCCATTATCTTAGTATCTAAGCCATCGGATGCTTTAAGCTTCTGCAATGACTTCTATAAACTAAATCAAGTTTCTCGCTTTGATACGTACCCTATACCCCAGGTTAATGACTTGATAAAGAGTCAGTATCTTACCACTCTTGATTTGACAAAAGGATATTAGCAGATTCCTTGACAGAAGCTGCTAAGGCAAAACCAGCCTTCTCTACCCCAGGGGGCTTATTCCAGTACAAAGTGCTGCCATTTGGTTTACATGGTGCCCCAGCAACCTTCCAGAGGGCTATGAATAAGTTGCTGCAGCCCCACAGAAAATATGCAGCTTCATATTTATATGATATTGGCATCTTTAGCTCTGACTGGGAGTCACACCTACCAAAGGTAGAGGCAGTATTAAAGTCTCTACGGGCACATGGGTTTACCGCCAACCCTGATACATGTGCCATTGCTATGGTGGAAACAAAGTATATGGGGTACATTGTAGTAATAAATTAATGATTTCCTTTCATGGAACAGAGATGGAGATTGCCAGATGAGAATGCGGCAAGTGGCGACATATGTGAATTGTTAACTTATTTCGCTCAATGACAGCCGCTGACACATTAACCTTGATGAATGGAAACAAAAGCTAATAAAGAAGATAATGTGCAAACTGTAGCAAAGAATCTTGATTAGAACAATAACAAAATGATAGCGCTGAATACGACAGCTGTACTCAGGCCGCCAGAGGGAATGTGATTCTGATGACAAGTTGTCATGACCACAGACCCAGGCACAGAACGCATAAAGATGCTGTTGGGGTGAAAAAATTATTTCCTAATTAAATTAAACCTTTCAGTGTGCTGCATTCTTATATTCAGGTCACATGAAAACCTTAGTAAAATCTGAGCTACTGTACAAAATACACCAAAAACGAATGCGTATTGCAATCAAGGATTCTATTATGTGGCGGTGTCATTTTAATCTCTTTTAATGAAAGACTAAAGGTCCATACACACTGGGCATTTTTGCTCTGCGTGTATGCTGAGAGATGATGCGAAAATCACTGGGTTGAAAAACACTCAGTTCATACACACTGGGCGTTTTTCGGCCATTTTAGTGATTTTCACGGAGGTGGATGACTTTCCATAACAGGACGCTGGTAATACCGGCAGATGAATGGTTGGACCAGCGATGATGCGGGAGCGTGCAGCAGTGCTCACCGCTCATCGTTGCCCTGTACACACTAGGCGGCTTTCGACCTGAAATCAGCTCTAACAAGTAAAGTGAGCTGCGTTCAGCTCAAAGCCGCCCAGTGTGTATGCCCGAGCGATGAGCAGTGAGCGCTGCTGCGCGATCCCGCAACATCGCCGGGAAAGCCGTTCATCTGTGTATGCACTGAGCGGCTTTCCCCCCCAGCATAGTCGCCCAGTGTGTATGGACCTTAAGGCCTTTACACACTAGCAGATTTGCATTGCAAAAGTCTTTACCAAAATCCCTGAAAAATCCCGTACATGTGGTGAGATATTGGCTAAAGGACAATTTTGACTAAATGCACAAGAGATTTTGGCTAAGCAATTTTGTCTAAATAATGATAGTCTATGATCTAGTAAAAAATTGCCTTGCCTGCAAATTCAATTTATACTAAGCAATCTATGACAATATTGACTAAACGTGAGAAAAACTGGGAGATTTTGGCTATCTAGTCAAAATCTACTGCCAAAATCTCTGTGTGTACACCCATAAAGATATATCTTTCACCAAAGTAGTGCGTACACACACTGAGCTATTTTCCCCAAAGAGCAAGAGATTTTTAGGAGGTGAAAGATGTTGCTGAAAATCTTTCATTATAAAAGGCTATTTACATAATGGGTATACATTACAATGGTGGGAGCAGGGGCCATTTTATTCAGTGCATTTCTGTCTTTGGGGCCTGTTTCAAAACTGATTCGGGGCCTGGTGATCAGGTAAATGCTGCCCCGCCCCATGCTAAATCCCCCCCGCACCTGCACAAATGCCCCCACCCGGCGCCGGCGGCCAGGCTCGCACAATAAACAGTGCAGCCTGTAGAGCACCAATCCTAGGATCAGTGGCGTAACTATAAATTTTGCTCCCCCCTGCCAAAAAACTTTCTGGCGCCCCCCCCCCCCCCTCATAATGCACCTTACACTATATGCCACTCACCGTAGGACCCCTTTCACACACACATATATATATATATATCTCACAGTGTGTGTGTAAATTGTGCTTACCTGCCATAATTCTTGTTTCTGTTGGTCACTTTTAATGGCAGCCACCAGCCATGGATGGGGGAGGCGCAGGCACACATGAGGATGAGGAGGTAGCAGATGTATAGATGAGGAAGGAAGAGTGGGGAGAGGGGTGCCAAGAGGGACAAATGGAGATTGTGGCAGAGGTAAATAAAAGAAAGAGGCATGGATATAGAAAGTACCAAAGACCTTACAGTATATAGGAAAAATCTTGCATGCTCATCAACTTCTCCTCCACACACACACACCCTGCCTATTAAATTTTCCTTCATGCCCCAGTGGCAACGTTGAGCCTGTGGGGGCAAATTAAATCAAGTGGCCCAGCTTTTCTACCAGTGCAAGGACAAAATGCAGCAGCATTTCGGTACCACCGCTTTGCTAAGAGACCTGGGCAGCCTTTCTCACAACAACCCGTCTGTCCTCCCACGCCAACAAACACACCTTTACTATGGACGGCTTTAGCTGCAGTCACATATACATGCAGGGGTGTAATTAGAACTCTGTGGGCCCCATAACAAAAATGTGATGGGGAACCCTACCCCATTGTCTTTACAATGTCTGTTAAGGGAGCAAGACAGAAAAAGAAAGTGAGGAGAGTGAGAGACACAGAGGGTAAGAGAGAAGGGTGAGAAAAATATGGAGAAGTGGTCAGGGAGGAAGGAAAGAGAAGATTTCATGGAAAAATAGGAAATGAGAGAAAAAGGGGTACAGGGAGAAAGAGAGAGAAAGGGATGAGAATGGGGGGGGGGGGCAAGAGAGAAAAAGGGAGGGAAACGAGAGCGTCAGGTAGATACAGAGACGGTGTCAGGGAGAGAGTCAATCAGAGAGAGACAGTGTCAGGGAGAGAACAAGAGGTTCACAACACACACCACAACACACAGACACATATATTGCACAGGGACTAGGGGTACCCACCAGAGTCGGCCCTAACCAATTTGATGCCCTAGGCAAAACCTTGACTGCTGCCCCTATCGTGTGTGTGTGCATAATATGCAAATACACAGATGTAGCTATCTCCGATCACCACCATTTCCCTCCGTTTGTTGCTCCTTAATTTGCCAACCTGGTCGAAATTTCCACACAGGTGATATCACCACTCAATTGTCAGGGGAGTCGATAGATAGATAGATAGATAGATAGATAGATGTAGCCGCGCTCATCCATATATCTATATCTTATAAACACACTTGTTTAAGAACATTATAAAATGATGCTCTATACCCGCCACTACACTACTGACCCCTCTATACCCACCACTACACTACTGACCCCTCTATACTCACCACTACATTACGGATTCCTCTATACCCACCACTACGCTATTGATCCCTCTATACCCACCACTACACTACGGATCCCTTTATACCCACCGCTACACTACTGACCCCTCTATACCCACCACTACACTACTGACCCCTCTATACTCACCACTGCATTACAGATTCCTCTATACCCACCACTACGCTATTGATCCCTCTATACCCACCACTACACTACGGATCCCTTTATACCCACCGCTACACTACTGACCCCTCTATACCCACCACTACACTACTGACCCCTCTATACTCACCACTACATTACGGATTCCTCTATACCCACCACTACGCTATTGATCCCTCTATACCCACCACTACACTACTGACCCCTCTATACCCACCACTACACTACTGACCCCTCTATACCCACCACTACACTACTGACCCCTCTATACTCACCACTACATTACGGATTCCTCTATACCCACCACTACGCTATTGATCCCTCTATACCCACCACTACACTACGGATCCCTTTATACCCACCGCTACACTACTGACCCCTCTATACCCACCACTACACTACTGACCCCTCTATACTCACCACTGCATTACAGATTCCTCTATACCCACCACTACGCTATTGATCCCTCTATACCCACCACTACACTACGGATCCCTTTATACCCACCGCTACACTACTGACCCCTCTATACCCACCACTACACTACTGACCCCTCTATACTCACCACTACATTACGGATTCCTCTATACCCACCACTACGCTATTGATCCCTCTATACCCACCACTACACTACGGATCCCTTTATACCCACCGCTACACTACTGACCCCTCTATACCCACCACTACACTACTGACCCCTCTATACTCACCACTGCATTACAGATTCCTCTATACCCACCACTACGCTATTGATCCCTCTATACCCACCACTACACTACGGATCCCTTTATACCCACCGCTACACTACTGACCCCTCTATACCCACCACTACACTACTGACCCCTCTATACTCACCACTGCATTACAGATTCCTCTATACCCACCACTACGCTATTGATCCCTCTATACCCACCACTACACTACGGATCCCTTTATACCCACCGCTACACTACTGACCCCTCTATACCCACCACTACACTACTGACCCCTCTATACTCACCACTGCATTACAGATTCCTCTATACCCACCACTACGCTATTGATCCCTCTATACCCACCACTACACTACGGATCCCTTTATACCCACCGCTACACTACTGACCCCTCTATACCCACCACTACACTACTGACCCCTCTATACTCACCACTACATTACAGATTCCTCTATACCCACCACTACGCTATTGATCCCTCTATACCCACCACTACACTATGGATCCCTTTATACCCACCGCTACACTACTGACCCCTCTATACCCGCCACTACACGCAGACCCTTCTATACCAAGCACTACATTACTGACCCCTCTATATATCCACCATTACACTCCTGACCCCTCTTTATCCTACACTGAACCCTCTGGCTAATAAATCTCCCTATACAGTATATCATTATCCTCCCAGTTCCCTATAGACAATCCCCTCCCCCTCTTCATCATTTCTGTGTGAAGACACCTGAAGGCCTGTGACTCACCTTAAGCAGCTGAACCCTCATCGGCTCCTCGGTCTTCTGGTATTCTCCGCTTCCTGCATGTCCTCCCAGTGTCCTAACTCTATTTTCCAGACAGCGCTGCAGCGTCGCCGACATTTAGAGGTGCGGGAAGCTAGGCAGCAAGCAGCAGCTGCAGGGCTCACCCATGAGATCACTAAGATCCTTATGGTGCTAATGAAATAAAGTGGTGACCCCCCCTGGATCACGAAATAGCAGCAGGGGGGGATGGAGCAGAGAGTCAGCAGCTGCATAGTTGTATTGACGGGGGGGGGGGGGGGGGGGGGTGTTAGAGCGCCAGGATCGAGAACCAGGGTCTGCTATGACAGCGCAGAGGCAGCGGCTGAACGAAAAATTTAAGAAAGGGAGGTGGACCTGGCAGAGATTAGGTGAGGAGAGGAGGAAAAGTGCACAGCTACGGGAGGCCATACAGCCCGTTGGACTGTATGGCCCCTTTCTGCATCAGCTCTTGCTGCGGGCAAAGGCCAGCTTTCTGAGCTGCCCTGCGGACGGCTACCCACAGAGTGGCATACTAATAAATTACAGCCAGGCAAGAAATGCCTTGCGTATGAGCAGGGCTGGGGGAATGCGCAGCACCGCAGCAGCCCTCAATCTGTCATTACACTTCATGTTGCTTCTGTTCGGCCAAGCAAGGAGCAGTGTGAGCCGGCCAGGTGTTCCGATGCCCCAGTAACTTGCTGACATAAATGAGCCGGCCCTAGGCTTGGGATCGATGCCTTTTGGCATTCCAAATGCCCTAGGCATTTGCCTAGTTTGCCTATGCCTAGGGCCGGCTCTGGTACCCAGGCACCAGGGGCACACTGACACACAAGCACATACATTGTACATGGACCATGGATACACTGAGACACACACACACATATACATTACAGGGGCACATTGACACAAACACATACACATTATATAGGGGTCAGAGGCACACTGACACCAGTACACACTGGGACCAGAGGTGACACACACACACACACACACACAAACATATCTATTGTATAGGGACCAATCCAGGGGCACACTAATACAAACTGTACACATATACTTTGCATATAAAGTTCAGTGATATGCAATCCCTCCCCTCCTCCACGATGAGTACCTCTGTGCTGCGCTGCCAGACTTGTGTCTCCTGACGAGGAGCAGGCAGTGACAGGGGCCCAGGAGCGCTGAATTTAATCCGATTCTGCAGCGGGACTTGCAAGTAGCGTTCACAGGCGCCGGGCAGGAGGGGGGCACTGGTCATCAAGCAGCAGCTGTTGTCTCCGCGGCACTGGCAGCCCCAGGAGCAAAGGGGGAGCAGCCTCAGCACACCACAGCAGGCCTCTCTGTCTGTGGCTGTGCTGCAATACAATCGGAAGCTACAGCTTGTAGCTCCGCCTCCCTGAGCTAAGCTTCTTCCTCACACAGCAGCCTTCTCTTCCGCAGCGGTGCGGCCATTCAGCCGCATGTGCTGCTGTTACATAGATTCATCTGTGAGGAAGAATCTCAGGGAGGCGGAGCTGCAGCCTCCGACTGTATTGTAGCACAGCCACAGACAGAGCGGCCGGCGTTCTATCTTCAATTATGTTTGCGACTGCGGCCCTGGAAACCTAAATATGTAGTGGCCCCAGTGGCACCCTGCCCCCCAGCCCAGTCCGGCGCCCCCGCTGCCGCCGCTCCCCCAAGCGGCAGCGGGGGCTGCCTTACGATAGCTACGCCACTGCCTAGGATACAGTGGGGCTCGGCGCTCTGCAGGCTGCACTGTGCAGTGAGTGCTCCGAGCCCCGAGTCCCGGGAGAAAATGCTGCTGCGCCGCCGACACCACCGCTGGTAAGTAATTGGGGGGAGGTGGGGTGCTGGCACGCGAGGGGGGGTGGTGCCGGCGCGCACGAGGGCGGGTGCCGCTGGGGGCCCGGGCTGAAGGTCAGTCCCGGGCCCCAACATTACTAGTGGTGGCCCTGGCTGCGTGTGAGTGGGATGATTACATTTTTGGATTAAGCTCTTCGGCCAGGTCCATCCTAGTTCCGGGTGATGCCCATTACACCTTATACCACACAGTGTGATGCCCATTACACATTATGACACACACCGTCATGCCCATTATATATTATACCACTCAGTATTGGCTATTACATAGTATGCCACATATGTGCCGCTTACCTACATGTTACCTGCTAGGGATTTCTTGATCAATGCCAGGGACTTCATGCTCAATGTTATGGGAGATTACAGGCTCGTTGCCACAGGGGAGTGAAATGATCATTGCCACGAGGGAGTAAAATACTCGTTGTCACAGAGGAGTGGAACCATGAGCATGGTAGAATGTGCACAAAATCTCCTGTGCTGTAACTAATAAAGCTACAGTGATTTAAAGTGCACAAAGGCATTCAGTATAACAAACTAAACCCCTCAAGCTGTAGTTATTTGGAAGTCCAGTGAAGACAGTGCTCAATATAATGGGGCTATGTGTAATCGATGCTAGTTGCCCAGGGGGAGTGTTATCAATGCTCGTTGCCAAGGGGGGGGGGGGGTGTTAAAAAGCAGTGAGTGAAGTGACAGCTGAGCGTGGCGACAGGTAGCTGGGAAACCATAGCCCAGTTGTATTAGAGCAGGTCCGCGCTGGGACACTGGAAAGATAGCCGGCCATGGACCTGGCTAATCATCTGCTATTTCAAATCTTGCGCCAGTTCTCAGTCCGGCAGCCAATCAGGAGCCACCACTGCCATTCCTGATTGGCTGCTGGGCTCATGTGGCGGTGCGAGATTTGAAATAATCGACGAGCAGGAGCAGCAAGGTCCGCGGCAATGTCTCCAGTGCAGTGTCCTGTCTCCCGCTGGAGCATCCCCTATTACCTAACCAGTGCTGCGGGTAGGAGCAGAACTGTCAGTATTGTGGATGGGAGCAGGATGCCAGTGCTGCAGATAGGAGCAGGATGTCAGCACTGCGGGTGGGAACCCCCGCCTCCCCTCTCACTGCGCTGGTCATTCCTGCACGGTAGCTCGGGTATATTTAGCTATGCCCCACAGACCCCACCGGCACTGGCTCCTCCAAGCAATGGCGGGGTCTCACCATAGTTATACCACTGGTGACTGCAGTACAGGTAGTTTGTTTGTAAACATCACCTAAGCGCCAATTATACACAAAATGTTAATTTTATCTGTTCACGAAAATAGTATTGTCACTGTAAAGAAAAATCCTATGTAGGCAATCTGCTTTGTGATAATGCTAGGCATCTAATGGAATGGTATGTGCATTGTGAATTGGACAATGCTGTGTGTTTTGTATGACTGGTCCTAGAAAGCTCTCTGTATTGTATAGAAGTCACTAAGTCATTGTAGGGCTCTATGTATTGTCTAGAGCAGCGGTTCTCAAACTGTGGGTCCTGACCCCGAAGAGGGTCCCGACCACCGTAGCATAGGGTCATCACTATGTTGCTGATCATAAGGCTAATGTGTCTGCGGAGGGGGGGGGGGGACAGGGTATAATGCATTAAGTAAACACCAGGGATATTTTTCAGCAGGCTCCAGCAGGAACTGAGGCCCTTATTCTAGTTCACTCTTTCTGACAAAATATTTCTTAGATGGACAAAACCATGTGCACTGCAGGTGAGGCAGGTGTAAAACCCCACCCAAATCTAATTATCTCTGCACAAGTAACACCTGCCTCACCTGCAGTGCACATGGCACACTGAGAGCTGGCGCAAGATTTGAAATAGCCGATGATTAGCCAGGTCCATGGCCGGCTATCTTTCCAGTGTCCCAGCGCGGACCTGCTCTAATACAACTGGTCCATCTAAGAAATATTTTGTCAAAAAGAGTGTACCAGAATAAGGGCCTCAGTTCCTGCTGGAGCCTGCTGAGAAATAGCCCTGGTAAACACCCAATGCTTTACTCCCCCTGTCACCTTTCTTCCGTCCCCCCAATGCCCACTGCTTCCCTGTCACAAGAGTGGTCACTTCACTGACCACACCTGTGGCGGCCATTCAGTAGTAACTCGCTGGGGTCCAGTAATCATTTTTATTTTCTGACAGGTTCCGAGAGCAAAATAGTTTGAGCACCGCTGGTCTAGAGGTCACTAAAATGTACTTAGGATATTCTCTGTGTATTTCAAATCCGTCACTGAAATGTTGTCTGTATTGTAAATACAGTACTGTCGGTCACTAGAATGCTCTTTGTATTGTAATGAGAATACTACCTGTATTACACATATTTTACTAGATGGCTCCCTGTATTGTAAATCAGTCACTAGAATGATATGTGTATTGTATGCAGGCAGGGCCGGTGCTAGGGGGTTTGGCGCCCTCCTGCAAACTAAAAAATTGCGCCCACCCAAACTTTACAAAGGGAGGGGTTTGGCCACACAATAATGCTCCCACTCCAAATTACACCACACAGTAGCACAATCCTATTCACCTAACACAGCACCAGTGCCGTAACTAGCAATTTTGGTGCCATGTGTGAAAAAATAGGGACAGTGCGCGCCGAAGGCGCGCGCAAAATTGTAGAAGCGTAGCTTCATGGGGAATTGGCGTGGTCACATAAAAGTACCAATAACACCATAATCCCCATAACACATTATGCTTCAAACCTCAAAGCCCATAACACATTATTGTAACCACACACAGTAATGCACATTATTTGTAATGCCACACATCATGATGCCCCTTGCACAATATGCAGAACACCATAATGCCCATTACACATTATGCCACACACTGTAATTCCCCTTACATAATATGCCATGCACCATAATGCCCATATGACATTGACACACATTATGCTACACATAATGCCCCGAGTACTCCTGCATATGCCCACATTTGTAGCGTTGCTTATTCTTAACACCCACACCAGTTGCGAAAAGTAGTTGCTCTGCTTACAAGTAGTGCCCACAGCAGTTGCCGACAGTAGTAGCGCTGCGTAACCATATACCCACTCCAGATGCTGACAGTAGTACCTCTGCTTATACATAACACCCACACCAGTTGCCAAAAGTAGTTGCTCTGCTTATACACATGCCCACACCAGTTGCCTGAAAGTAGTACCTCTGCTTATACGTAGTGCCCACATCAGTTGCCGACAGTAGTAGCACTGTGTAACCATATGCCCACACCAGTTGCTGACATTAGTAGTGCTGCCTGTACACATGCCTACACCAGTTGCCGACATTAGTACCGCTGCCTCTACACGTGCCTACACCAGTTGCCGACATTAGTAGTGCTGACTCTACACGTGCCCACACCTGTTGCCGACAGTAGTACCGCTGCCTACACACTTGCCCATACGAGTTGCCGACATTAGTAGCGCTGCATATAGACGTGCCCACACGTTGCCGACATTAGTAGCGTTGCCTATATGCGTGCCCACACCAGTTGCCGACATTAGCAGTGCTGCCTATATACGTGCCCACACCAGTTGCCGACATTAGCAGTGCTGCCTATATACGTGCCCACACCAGTTGCCGACATTAGTAGTGCTGACTCTACATGTGCCCACACCTGTTGCCGACAGTAGTACCGCTGCCTACACACTTGCCCATACGAGTTGCCGACATTAGTAGCGCTGCCTATACACATGCCCACATCAGCTGCCGACATTAGTAGCGTTGCCTATATGCGTGCCCACACCAGTTGCCGACATTAGCAGTGCTGCCTATATACGTGCCCACACCAGTTGCCGACATTAGTAGCGCTGCCTACATATGTGCCCACAACAGTTGCCGACATTAGTAGTGCTGCCTACAAATGTGCCCACATCAGTAGCCGACATTAGTACACTTACACTTTACAATGGTGGCAGCTCATCCTCTCCTGTTTCCTGGTGTCTTCAGTCAGCCTTGCTCCATTGTAGCTCCGCCCCTTCTGGTCAGTGTAGCCACGCCCCCTCCGTCCGTGTAGCTCCGCCCCCGTTCGGACCCTGCCGATGACTATCTGATAATAAGCCAGGAGGGATCTCTCTCTGTGCCTCCGGCGCTGCTGCCTGTGATGAAGTGTGACAGGCGCAGCAGCAGCAGCCGGCAGGCATGGAGGACAGCAGAGGATGCAGAGCAGGGACAGTGGCGCCTCTCCTGCACGGCGCCTACCTGCTTTGCATCCTCTGCTGAGTGGGTAGCGCCGGCCCTGTATGCAGGTCAGTAGAAAGTGCTATGTGTGTTATTTCAAAGAGAAGACTAGAACATTTAACATTTGGCTAATGCGGGCCACACATCAGACCAACTTTCCTCCAACCATCCAACTAGTTGCTTGGATGGAATAAAAATATGGTACTGGATGGGAGCAAATTTAATATTTACTTCAGAAATTTGTTCCCAAAATCTGTAAAAGGAAAAAAACTGTCACTCAGACACGGCACTGTAGTTGAAACAAGAAGGGACTGCCCTAGGGTAGTCCGAGGGCGCTGTATATGGGGTGTGTGTCAAAAAAGCTGCTACTTAAAGGGACTGAGTAGGTCCCTAAAAAAGAGAAGACAAATAGAGAAATAAAGTAGCGCTTACCAATGAGGGATAATCAAAGTAAAAAAACACATTTAATTGCATACGTAATAGACATAATTCATAAACACATAAGAACAATAAAATAAAAATGGTACCATAAATTATGGGGGGAAATAAAAACTCTCAAATGGCCCTCACTGTGTGCCAGTGTATTTTTGAAAAGGGTGGGAAGGATCCGCTCCTATTTGTGCCGCCTGTATATAGTCCCGAATGGAACGATGAGGTCCTTTTGGACTGGGGATGCAAATGGCTTTCCACTGGATTCAATAGTACACAATAGATGATAGGTATAGTTACCACTGTGTGTCCCTTTGGAGATTTGTATCCATGTAGGACTGCTGTAGCAAGCTGTGTTCTCCGTTGAAGGGAGGAGGTGGATGAAATTTTCCTCCTGTGTAGGAATGTGGAAAGCAAGGTGGAAGTGTCCCGGACAAATGATTTTTCCAAAGATGGGAAATGGAGACGGCTGGTTGGATCCTGATGCACGCAAGGTGGCGATGGCAGTGAGGGGCCTTGAGAGAAAGCAGCTTCTGGTACTGTAGTTGAACCTGTTTGATTTAAACCAGGGGTGTCCAACCTTTCACCTTCCCTGGGCCACATCAGAAGATGAAAATTTGGTTTGGGCCGCACATAAAATAAAATAACAGTTATGATACCTGATCATCCCAAAAACACATAGAAAACATAGTTAACAGATTAAATTTACTTGGAAATGAAGTTATTGAGATGTTTGACATTGTTTCTCACATTCTGACACAGAGAATAAGCCGAAATTCACATTCTGACACAGAGAATAAGCCAAAATTCACAATGTGACACAGGGAATGAGTAAAAATTCACATTGTGACACAGGGAATGAGTACAAATTCACATTTTGACACAGAAAATAAACTGAAATCCACATTCTGACACAGGGTGCCAGATAACACATATGCCCCCACAGTGCCATATAACACATATGCCCCCACAGTGCCATATAACACATATGCCCCCACAGTGCCATATAACACATATGCCCCCACAGTGCCATATAACACACATACCCCCACAGTGCTATATAACACATGCCCCCACAGTGCCATATAGCACATATGCCCCCACAGTGCCATATAAGACATATGCCCCCACAGTGCCATATAACACATATGCCCCCACAGTGCCATATAAGACATATGCCCCCACAGTGCCATATAAGACATATGCCCCCACAGTGCCATATAAGACATATGCCCCCACAGTGCCATATAAGACATATGCCCCCACAGTGCCATATAAGACATATGCCCCCACAGTGCCATATCAGACATATGCCCCCACAGTGCCATATAAGACATATGCCCCCACAGTGCCATATAAGACATATGCCCCCACAGTGCCATATAAGACATATGTCCCCACAGTGCCATATAACACATATGTCCCCACAGTGCCATATAACACATATGTCCCCACAGTGCCATATAACACATATGCCCCAACAGACCTGTATTAAGTTGCATCGTCCGCCCCTCCACCTTCAGCACTGCAGTAGGACCTAGTGCTGTCCGCCCCAAGACACCAGCAACACACAGCGATGTGCCGCCAGACATGCGTCCTTCCCTCCCTATGGCTGCCAACTGCACGCAGACTAGAGTGCCCGCCTCCACCGACGCCTGACATAGTGTAAGCGCCGTACTCCAGTGCGCGGGTGCGTGGTGACGTCACCCGTGCACTCGCGCACCTCCGCAAAGGACTGCTGGGACCGGACTTCAGGAATCAGAAGAAACATGAATGATCATGCCGGCAAAATTGCACTGGGCCGCATTACCAGCCAACCTGGGCCGCATGCGGCCCGCGGGCCGCGGGTTGGACAAGCCTGATTTAAACAATTTGACAATGTTTTTGTCCATTTTCCTGGGTTTGTGAGCACATTTCTGATTTTCATTTGCTCTCATTCAGTACCATATTTTTATTCCATCCAAGCAACTAGTTGGATGGTTGGAGGAAAGTTGGTCTGATGTGTGGCCAGCATTAGTGTTCATTGTGGTGCCAATTGCTTGTGATTATGCCTGCTCAGATTATCGGACACCACATTTATGGCCAACGTAGCTTGGCAGCCATAGTTTGTTACTCTAACGCAGTTCCATATTATAATTATTATTATTATTATTATTAATAATAATAATAATAATTTTTCTGCACGAGGCACCACAAAGTGTATGCAGCTGCACAGCATTACCAAGACAGCAGCTGTGTTTGCACTGTGTTATGATGGAGCATTAATTCTCTTCTTGTTCTTTGTCCATGCTGCACCCAAACAGCTCAGCACTTCCATCTACATATTTAGTGTGTACATCAGCTGGTATAAAAACAATATTCCAGCAGCTGTTGGTAAAGTGAGCACCTTTACACTCTCTACTCCCCATCCTATATATCAGGGTTGCCGACTTTTAGAAAACCAAGAAAAGGGGAATCACCAGTGTCGCTAAGGCTGCTGTATCGGGAGGGTGTAAGGCTACCAAATAATACAGGAACGAGAAAAAAATCTAAGATACAGCGCTACGGTTTTTCTGAAAATAATTTATTACAATAAATCTATATTTAATGAATACAAATATCACACATTGTACATATGAGAATTCTCATAGAATAAACTTGTATAAAAAGTTAGATTTAAAAAAGATCCTTGTTTGGAAGAGAATTTGCAGAGTCACGGAGATTGCCCAGTAATGGATTCCCAAAGCGTCACACAATGGTGGAAATTATGCAGTTCTTAAGGTATGGCAATACCTGGCTTTAGCGGCTGCAGAATATCAAGAAAAGAAAGAAAAAGCAGCGCTGACTGGATTAGTAGTAAAAACACAAATTAAGGATTGGAATGATTCCAAATGATGGTACTGGGATCCTTCAGGGTGATTGGCAACATTCAAAATGGCTTGTGGTACGTTGCCAATCACCCTGAAGGATCCCGGTACTATCATTTGGGAATACAAGCTTTGGGTGACTCCCCTACTTTGGAGGGTGACTCGGCCTAACCTACTATGGGCCTTGAGTCCCAGGGAGGAAAATCAAACACCCCAGCCTTCAATCCACAGGTGGACGGTAACAACATATTTCTATTTGCATTTGCACTGTATGTGGTCCTGACTCCAGGCATAATAGGAACGGACCCACCCCCAATTCATATTTACCATTCCTCATATGAGGTCAGTTGCATCATACCAGCAATTCCCCCAATGGTTATTTATTGTTGAATAAAATGTATTGATTTTAATGTACAATCAGTCCAATCCCTAATTTGTGTTTTTACTACTAATCCAATCAGCGCTGCTTTTTCTTTCTTTTCTTGTTGTTGTGTAGTTCGGGTCTGACTAACCCGACATATCCTAGCAACTGCCAGTGATCCAGCTCAAGTCAAAAGCGACACCTTCCCCTTTCCTTCTTTGTGGAGGATTACAATTTCCCAGCTGCAGAATATGGCTCAATGTGGGGATCCAAAAGTGACGATGTGAACTGGTGCAGATAAAGTCTGCTGAGGAATTCCAAGGATTTTTGGCTGGAGGTGATGTGAGATGGAATACTCTCCAATGTCAAGCTGGAACAAGATTGCTGTAGCTCAACGCGTTTCGGTGTGTTCACACGCCTTCATCAGGAGCTGGAGTGCAGCGCTAATAATAATACACCCATTAGTAAATAAACATTTTGTTGCACAGTAGAATATTGGAAGTTTTGTTCATCCTAATGCTAAAGGGATCTTAACCGGGAATAATATATGAATAATGCATAATACAGTATATTACACATGAGGACCCTGGGGCTATCAGGACTTATTTGTTCTGTTCTCATGAGAATGGCGAGAAACCAAAAATGTTTGTCAATGTCTAGTCTAATAAACAGCTCAGTTTCCTTACATAAATTAGGAGCAAAAGGGAAAAGCTCAGCTGGCACAAGAACCAAGATCTAGGGTGACATTCTATGGGATGAGATTTTTTCGCACTTTCAAAATCGCCCATTATCGCACTTTTTTAATATCGCATTTTTGCAGAGAATTCGCATATTTAATGAGGTGCGAATTCTGGAATGAAAAGTGCGATTAGGTGCGATAATGTGCGAATTTTAGGCATGAAATTGGCGTGGGGTCCCCCCTCCTGAGCATAACCAGCCCCGGGCTCATTGAGCCGGGGCTGGTTCCAAAAATAGGTGGGACAAAAAGCATAGGGGTCCCCCGTATTTCTGAAACCAGCCCCGGACTCTTGGACCGGTCCTGGTTCCAAAAATACGGGGGACAAAAAATCTGGGGGTCCCCCGTATTTTGAAACCAGCACCGGGCTCCAACAGCCCTCGGTGTCATGCCACAGCCGGGGGACACTTTTTATATAAGGTCCCCCGGCCGAAACATGAGCACCGTGGCTGGTCAGCCTTGGACGGGGTACCTGGAGGAGTGGGGACCCCCCCATAAAGGGGTCCCCCCCCCCCCCAGGCTTCACCCGTCCAGGGCTGAAGCCCGGGGCTGTCACCGGCGTCCCTGGCCAGTGGACGCCGGCCTGATGGGGTTAAATCTTCCATACATAACATTGCTTGATACAGGAGAACTATAAGTGCCAGCAGACCTCCCCCGCATGCTGGGACTTGGAGAACCACAAGTCCCAGCATGCGGGGCATTAATGGGCCCTCTGGGACTTGTAGTCCACCTGTAAAAAGAATGTTTAAAAAAACACACACACAGAGAAGTAAAACTTTATTACACACACATTCACACACCTCACTTTTACAATCAAATACTTACCGATCCAGGTCCAGCGCTGTCCTCTTCACAGCCGGCTCCCCCCGCACTGACAGCGGGGACAACCGGCTGTCTCCGATGCAGCTAACAGCTTCTGTCGCGCTGTCCCATGCTGGGACTTGTGGTTCTCCATCTGGATGGCGAAAACTAAAAATCGCACTTTTAAAAAGTGCGATTTCGCGGCAAAACCGCACTTTTTGCCGATTTTCGCATCTCATTAAATATGCGAATTAGGGAAAAAGTGCGAAAACGGCCGTTTTTGCGATAAAATTCGCCAAAGTCAGATTATCTCATCCCATAGAATGTCACCCTTAGTCTTTTGGGTCTGGTTTTCTAATAAGATGTAATAAATGTAAACTAGAGCAGTGGTTCCCAACCTGGGTAACACTTCAGTCTGGTTGGGGGTACTTCAAAATAATATTGGTAATGGCAGAAGAAGAAGTTTCCCAATGACAGAAGAAGTCTCCCTTTATCATGGACCAATCCAATGGGGGCTACCCACACTGCCCTCAAACATCCCATGCTGACAGGGGTGGAGGAAGTTTGGGCATTTATCCTACAAGCGTTAGCTGGAACCCCGGAGACAGTAGACAGCTAGTGGCCAGTCACAAAGGGACCCAAATCCCGACCAAACACTACTCCTCCACTACTCGTAAGAAATGTGGATATTTCAAAATATAACGGTTCCCCTGTTTTTGAATACTTTTCTCATACAACAGTCTGGATCTTGCAGCCACTTTTCCAGCACCACAGATGAGCTGCTTCTGGCAATCCTATCGCCAATCAGCCCCCCCCCCCCCCCCCCCCAGCCACAGTCCTCCAACAGAAGGGGGCTTGCGTACACAAGATGGTCGCGAGCCCAGTTCTGTCTGAGCCCTCCGGCTGTCACCCTTCTGCAGCAGCCTGCCCCAAGTCCCTGCCCATCTCCCTGAAGTGGAGACAGGTGGGGAAGCCGCTGATCACCGCTCCCCGCCATTTTGCTGACAACGACGCGTGAGTGAGTCAGCGTTCCAGTCAGCCAGCCTGCGCTAGCACATGCAATCTGGCGATCCGGCAGGCTGGCTGACAATGGCTCCATCTGTATATTCCATGTTTGCCTGACCAGTTACAAATGAATTGATCACGTGGCATGGACTTATGAGAGGAGGGGGTACTCTTAAATGGAAAGCCTAATGAAGGGATACGGGAGAGAAAAAAGATTGGGTACCTCTGATCTAGAGTAAATAGAGGGGATGTCAAGGCTTATATACTGTCATGTCTGCAGATATGTATGTGATGAAATATTTGTCTTTATGTACCCCAGTGGTGGATTTCTCACTTGGCACGTGAGGCACATACCTAGGGGTGACACTTTCTGGGTGGAACATCATGCTCACTTGCATGGGAGCCCTGTCAGGCCATTGGTCGGGTGATTCTTTTTTTTTTACAACTTTTTTATTTTGTAACTGATGAGGAAGGAAGGGGCACCGGTCAGTAAATTGTGCTGGTGATGGGGGATGGGGTTGGCGCTGCTGTGGCAGTTAACAGCCTCCAACATGGAGATGACATGACATGACAGATGGCAACTAGGGTGGCCAATCCTGGGATCGGGATCGGCGGTATCCCGGGATTTGGCCCCAAAATTGTAATATCCAATCCTGGGATTTTGGGATTAGACTGTGCACGCACAATCTAATGCCAGGCAGCATCTGAGCACTTGCCCGTCTGTTTCTGACCCCGGTGTGCGGCCTGATTAGGTCATAGGTCATGCTGCACAGACTGCACTAAGCCGACGGAACCCTCCTGCATCCCGTTCCTGGCTCCACTTCAGAAGTTCAGCCGCCCGGCACCTCACCGCCTGGCGAAACGCCCACCCACTGCCTCCACCTGCTCCCCCACTGCCCCCAAGTAAATTAATGTGGGGAACGGGAGGGGGTCGTTTTCTTTTAGGGATGTCACCCAGGAATCCTGGGATTGAGTATTTTTCAATCCCGATTCCCAGGATTGAAAAAAATTCCCTGGGATTGGCATCCTGTAATGTGCCTAGGGGCAGCCCGGACCTAAATTCGCCCCTGGTGTGCACTGATACTGTACCTGGTCATTCATTTATTTTGAAAGCAAATTATGCATTAGATACCGGGACCGCTGCGCAGACAGGTAAATCTGCGGGTCACGGCCGCAGCACAGACGCGGCAGCAGCATTACAATAGCCCCGCACTTACACAGCGTCTCCCCGCTACTGCCGGGTCTGCGGGCCTATTGTTACACCACTGACCCCAAGTACCTCTACAAGTGACCAGCCTTCTCTATCATTCAATCCACAATTTTTTATTACACAGGAAGTTATCTTATTACAGTAAATGCTACTGCAGCCATAGTTCAGTATGACTTGCAGGTAGTAAAGTCACACTTCTGCATTTCTTCAGAGTCCTGTGTGGATTTGCACACATATCACTTTATAGTCCACACAGGGCCGGTGTAAAGCGTCCCAGCACCGTAGGCAAAACTTCAACCCCCGGGAAGGTGGGAAAGTCCTCTGCTTTCCCTGGAGGCCTCCCTTTGCCACCCACAACAGAGTACAAGGAGGAGGGGCAGCAAAGTAGGGAAGTATGTCTCAAGGGAAAGTATGGAGGTGAGGTCTTAGAAGTTCCACAGCTGCCACCAGCATTAAGTACAACAAGGATCCTCATAGACATCCTTGATTTTTTGATTTGCAGACTTGATGGCGCCCCCCCCCAGATCCCGACGCCCTAGGCAGCTGCCTAAAGCTGCCTAATAGTAGAGCCAGCCCTGAGTCTCAATGAGACTGTAGTCTGGGCCAATTTATCAAGTTATAAAAAATTTATATTTCTGTGTCTTGGAATGTTAACAGTAGTTACGCCAAGCGAGAACCTGGAAGAAAAGTGACAGTGAAAGCTATGCTGTGCGGCCCTTGTTTTACTTTACTAATTCCAGACCCATATTGGTCTACAATAAATATGCATGGCTGCCTCCAGCATGTCACAGAATATTTTTGCAGAACAATGGGCTGTGTTATTATTATTATTATCCTTTATTAATATTGCCCCAGAATGGACCGACAGCCCCGGGGTACATAAATAAGCAAACAAGAAAACAATGACTTACAGTTAAAGAGAGTATAAGACAAGTACAGGGCATCGCTGCATCAGCAGACAACACTGAAATAAGTACCAGGGTGGCAGAAAACCGAGGGATTTGATGGCATCCAACGGAGTATGGAGTAGAATATAGTTTTTTCTAAAGGGGCCCATACGCCTGTAAGGGGAGGGGATGATCCTCTGATCCCCCAGTCTGCCACTCCATGGACAGGATATGCTGATCAGCGGGTGATAGAAGAGGACTTGCAGATAAATGGGGCCCTGTGAAGCTTTATCTGAAGGTTTGATGAATGTACAGATATAGCCACGTTCTTCTCACAGCTGCACAGACACACTTGGCGTGCCATGCCATGCCACACCGCGGATGTGATTGAATACTCTGGACTGCCCCATGTATTCCTTTGGTGGCATGTGCAGGTCTCCATGTGCATCAAAGATAGTGGGCACACTAGCTGCGCCAGCTTTGCTGCAACTAGGATGCTTGGTAGCAAAGTTGAGCAGAGGTATATCTGCTATATCTGCTATATCTTGCTGTTTGCTAGGACATAATATTGGGTATAAGGGGCACTACTACTGCATGGGACATAATGAGGTGTAAAGGGCACTACTACTGCATGGGGCATACTGGGGTGTAAGGGGCACTACTACTGCATGGCATATAATGAGATGTAAGGGGCAATACTACTGCATGGGGCATAATGAGGTACAAGGGGCACTATTACAGCATGGGGCAAAATGGGTTGTAAGCAGGGCTATTTTTCAGCAGGCTCCAGCAGGAACTGAGGCCCTTATTCTAGTTCACTCTTTCTGACAAAATATTTCTTAGATGGACAAAACCATGTGCACTGCAGGTGAGGCAGGTGTTACTTGTGCAAATATAACTAGATTTGGGTGGGGTTATCTTTGCACAAGTAACACCTGCCTCACCTGCAGTGCACATGGTTTTGTCCATCTAAGAAATATTTTGTCAGAAAGAGTGAACTAGAATAAGGGCCTCAGTTCCGGCTGGAGCCTGCTGAAAAATAGCCCTGGTTGTAAGGGGCCTGTACATCTTTACCCCTGTGTGTGTTACACCTTGTACTGTACCCCTCTGTCCAAGGATCCTGTAGGTGCACTGAGAGCTATTGTTTCATTTAACTTTTTTAATGAACTTTATTGAACTTGAATTCCCATAACCACTATAAACTACATACTGTATATATATATATATATATATATATATATATATATATATATATATATATATTATCACAGTTTATGCATGAGTTATGTCAAATATTTGTATATGCATCTTAAATGTAATAACCTATTGAACTACTTCTTATTACGCGAGGACCTGCAATGAATGGCTGAAATGTAAATCATAAAACAATCTAAGCATGTGCCTGTATGTACATAAAGTATAATAACAGTGCCTGGTGCATGTGCTTATTTACACATTCCCCATACAATAATATTCGCTAGTGAAAGTTCCCTAAGAATCTCTCATTCTCTTCTTCCCTATCACTGCGCTTTTCGAGTTGACAACCTTATATATATCCACCACACTTCCAGATGGCTGACGGATTACTGGATTAGATGTCTTTATGAATGACATAGGGATCTGTAGCATGATCTGAGCTCCGGGATTGGGTGGGGAATTATACAATATAACCATTTATCTATCTGCGAAGAAAACAGCTGGGTGACGGCACCCGCACCGGCATCCTGGGTATATCTGGATTCCTAAACCCCAACACTAAAATAAAACAGACTACTTTACCATTCTATGTAGTGGAACAGAGAGTGTAATAAAAGTAATGGAATAGGATCATTTTGTGTCTATATCTAAATACAATTATGCTGCTTTCACATTGCAAAATGAAGGTTCGCACTGGGACTTTGAGAGGGGTCAGTCCCGAAGCGAACTTTCATTTTGGGATGTTCACATCCCCACAGCGAACCGGCAATAATGCCGGTTCTCTTACATCATCAGGGGGTGTGGCTAGGACTTGGCACCTCATTGGGGGTGGGGGAGGAGGCAGCGCTTAGAGCTGGCGCTGCTCCAAGCACTGCCTCCTCCATAATGTGAACAGGAAACGGGTTGGTCGACCGGTTTAACCCGTTCACACCGGAAAGCAACACAGCAACAAACCATTAAAGGGCTGTGCTTTTTTACCAGTTTGTTTTGCCATGTTGCTACCCGTTTTCGGGACACAGTAACCCCTTTCACATCACACTAATTAATGGGTCAAAATGGCTTGTACCCGGTAATTAGTTGCAATGTGAAAGGTATATTAGTTCTCTTTTTATAATCTCCAATCAAATGCATCCTTCTTTATTAGCTGAGAGTAAATTACCTGTATATCTTTTTATTATTTTCCTATGTTTATATTTGATCTCAGTGTTAAGAGACAGGGATGTAATTAGAGGGTAAAGGTGAAATTTACTAACAAATATACGTCTATTTAAGGCGTATTTGTAGGCAGTCGTAAGCAGAGTGCCTTTAAGGCAACACCTTAAGTAAGTTCTGTTGTCATTGGTGATCCTCTGAAGGAAAATGGATTATTGATCCTATCATTTCAAACAGAACAGATCAGTTGCTGGCAGCAATACCATTTCTGTTGTATAATAGAAACCTCTCCCGGGAAATAAATCAAGAGCAAACGCAACAGGAGATTGTTATAAAGAAATTCAGTAACAGGAACAAAGGAGAACAAGCAGAGGAGGCGAGTAGCCTACAGGTAACGTAGAACAGGGCACACAGATATTTCTGTCCTTGGCACATGTTCTTAGGTGTATGAGGTCATTTGGTCGGAAGTCAAAAGATTGACCACTATTGGTCCACAGTAAAAAAGGGTCGACATGCATTACGCCAACACGGCCAAAAGGTTGACTCAAGCGAAGAGTGGAAATGAAAAAGGTTGACATGGAAAAAGGTCAACATGAGTTTTTTTTTTTAAACCAACTTTTGACTGTTGACCAATAGTGGTCGACATTTTGACTGTTGACTGAGACACTGTCAACCTAATGATCCCTAACTGTGCGGAGTTTTTATATTCTTCCCGTGCTTGTGTGGGTTTACTCCGGGTACTCCGGTTTCCTCCCACAATCTAAAAATATACTAGTAGGTCAATTGGCTTCCAACAAAATTAACCCTAGAATGTCTGTGTGTGTGTGTGCATGTGGTAAGGAATATAGATTGTAAGCTCCACTGGGGCAGGGACTGATGTGAGTGTTCAACTATTCTCTGTAAAGCGCTGCGGAATATGTGTGCGCTATATAAGAAACTGTTAATAAATAAATAATAAATACATAAATACCCACTCTTAGGACTGTCACCTCTGCTAGGGTAATATTGGGGCCAATTCAGAATTGCCAGTTATGTTGCATGTGTTTCGGAGCCTGGAAAGCAGGTTAACACCGCCTCGGCAAACGCATGCCCCCTACCGGCGGAACACCTGTTTGCAAGCACCTGCATAGAAAACATTCGATGTAGCGACAAGAAATCTGGGTGGACACCAAAGTTATCCGCCTGCGCCAAACAGGCAGAGGAAGGCCTGCGTTCGCTGGGGCCCGCACTGCCTTTCTATTGCCGCCCCCAATGTTTCTGTGGGCATGCCTGTGAAATGCTGGGGGTCCACTCAGGGCCTGCTCGCATTGGCAACAATCATCGCTGGAGGGTGCGAATTCGTACATGTTGCAAGCAGCTCTGAACCGGTCACATTGTCCATTTGAATCAAAATACACAATTACAGTAAGGGACAATAAAGACTCCCAATTGTCATTATCCTCTAACCTGCCAACTTGAACAAGCCAGTCCATCATGTAATGGTGCCTGTCCAATTATCTGTGTGCATTACCGAGCAGGGGGGAAAGACAGATTTCAGGCCCGGGGCTAGACAAATATTCTGCAGCAAACCCTCATGCAAATCAATGGGTTGCCCCTGATCGTTACATCTAAGAGGTTTAAATGCAGACTTTCTCTTGCAGCTCATGAGAGGACAAGACCAACCATAGGGGCTTACCTAGTAGGAGATAAAAGACCTGAATGAACAGATCAGAGCTGACAATTAGGGCTTACTGGATATGCCTCATAAAACGCTCATAAATCTTTTTGTGCCATATGGCATAAAATGCAACAAGCAACATACAGGATGTGGCTATTAAATAACTAAACTAATGCTGCAACTTATGTTCAATTATATTAAGTACATATATATCTCCTTTCCCCTTTTATGCTCTCTCCTTCAGCATCCACAACGTCTTCATTCTTATTTTCTATTGGTCAAAGCAGCACTGTAGCTCATTATATGTCAGCTGTCTCAACAGCGCCGTCATTTTTCTTCTTGCCTCAGTACATGACTCATAACGGGTTCTCTTGAGTACAGATTTCAATGTAGAGAAAAAAGAAGCCACGTGGTGCTAGTTCCGGTGAGTATGGATGTTCTAGCACTGCAATCTGTTACTCGGCCAAAAGCTGCTTTACAGTGAGAGCTTTGTGGACTAGTGCATTGTCCTGATGGAGGATAAAAAGATTTCTCCACAACTCTGGCCTTTTCCTTCTTATTCTCTTACGCAAAATTTCTAAATCAATTTTTTTAGCAATGTTAATTAACTATTGCACCTTCTGGTACCCAGGCTTATAAAACCGCACACTTGATATAAATTGTTTTCACGTTTCTGTTTGTTTTTGATAGATAAGCTTTCTTGGACATTCATCATCTTCAACATCCTCACGACCAGTGGCGGCTCCAGAGCAGCACAGTTTAACATTGAAATAGGGGAGCCACGCCCACTGCCAGTGAGTCAATTTGGAATGGCAGTTGGTGGCAGTGGGTGTGGATCCCATATTTGAATTTTGAACTGTGCTGCAGCTCCACCTCTGGAGACAACACTGCCCACGACCGCCACACCGTCTTTTGTGCCACTCAAACTTACTCATTGCACATGACATACCTCTATTGGTCGACACATGAAAAAAGTTGACATACCTTAGGTCGACATGGTCATAACATTAGACTATAATAGTGTGCCAAGTTTAGAGTGGCACCGTGCCCAAAGAATGGAGAGCAAATCAACTTCTACGGTGACCATGTTAACCTATGTAAAAAAAGAGACCAAAAAATGTGAAAAATACGTACACCTTTCCCATGTTGACATATTGCTTGTGTCCACCTTTTTGACCATGTCGACTTAGTGGTCAATCTATTGACTGTTGACCTTATTAATGTCAACTCTATGACCCATACCCCACACTCCGTCATGGATAGTGATTCCCGGACTTCAATGCCTATTTCACGTATAGCATCCTAGTCACTAAAGATCAATATTTTTGTTGCAAAGGAATTGGCATAAAGATGCAGATCAAGCACAACACTGGATGGCGGAATGCGTTGTGCGGTTCACTCAGGCCCATGTTTGGCAACTTAATCGCACACAGCAGCTAAATGCACTGTCAGCCCCAGTATTCAGGGAACCCCTACAATATACTTAGGGGTCCATCCTATTAACCCCGAAGGGTGAGAGTTGCTGTTCGTGTGCCATTTTAACACTGAAAATAGCACGCAAATTAACCCTAACTTGCACCCTTCGCAGGGCTGAATTCCCTGAAAATTGCTCATACCCCTATTGAGGTGCAAGCACTTTTCAGCTAATTCGGCCCGCCAGAAAGTGTGCCCGGTGTCGTGATGATTGGCAACCTGCGAATCACCCGCACCCTTCGGGGTTAATAGGATTGACCCCTTCGTATAGTAATGCAAATGACAGGCCTATTCAGTATAAAGAGTGTACCAGGAGCCGCGGAATGCACATGGAGGCTTAGTCGGAGCACACCTATCAGAGCTATTTACGGATATGTGGACTGGATGTGGACACTTGTTTGCCTGTAACATATGTACTTTTTGCAGCAAAGGATTAAACTGGCGCAAGTACACACTAATTATAATGACCAGAATTAAATGAATTAAACAGGAGGTGGTACTCTTGCAACTGTGGCCCTCCAGATGTTGTGAAACTACAAATCCCAGCATGCCTTGCCACAGTTTTAACACTCCCTTATAGCAAAACTGTGGCAAGGCATGCTGGGATTTGTAGTTTCACAACATCTGGAGAGCCGCAGTTTGAAGACCCATGGCATATACTGTAGGGCCTGATTCAGTACAGGTTGTAGTTTTGAAAGGATTTGCAAAACTACAACATGCAGGGGTAGCATGTGGGGGCCGCCCAGCACAGGCAAGACTGTTCAGCATGACGGGTCCCGCCCTGCGATGCAGTTGCAAAATATTGTGATAGTATCGCCATTATGTGAGCACTTTTCTTGCTTATGACCGTCAGCCCTTGGCTGTGCAGCCTAAATGCGAAGCCAGTTGTGGAGAGGACATTTTGGGGGTTACGTGTGAAATCACCAAGCTGCAGCCTCCCCTCCCCAAATAGTCTAGACACCCCCCACAAAAACGCTTTGTTGTTGCCCCCCACAATGCCTAGTTGCTGCCCCTTTGCCACCCCCCATCGTGCCTTAGACTGTGACGCGCCGTCCCTGAAAATTTGCGATATTTGCAGATTTGCAGCCCAAGCTGAATGAGGACCATACTGTAGTTCCATGCATACAGGTTGGGGGGAGGGGGGGGGGTGTTAAAGCTAGAGACATGTGACATTTCTTGGCCCTATCCTATTGGCTTCTTTACATTACTGTACATGCAATATGAACTGATTAAATCAATTAAGCCAAATTGTAAAATGGTCTGTGTGCAAATCACCACATGACCCCGAAGAACTGCAGAAGTGTGTCTTTAATACTGTCATGATGCCCAACAATGGCTGTAGAGACACTTTTTGAAAAAGTGCAGAGCAGTGCCTCAACTTCCTGCCCTCCGTATTAAAACACCACCACCTACATTTACAGAAATTCTCTAATACACAATAATATCAGATGACATATCAGCAACCCCTGGCCTTATTCCACAATGAGGAACTGTATTATGAATGATAAGTGAGTGACGTGGAACACCTGGCGGAACTTCTCCAAATATAAGAGGAAGAAGGGAATACATGATCACATACATAATTAGCACTAGAATCCTCTGGGAGAGGATGTCTAAATTTAGATATTATTACCAACATCAATCACAAAGAAAAAAAGAGAAGTATATGACAATTCCCCTTAAGGAGACAAGAGATGTTTAAATAGAATTGATCTATGTAATATAGGCATTAACAGTATTCATTATAATTATCGTTTGCTAGTGACAGATCCTGGAAAAACAGTGATTAGAAAAACAGATAATACTCCCAACAGAACAGACCCTTCAAAGAGAAGAAACCTTAATTTAAAGTTCCTGACCAGGTGGAAGAATACACTGAACAGGGGCTCCCACATGAATTAAGGCACAGGCTTTGCCAAGAAATAAAAAAGAAGCAACATTTTTCACTCAGTATCCAGTTAAATAAATTCAACACTAGATCTTCGTAAATGAGTAAAAAACTTCAATCCAGCTTTATCTCCCAGGTATGTCCCCAGAAATGACCATAGATACGCCCATTTTAAACGGGAGGTGGTTAACATCTTGGATAGCGGTATGACAGCAGCCAGAATACTGATGCTGGAAACCTGGCATTGATGGAAATACAGACACTGGGCCCTGTATGCATGGCAGATTAGCATTAGGCTGGGGTAAGGGGTAGGTTTAGGAACTGCGGGGGGTTTTAGGGTTAGGCTGGGATCAGGGCCGGCGCAATGCATCTAGGCGCCCTAGGCAAACCTACAGGATACTGCCCCTGTTTCACCGACATCCCGCCTTTCCTTTGGTGGTCGGGGGAGGGTTGCAGGCGCATACAACGGATTGCTGTTGTGTGCAGCAGGGGGGGTGGGCAGACGAAGATTGCCAGCCAGGGATGAGGGCAGGGAGTTTAACGTGGCGAGTAACACGGGGGGGGGGGGGGCTATGGCTCACTTAATATGCAAGCGGCAGCTTACCAAAATAGATGCCATAAAGCCACAATGAATATTTACAGTACTTGAGATTTTTTTTATCCTCACAAGGGTGCTGATTAGCAGGGGGGGGGGGGGGGGTGCAGTCGCCACCCGCCGTAGTGTCTGTGTCCAGAATAGTGCGCGCGGGGGGGGGGGGGGGGGCGACAGTGATTTTCACATTTGTTATATAAATACTGTACAAATAAAAAAATTGTGTAATAAAAGGTTATGTTTCCTATATGAGATAAACATTACAGGTCCTTATGATAAATAAAAATGTCTGTGTTGGCAATTTTCACACCTATTTTGACAAATTCACTTGGCACTCAAAAGGTTAAGAATATATTATGGCCTATGCTGATTCCCGCATGGCATCTGATCAATCCTTGTTGGATCCATCCACCACATATATATTACATAAATAATAACATTGCTTAGCCCCCCCCCCTAGGCTTAATGGGCAGGTGCCCTGCGGAGAAGCTGCCTGCTGGTGCAGAGGTTGCTGGAAGCTTGCAGTGCTGCACTATTTGCCGGGCAGCGGGGCGGGAAGGAAGCGCTGCTGAATTTGAAAAGACTGGCCGGACACTGATTGGCTGAGAGAATTTAGCCAATCAGCATCCAGCCAGTCTTTTCAAATCCAGCAGCGATTCCCACCCAGCCGCCCAGCAAATAGCGCTACAAGCTCCCAGACCCTGCTGCCTGGACGCCTCTTCCTGTACGGAGAGGGGAAAGGGGGGGCCCTGTGAATTATTTTGCCCAGGGGCCTGGGCTAATGTTAACACGGCCCTGACTTTGCTTAGTAATCAAATAAAATATGTTATCATTTCTTTAGTTTGCAGCCCATCTGGATGTACCTGTTTTAAGGATGGATAAGGCCATGACAAAGGTTGCAGCTGCTCCTTGTGCAAGGCTAAAGTGATGGCTTAGTTCCATTTCTATTTTGTGCCTGAAGAGGAACCTGAAAAGGTTAGTATGTGCCCTACACCCATCATCCTGCACCCGATGCACCTTCTCAGCTGGTTGTGTAACACCATGACCTCACATGCACCAGTGGTGGGTCACCTTGGCACAGAGGGAAGGAACTCTTTAGGTAGGAGAAGCAGTGGCAGAACTCTGGGAGGCAATGGAGTCATCTGCCGCCGGGCTCCTGCTCCCAAGGGGGCACCTCTTCTCCCCTGTGAGTTTGAATCAGTTTATTGAAAGCCATTGATATCGCTTCTGTGGCTGTCTCCTCCTCCTAGCAGGACCATAGATGTAACACTCTAAACATAATATTCATAACATACATACATGCATGCATATATTTATATAAGATGGTGTGTGTTGGTGGGGGGGGGGCACCAATATTTATCTTGCCTCCGGGCAACTGGGAAGAACTTACGCCACTGAGGAGAAGTGTGTCCGAGTCAGCAAGTGCTCCCTAACTTATTCGTCCACCAAAGTGGCATTTATCCTGGGTATTTTTCAAGTTTAATGGGTTGAAGTATTTACCTGTGTACAATAAAGCATTTTCCAGACAGTAGCTCATTAAAATACATGTTTTTCATTACTGTAGCATAAATCATTTCACTGGCTGACCTGTACTTTCTTTCTTGTGGTGCCAAGGCATTTTATTCTTTTAATGGTGCCAGCTGCTAAATGTTAAACTGTATTTGACATGCACTATTACACACTGCTCATATTTTGTAAACACGATGCCGTTTATAAATTAAACATTGCGCTAGAGCTCTTGCTCTTGATGCTGGTGTAATAATGTCATTTGGAGTCAAAATCCTGTTTGACTCCAAAATAACATTTGGATTACACCACTGATTAACATTCGCCAGGTACCCTTTTCTCTTGCAAAGCACTGCACAACTCTACTTCTTTTACCAAGAAGAATCAGTTACATACTTAATTTCGAATTTAAACAAGACTTAAATTGCACATTGCATCCTTACATACATGTGTGTCTAACTGCCCTAGTTCCACCTCAATTGGTGGACTTGATATCTAACTGGGGTTTAATCACAGTTTCGCCGATAGATTAGATTGCAGATGCAGGGAGATTTGTTCTTGGGTTGACGCTTTCTTTTTTTCTCTCACTCCATAACAGAGAGGCAAAGACTCTCACAACCTCAGACACAGTAATTGACAACTTTTCTAATAAAATAATTATTTCATTGTCTGTCTATAATTTTATACATGGACCTTTAAACCCCATACATCTGTGTATTGTGCTTGCTCTTTATTACTACACTTTATTTATGTCTCACTTTACACCTCTTATCATAATATTGAATAGAGCAAATATTTATTTTGCAAAATGATAAAAACTAAATCAGAGGGAGGAAAGAGGATTGCGGGATGTACTAAAGGGAAAATGTGGTAAAACCCCTGTTTTACCGCATTTTCGTATGTATCATCACCGGTTCGCCCCGTTTTCACTGGCCAGGGTATCGCCACCCAGAGGGTGGCGATACCCTATAGAAGCCTATGGGCTTATTTCGCCACCCGCCATACGCCGTCCGTGCGCCGCCCCCCCCTCCCGTCCTCCTTTAACCTCCTCCTCCCCCTGGTGTCACAGCCGGGAGGACATCCGGCTTCAGGGGGGAGGAGGAGACGCAGGGGGACGCTGGCAGCCGCCGGGAGGTGACGGAGACCTCCGCAGCCCACATCACAGGTATCGCGGGGGTCTCCGTTACCGCAGCATCGCGGCGGCTGCCGTGCGAAGGGCGGCGATGTATGTTGATACATCCCGCCCTACAAATGTAATTTAGTTTTTGATTTTGGACATAGTTAGAATTAATTTTTTTTATTCCCTGGCTTTAATAATACCGCTTTCACACAGCGGTGGCCAAATAACCCGGCAATTACCCGGCTTATTCGCCCGCTCGCTGTCAGACCTCTTTCACACAGGAGAGCAATTACACAGGTTTTTTTGTCTGTGTAAAAGGGTCCGCCCGGATCTTAAACTCCAGGTCTCCGACCCTGGTCATTTGCCCGTGTATTTCATGAAATTCCCGGTTGGAACTGCTTCACCCGAGAACTTCATTTTCTGTGTGAAAGGGGTATTACAGGCCATTTTTGGAAAATTCACAAATATGTTTCAGGTAAGAGTAGGAAAAGTCATGAAGCAGAGATTTATCTTAATTTTCACTTTAAAGTATAAAATTTAAATAACGTTTTATAATGTTTACAACATGCTATTGTTTCTGTACAGATTAAAAACTGTGATATTGTAAAGTTGGTTGTCAGCCAGAATGACTGCGAGAACCGGTCCCTTTGCTGTAAGTTAGGTCCTAAGAAGCTATATAATTCGGAACATGAGAGATAGTTTTGGATGTATGGGTTTATTTATCATTGAGTGATAAAACTCATTATGCTAAACTGTGCTCCGCTTCCAGCCAATCAGCTCCCAACTGTAATGACAACATGACAGAAGCTGAACACATAACAAGCACGCAGCCCATACACAGTCCGTTTAACGGATCCGTTTGGGACTTAATTAGCACACATCGGATCGGATCCCTAGTGCATGCAGTGTGCATGCACTGCGATCCGATCCGATGTGTACCTAGTACAAAAAGTATGTGCAGCACATACTTTTTGTACCGTACTATGTGATGCGCGGGAGCGCGCATCGCATAGTACAGAACGGAGCCATACACAACGGACCGTGTATGGGCTCCTTAAGATTGACTGGAGTAAAGGCATAACTCTGAGAGGCAATGGAGTCAACTGCCGCCTATCCTCCCCTGCAAGTTTAAATCAGTTAATATAAAATATATACAGCAAGTTGTATCACTTGTTGATAAATAAGCCCCATTATGTACAATGTAGCTATGAAGACATGTACCCTGCTAATGTGGCAGTTGCTTACAGCAGTCAGTGATACGGAGTGGCGGTTTAACTTTCCAGCAAGGGTTCATCCATTGCTTGTACCTGACAGGCAGTATGGTTTTATGATTTTGTGTCATCGATGCCTGCTGAAGGGCAAGTGTTTATAGTTAGGTTGCAAAAAAAAAAATAACTTGATGGCAATTTACTGTATAAGAGAGTAGGGCACTGGTGGGACTGAAATCTGTTATGTGATCTCAAGGTAAGATTCCGTCAGTGAGAAATGGCAGGGTCCCAGCATTTTACACAGGCTTTTCTAAGAGTCTATGGGGGTTATTAAATCTCAGCACTCATCTATTCAATGCGGTCTTTAACGATTGCATTGAAGGCTGTCAGATCTGACTTTTTTAGCATTATAGCATTATATGAAAAGTTGAATTAAATCAGGTGAGTCAGGCCCAAATCCAACAAGCGTATGCGGGCCTTAAGTGTATTCTCCAGCTTCAAGAGTATATAATGCTTCTGAGATGAACTTGAACAAGCATTATATGAAAAGTTGAATTAAATAATGAAGCACTTATCAGCACTGTCCCAGTGCCATGTTTTCTACTGATGTGGGTGGGCTACTGCCTGGAGGCCCCACAAGCAAAGGGCATCTCCTGGCTCCCCCCGCCGGTGACCGCTCACCGCTTCTGTGAGTCTCCCACCCGCCACTCCTCATCCCCCCTGCTGGCTCCCAGCACCCCCCCCCCCCCCCCCCCCCCCGCCAGCCTCCCCTCTGACATCTGGCTCCCCGGGAGTTGCATGTTACAAATTGCATGTGATTTTTTTTCTGCAGCTCATCTCCCAGCTCCCCCCGGCAGGGACCACTCACTGCTTCTGTGAGTCCTGCATCCACCACTCTTCATTCCTCTGCTGGCTCCCAGCATCCGCCCACCCAGCTCCCCTCCGACGTCCAGCTCCCCAGGAGTTGCATGTGATAAATCACATGCGATTTATCACATGCAAAACTTGGCACATCAAGTACCAAATTGTGTCAGATCTCTCTCGGGGAGCTGCCGGGGAAATTATTTCCGACTTGTCCATTGGACAAGTCGGCCTAATGTATAGGGACCTTAACTGTGTGCAACTAGGAGGAGCCACTGTTCAGGTTTGCACAGCATAGCATAGTAGTGGACACAAGTTGGATGGATTTTAGAGGAGGAAGTCAATAGAGGGGCTTGCAAAGGTTAACCCGCCATGCCTCTAGTAGTGACCCCTGGAACAATTGCTTTTTGGTAATGAATTATGTGATCCACACATCAGCCAGTATCAGAAACCTCATCATTATAACTTGATTATGTGGAAGTGGCTGTGCTGTGGAATGTGAAGATGCACAGTGGTAAAAAATTTCTAATTTTGTTGAAATATAGACAGTTTGTAAACCAGTATATCATGTGCTTAAAAAAGCAACCTAAGGTACTTCTACCAAAAATGAACAACCACTTCAATGGAGAACATACAATACCGACACAGAAATTGGAGCCTTCCTTGGGAGCTAGATGTTATAGTTTTTCCCTTGTCCTAAAATATCCATCTCATCTGAAAGATACGATGGACATATTGAATTTTTTAGAGGAAATTAAATGGCAGGAGAATTATCATCTAGTTACAGCTGATGTTTCAACGCTGTATACTTTAATTGAGCATCAGCAAGGTATTGGTGTTGCAAAAAAGTGCTCCAAACAGCAAATATAGAAAAAAGACTTCCTAACTTCCTAATAGAAGGAATAGAGTTTATTCTTTTCAATAACTATTTTATTTTTAAGGACGATTTCTACATACAGAGGAGGGGCACCACCATGGGCACCAGGTTTGCCCCCAGTTATGCCAACATCTTTATGGGAGTGGGAGACCGATTACATCTGATCCCACCACCCACATGGGGCAAACCTGGTGACATGGCGGTGTTACATAGATGATATTCTCTTCATATGGAAGGGAGATAAAGAAATGCTGTATTTGTTCTGTTCTTACTAAAATAGTAATGACAGAGGAAATAATTTAACCTTTGCCATTGATCAAACTTCTGTGAATTTCCTTGATCGGCTTATATATGTAGAAATTAAAATTATGTTAAACCCACTGACTCTAGTTCAGTGGTAGCCAACCACGGTCCTCGAGAGCTACCAACAGTTCACATTTTCCAGACAACCTAGCTGCTGCAAAGGTGCACTCATTACTAGCTGAAACATTTTCAAAGATCCACAGGTGGAGCTAATTACTTCACTTGTGATTCTGTGAGGAGATCTGGAAAACATTAACTTTTGGTAGCTCTCGAGGACTGGAGTTGGCTACCCCAGCTCTAGGTCATACACAAACAGGGAAAGTTGCCATCATCAAAGATGGTTAGACACAATCCCTATAAATCAGTTCCAAAGGCTCCGCAAAAACTGTACATACATTTCTACTTTAAAAATCAAGCAGAAGAAATTAAAACCAGTTTCTTAAAAAGTGGATATAATTCAAAATTCCTAGATGAAACTAAGTGTTGAATGTTTGGACAAAAGAGTTTGTCACATGTCACTCTTTAAGTGTGATATATGCTATAGAGTGTATCTGTGATAAATTCTATATTGGTAGAACCAGTAGGCCCTTCAAGGTGAGACTGGGAGAGCATTTAAGAAATATTCAAAAAGGTCTTGAGACACATGCCCTCTCAACTAACTTTAAATCCCACCATCAGTGCAATATTAGAAATATAATTTTTTTTACATTTTTAAAAAAAGTTAGTCCTAATGTGAGGGGCGGAGATCTGGGAAAGAAATTGGCTAAATGTGAGATGTCTTTGATTTTGAACTATAAGACTCTGACCCCCAGTGTTTTAAATAAAGATTTCGAGACTGTGGTTTTTATAATTTTTTATGTTAAATCTCTGTTTTCTTTCACTATGAAATGGGGCCAGATTCTCTAAGCTTCAAAAGTGATAAAATGGAGAGTGATAAACAGCCAGCCAATCAGCTCCTGCCTGACAATTTTCAAACACAGTCTGTGACATGGCAGGTAGGAGCTGATTGGCTGGCTGTTTATCACTCTCCATTTTATCACTTTTGAAGCTTAGAGAATCTGGCCCATGGTATTGATACATTTTCCTTTTGTTTTGAGGAGTTCATCTTATAAAACAACGGTACTTGTTTAGTTTCACGGCGGCAGCATGGCCGCACGCTACTTCCGGGTTCGGTGCTCGCCAAACTTTCTAAAATAAACTAAATAAACTCCATCCCACTATCCACGTTGGCATGGAGTCGATTTTAGATAGTGTGGCGAGTGTAGCGAGACAACGAGCCCGTAGTGAGGGCGAGCGCAGCGAGCCCCGCAAGGGGACTCAGACGCGCGGCCATGCTGCCACCTTGAAACTAAACAAGTACCAAAACAACTTATATATGCATTCTAAGTGACTATGGAATCCAAAAACATGGCAGCCGTTATCAGAGGAAGCAATTGTGAGCAATATCCCGATGGACCGCAACAGGAAGCAACCTCTGTGACACGCATATGTCACTTCCGCTTCCGGCAAATACCGGAAGTCATGGACCACGTGTACCTGCGGGTGGGGGCCTGATGTTATTCACCAGCGGGAAGAAGCGCTGTATCAAAACAAGGAACGAACTCTGTATTGTTTAAAGGACTTTTCAATTTTAGCTATACTTATTAGGAAATCTGTCTGGCATTAGGATAGTTTGTATAAATACCTGATATATAGGACCACACCTCCATACATTGAGAAAGATACTGCATAGTATCGAACTCTCAGGAGGACTCCAGCCTTACATCGGCATTTCCAGGGATGCCTTCACTTTATTACACCTTCTGCGTATTTTGTCTACATGTATTTGTGGGCAAACCTGTATGATGAGAGTCTCTTTGATTTACCTCTCTGTCAACCAGAGGCAGAACTCTGGGAGTCAATGGAGTCATCTGCCGCCGGGCTCCTGCTCCCAAGGGGGCACCTCTCCTCCCCTGCAAGTTTAAATTAGTTATTTAAAAGCCAACTATATTGCTTCTGTGGCTCTGAAATATATATGTGTTATCTATCTATCTAAACAGAAATATATATATTATATAAGGTTATATAGGGTTGTGTGTGTGTGTGTGGGGGGGGGGGGACCAATATATATCTTGCCTCCGGGCAACTGGAATGAACTTACGCCACTGCTGTCAACTGTTTTAATCAAATTGCATTACATTTTACTGCACTATGATGGTCTCCCACCTTATATTTTTTATTTGAGGCATTTATCTCCAATGAGGAAGAAAGTGGAGCCTACTGGTGACAGGAATTTGTCCCTCAATAAACGCTTGTGCCTACCTTGCAGGTAGACATATATTTCTGGTACGAGACAAATAAAAACGTTTTTCTTTTTTAAATATTAAGAATTCTTACGGTGTTACACTATTTGCATTTTTTATTTTTATTTTTGGGTACTACCTTTCTGCGAGAGAAAAACTATAACATCTAGCGCCCAAGGAACGCTCCAATACCTGTGTTGGTATTTCTAATTTTGTGTTGTCTTAAGGTCCATACACACACAATGATGTGTCACATCGTTAACTACCATCGTTCATTTTCACCCTTGAAGTGAAAATGAACGACCTCAGCATTGCAGGTGATCGCTGGTGCACGACAGATGACAAACGACCACAAACGATGCAGGACTTTTTCTATTGAAAAAACAAACAATGTTAGACCTGCAAGCATGGACGATGGCTATGGTCTTTAACGATCATTGGTAGTCATCCGTCATTCACAACATAAACACTATACATGTTAAAAGATTCACCTCCTAAAGACCCTAAACGAAGTTGTTCTGGGTTGTTCAGGAGGTGACTTATAATGGGGTTGTTCATCATCATTAAGAAGACATCGTAGTGTGTGTATGGGCCGGGACTATGTAAAAACCGGACCCGGACTAGACTCCGGACCGCTGGACAGGACATCAAAATCTGCAGTCTGGAGCTTGTAGGGTCCGGTCCGGGGTGTGTCCTGTTCGGGGGGTGTCTTGTCCGGGGGGGTGTCTTGTGTGGGGGGGTCCCTGTGATAGCTATCACCAGGGACATGGGAGAGGGGAGATTACAGCCTCCCCATGTGGTCCGGACCGTCCGGTTTTTGCTACATGCCCGGACCATACAGGGAGACTTTATTCTACCCCTCCTCCTCGACCTGGTGACAGGTGTCACAGACAGCCCCCCCCCCCCTTCCCCGGACAGGACCCCCCCCCCCCCCCGGACCAGACGCTACAAGCTCCAAAATGATGTGTGGTCCGGCGGTCCGGGGTTTTGTCCTGGACCGGTTTTTACCCATACCCGTATGGGCCTTTATAATTAGGCTTGCAGCCAAGTCCTGTTAAAAGTGGAATTACCACTATATCATTATGAGACCGCAAGAATAAATGTTTACAGATGAAGACAGACTTGCAGACAATTTTAATTTTCGGGATGAATGACCCCCATCAGACTCCTACCTAGGGATGGTCTGTCTGACGGAGAAGGAATGGAGTCATTCTGGGATATCTGTCTATTTCGCACCTTTCTGCCAGAAACTCATGCAGGTCTAACGATGTGGAACACTTTTGCAAAAACATTTCCAACAACTCAAGTAAGCCATGTTTCATAGATATTACTTTTAAAAACGACCTGCAGAGTTTTGTCTATATTGCTTACACCCCTTCTTGAAATATGCAGGATCGGTTTACAGAACAAATCCAGAACCATTCAACTATACGGTGATGGGATTAGCGTAATGTATTTTGGGAGAGATATTCAAGGATGTGTTAAAGTTAAGTAAATATTAGAGGTGTCAGCACATTATGACCGTATTTCCTGATGAAATGAATCATACAGCACTTAAATGTTAGGAAACCACATCGTTGACCAATACTTGGGAAAATATATATTTATACTCTGTACTTACACCTAGAGTTTAACTGGTGTCAAACACATAAGACATAAATCACTTAGTGCCTGAATAATGGAATGGCTATCCCTTGCAATGGCATGTTACAGATGTGGGAAAAAGCCTAAAGATGCAGTAGATGTGGATGCACACTGGCCTACATATGTCTGGAGTATGTAGATGTAAGGGCACATAGGTCTACAGATGTAGTATATGTGGGGGCACACTGGCCTATGGATGCAGCAGGTGGGGGCACATCATTCTATAGATGCAGTAGATGTGGGGGCCCACAGGCCCACAGATGCAGTAGATGTGGGGGCACATGGGCCTACAGATGTAGTAGATGTGGGGGCACACAGGCCTATGGATGCAGCAGGTGGGGGCACATCATTCTATAGATGCAGTAGATGTGGGGACACAAAGACCTATAGATAGAGTAGATGTGGGGGCACACTGGCCTACAGATGCAGTAGATGTGGGGGCACATAGGCCTACAGATGCAGTAGATGTGGGGGCACATAGGCCTACAGATGCAGTAGATGTGAGGGCACATAGGTCTACAGATGCAGTAGATGTGGGGGCACATGGGCCTACAGATGCAGTAGATGTGGGGGCACATAGGCCTACAGATGCAGTAGATGTGAGGGCACATAGGTCTACAGATGCAGTAGATGTGGGGGCACACTGGCCTACAGATGCAGTAGATGTGGGGGCACATAGGCCTACAGATGCAGTAGATGTGAGGGCACATAGGTCTACAGATGCAGTATATGTGGGGACACACTGGCCTACAGATGCAGTAGATGTGGGGGCACATAGGCCTACAGATGCAGTAGATTTGGGGCACATAGGCCTACAGATGCAGTAGATGTGAGGGCACATAGGCCTACAGATGCAGTATATGTGAGGGCACATAGGTCTACAGATGCAGTATATGTGGGGACACATGGGCCTACAGATGCAGTAGATGTGGGGGCACATAGGCCTACAGATGCAGTAGATGTGAGGGCACATAGGTCTACAGATGCAGTATATGTGGGGGCACATGGGCCTACAGTTGCAGTAGATTTGGGGCACATAGACCTACAGTTGCAGTAGATGTGGGAGCACATAGACCTACAGTTGCAGTAGATGTGGGAGCACATAGACCTACAGTTGCAGTAGATGTGGGGGCACATAGACCTACAGTTGCAGTAGATGTGGGAGCACATAGACCTACAGTTGCAGTAGATGTGGGAGCACATAGACCTACAGTTGCAGTAGATGTGGGGGCACATAGACCTACAGTTGCAGTAGATGTGGGGGCACACTGGCCTACAGATCCAGTAGATGTGGGGGCACATAGACCTACAGTTGCAGTACTTGTGGGAGCACATAGACCTACAGTTGCAGTAGATGTGGGAGCACATAGACCTACAGTTGCAGTAGATTTGGGGCACATAGACCTACAGTTGCAGTAGATGTGGGAGCACATAGGCCTACAGATCCAGTAGATGTGGGAGCACATAGACCTACAGTTGCAGTAGATGTGGGAGCACATAGACCTACAGTTGCAGTAGATGTGGGGGCACATAGGCCTACAGTTGCAGTAGATGTGGGAGCACATAGGCCTACAGGTGCAGCAGATTTGGGGCACATTTGCTCACAGACACAATAAGATTTTTGCGACAAAGGAACAAATACCTAAATCCCTTTATAAAAGTTCTGTAACTATGGCAACCCTAAAATCACTACTAATGGGATATAGAGTCAGAGAAATCTCAATTTGCATTAATTACTGCTTTGTGAAAGTAATTATATTTGTTAGAATGTATTAATACCATATAAAAATAACAGCTTGCATTGCACTGCAGGATATTTGAGGCTGTTCTGTATTTCTGCAACACAGAACCTGATTCAGAAACGGTATAAACTATTGTCAATAATTATATTCATAACCACATCAAGAGATTGTGGCATAGACAAAATCATAGAACTAGCACTGACCACCTGCTCCCTCTGCTCCATGGTGCTTATTTTGGACTGCTAGTAACAGACCCCTTCAAACCCATTCCCCGATGTTTGGGGTTTGTCATTGTTAGCCTGACCTGTGTATCTACAGTAGGTTAGCGCCTGATTAATCAACAGGCTGATTAGGCTGCAGCCTAGGGCACCAGGACTGGGGGGAGGGGCCTTGCAAGTGACAGCCCAGGGTTAAAATAAAGGCCTAATTTAGTCCATGTTTAATAGCTATCACCCTTCCTGATGTAGTGGGGGGGAGGGGGGGGGGCAAAGCCTCCTTCCCAGGCCACAAGCATTAGATTCTACATGCCACTTGTAAAACCTTCTTTACTTGCACATGGGCAGTATGACAAATCGGGTTCTATTCCATCCTGGGGCGGGGCTTAATGACATCACACTCAAGCCCCAAGCCCCGGAATGCCTGCTGAAAGTCTCCTCTCCGGGTTTCACCCAGAGAGGAGACTACAAAAATCAGCAAACCTGAACTAATCAGATTTTCTCTATAATTTTTGTATTGCATCCTAGGCAATGATAGACAGCATCTGATTGGTTGCAATGGGTAACATCACCTCTTCCATTGTTAGAAGCTTTAGTAAATGTATCCTTTTAGAAGTGACACAGTCGCTTGCATAGGTGTACATACTTCCCAACTTCTGTCATTCTCCAATTGGGACCTGCCACAGGCGGGTGTGGGCTCCCGACAGAGCGCATTGACCAAGCGCAGTGCCAAGACAGAGCGCAGTGCCAAGCGCAGTGACCCCCGATTTTGGCATTGTTGGGGGCACCCTCACTGCAGAGGAACGGTGAACGCTGGCTCCTCCTAACTACCCCCCCTCCCCACGAGACATTGCAACCCGCCGGAAGGGACAGTGGGTCCAAATAGCGAGACTCTCCCGCTCTAATTGGGAACCTTGGAAAGTGTGGGTATATGTCATTTTGAAGTCATTTTTTATGGTACCGGAAGTCTCAGTGAATCAAAGCTTATATTAGCCTGTTAAAGAGACAATTGAAATGTCCTTGTGTAAAACCAGTACAGTAGCGCACGCAGGGGGGGTTTCTGAGTACCCAGAAACCCCCCCAGGAGTCTAAGGGTGCTAGGCTGAAAGCTGAGGGTCCCCTCTTTCCATAGGTACAAGAATTTTAAAAATCAGCCCTTGGGAACCGGAGATATCTGACTTCAAAGCAGTGGTCCCCATCCAAGCCTGTTAATTGCGCTTCCCAGTCAGATATTTCAGGTTCTGTCTCACTTAGAGTTTTTCTGAGGGTACATTTCAAAAGCTGGAACTCTCCCCCTTTGATGGACACTAGCAGCTTGTCTCTACTGTTCCCAGAACCAGAGACATCAGCCTTCCAGCAGTTGGTTACTGCTCCATCTCCACACACCTGGTATGTAGTTTTATATACTCATTGGCAGATTGCTCTGCCTCATGAACTCTGATCCCCTAGTCCCCAGTACCATTTGGTAGGTTGGATTCTCTAGTTTTTAATTCCATTAAAATCTAATAAATTTATTTCCGGGAACTGGAGATATCTGCAGTCAAGCAAGCTGTCCTCCCACCAGAAAATTATAAATAATAAGCCCATACACCCCTCCTCTGCATATTAAACATCCTCTACCACCCTGGAAGTTATGTATCAGGGCCCCTTCATTCAGCCCAATGCCCCCTTCTCCCACCCCATCTCCCACCATCTGTGCAGTAAAGGGGTAATTAGTGGAAATTACTGATCCAGGCCCTACATGCTGAGCGGTTGATACAATACCCCTTCCACTCGCGGGACATCAAAGCTTCCCCCACCCCTACTGCTGGAGGATCGGTAGGGGCCCCAATACATTGCTATGCCCAGGGGTCTACACTGCTGTTGACGCCCCTGTATGTGTGTATATATATATATATTTTTTATTATTATTATTTATATACATTTGGTCTATCTATAATACTTTAACTGACCCGGCATATACTGGGTGTCCATCTCCGTGCTTTGCTCCGCCCCTCTGGAAACCCCCTTCTGAAAATCCTGCGTTTGCCATTGCAGTACTTAAAGGGGGTTATTCTGGGTGAACCCCAGTTGTGCATGTGGTGGTCGTGGGGGAACAGGCACACAAAGAGAAGTTAATAAATGAATTGCTTGTCTGTATTTAGAACAGTCACTTGTTGCATCACGGTCTGCTGCATCTGGAGCATGTAAGTGTGAAAGCAGATTTACACAAAAGACGCATTATTTCATCGTATGTGCATTCCAAGCAAAATGCACAAAAGACGGTTTGTTTAATTGTGTGCATTCCTTTACATCGCCAAAACTCTATCAGACACAAATCAACTGGAAGTGTTACTACAATATAATTCATGTAAACCTGGACAATCGTTTAGATTAAAGGGAAAATGTATCCTACCTTGGAATGAAATGAATTACCAGCCAATCAGCTTTTAATTGTCATTTAAACAAAAGCTTGTAAAATCAGAAGCTGATTGGTTGGTAGTCTATCTCTCTCCCTCTAAAGCTCCCGCAGATCGTTGACGATAAGCCCGATCGTCTGTACATGCCGTCCTATCTGACTACTGTATATCAGTTACTGCATGTTCGGAGGCGGTTCCAGTTACGACTCTGAATGATATTGTTCAGTGTTTACCAGCGGGTCATTCGTTTTCATGGCACTGCCACTATCAGAAATGATAACGGCGCCGCCGCATGTTGTGCAGTGTGTACGGTGTTTAAAAGTGAAAGAAGACCATTCCAGTGGCGGCTCTTACCCTTGAGGAGGAGGGGGCTGCCGCTTCGCTGTCACTGTGCTCCCCGCTGCTGCTGGCCGCAGCCACCAGTCCCCAGCGCATGCGCAATAACTTCATACATACTGAGCATGCGCTGGCCTAAGCCTCCAGGGCTGCCTTTGCAGCAGCCCCTGGAGGCTTAATCAGGTTCCTGAGTCCGGCGCAGAACCCGCTTTTGGGGATGCCCCGCATTTGCGCACAGATAGGCATCCAGGAGGTAGGGAACACCTCCCAATGGGACTGCCTTGAGTGACTGGCAGGTCGGACTTCCAAAAGGAAGTCACTGCCAGTCACAGTGAAGCCAGTGCAGTCTCACAGAATGCATCTGACTTCACTACAGTGGCGGATTTTACCTGTGGGGGCTGCAGCCCTGCAGGCTGCAGCCCATAGGTAAAAACCGCCACTGCTAGTTTCTATTAAACGTCAGGGGGTCTGCATACCTCCCAACTGTTCTGATTACAGCTGGACAGTCCCGCTATTTGGAGACTGTCCCGCTGTCCCTCCCACGGGTCACAATGTCCTGCGGGTGGGGGCCATTTGGGGGGCACCACTTCTCTGATCTCTGAAGAGATGCCATGCGCTTACACACAGCATCTCTTCAGTGCAGGAAAGACCTGCTGTCGCTGGGCACGCCCCATTAAAATGACAAAAATGGGGGCCGCTGCACTAGGCAATGCCCCTTTACACGATGCCCAGCCCACTCTCTCCTTACTCTGCAGCCTTTCCAGGTAGTGATTTGGTCATTAGCAAAGTTGGGAGATATGGATTGTACACTTTAAGGAAAGAGAGAAATGTGTGTTTATTTTAACATTTTTATTACTATAGGTGTAAAAGCCAATAGCATTAGAACTCTTAGGGCAGTGGTTCCCAAACTGTGTACCTAAGCACCCTAGGGTGCTCCAGGACATTTGCACGGGTGCCCTGGGTCGGTGTCCCAAGACCAATTCAAAAACGTTATGGTCAATTTAACAAGAAAAACCAGTGATTATGGTTGTTTCATTCATTACATACATTTACTATTCTCCTCTCCGGGAGAAGCCCGGAGAGGAGAGATTCAGTAGCCGCCCCCATGCTGTTAAACCAGCGAATTCAGGGATCTCGGTGGAGGGGGCAGGGCTAAAATGACGCGATTGTGTCATTTTAGCTCCTACCCGAGGATTGCGGCATTTTAATGCCGCGGTCCGGGGGTCAGTGGGGGTCCCCCCTGAATCCGGGAGGGTTGCCCACCCTTCCGGGGGGCCGGGAGGGGGCCCCGATTTTCAGGAGACTCCCGGAAATTCCGGGAGGGTCGGCAACCCTGCATTTACAAACAGTAGCAAATCCTGTCCCTCACCAGATAACTGACCATAAGTCATACTGTATAAACACAATTTACTTAATATTTGTTTCTGAATAAAAAACATTTGGCTTAGGGGTGCCATGGAAATAACGTGATGCTCTAATGGGGCTTACACACGTAGCGATATACTGTACAGGCATTTTCTAAGTGATGTCACTAGATAGCTTCCCTACATCGCTCCGTGTGTAGGGGCCATAGTAATAGCACTATGGTTGGTTGTTGTGCTGTATTGGGACCAACTGCCCCAAACTTGTATTCTTATTACTAATAAACGTTACGTTTTAAATAAACTACAAGCATTCCACCCCGACCTCTACGCTCCTCACAGGTTTCAGGTTCTGTCTCACTTAGAGTTTTTCTGAGGGTACATTTCAAAAGCTGGAACTCTCCCCCTTTGATGGACACTAGCAGCTTGTCTCTACTGTTCCCAGAACCAGAGACATCAGCCTTCCAGCAGTTGGTTACTGCTCCATCTCCACACACCTGGTATGTAGTTTTATATACTCATTGGCAGATTGCTCTGCCTCATGAACTCTGATCCCCTAGTCCCCAGTACCATTTGGTAGGTTGGATTCTCTAGTTTTTAATTCCATTAAAATCTAATAAATTTATTTCCGGGAACTGGAGATATCTGCAGTCAAGCAAGCTGTCCTCCCACCAGAAAATTATAAATAATAAGCCCATACACCCCTCCTCTGCATATTAAACATCCTCTACCACCCTGGAAGTTATGTATCAGGGCCCCTTCATTCAGCCCAATGCCCCCTTCTCCCACCCCATCTCCCACCATCTGTGCAGTAAAGGGGTAATTAGTGGAAATTACTGATCCAGGCCCTACATGCTGAGCGGTTGATACAATACCCCTTCCACTCGCGGGACATCAAAGCTTCCCCCACCCCTACTGCTGGAGGATCGGTAGGGGCCCCAATACATTGCTATGCCCAGGGGTCTACACTGCTGTTGACGCCCCTGTATGTGTGTATATATATATATTTTTTTTATTATTATTATTTATATACATTTGGTCTATCTATAATACTTTAACTGACCCGGCATATACTGGGTGTCCATCTCCGTGCTTTGCTCCGCCCCTCTGGAAACCCCCTTCTGAAAATAAACTACAAGCATTCCACCCCGACCTCTACGCTCCTCACAAGACCAGCGTATCTCATCCACACTCATCACTCTCTCCCATTTCTGATTACAGGACTTTCTTCGGGCTGCACCCACTCTGTGGAATACCCTTCCAAGTGCAATAAGACTCTCCTCCAGTCTCCAAACCTACAAGCATTCCCTGAAAACTCACCTCTTCAGACAGCTTATCAAATTCCAGAACCAGCCACTTAACCTTCATATACCGTTCCTATCTAATCACATCCCCACTGTACAGGTCACACATATCCACTCTCTTTCTTTTTCACATTTTCCATCCACCTAACCCCTGGCCAAACTGCTGGTATCTTAAAGCACACCAGGAACCTTTGCATGCTGGTGGAATTATTGCAATAAGAGTACAGTATCTGTCCTTATGTATCAATGCCTATTTCCCTATAGATTGTAAGCTTGAAAGCAGGGCCCTCCTACCTCTATGTCTGTAAATACCATATTTATTGTATCACTGTCTCCTTTTGTAAAGCGCAATGGAATATGCTGCGCTATATCAGAAACACTGTTAATAAATAAATAATTAATAATGCCCCCCCCCCCCCCCCCCCAAAAAAAAAAAACAACTAGAGTACCCTTTCTTTTCTCTGTTCTGCACTCAGTCTCCGGGGAGCACACACTATATATATGTGTATATATATATATATATATATATATATATATATATATATACACACAACATTTCCCTATCCCATAAGATAACTACAGTGTCACCCTGCTTTTTGTCCTCTGTGGGCATACAAGTCAATATGCTGGAAAGTACCATGAGCATGATTCAGACTGATCAATGGGCTGCAAATCTTCGCCATGCCCTCTATCTCCGTGAATAAATGCTGTTCGCATGCAAGTGAGTGGCATGGGGACTCTCAACTACCCCCCCCCCCCCCCCCCCGCAGGACATTGCTGCCTGTGTGTGGGATGGGATGCAGTTACAATCCCGGCGGTCGGAATCCCAACACTTTCTCCCTCTGTGGGACATCCATAGAGGGATAATAAATGAGTGTGCCGAGCGTAGCGAGCCCACAAGGGGGGGGTGATCCACGTCCCCCCCTTGTCGGGATTTTGGCAGTCGAGATTCCGGTGTTGGGATTTTGAATGCCGGGATTCCGACCGCCGGGATTTAGAACCACTCCCGGTGGTACAGTGGCACAGCACAAAAAGACAAGACGTGCAATAAAAATTGTTTGCTTATAATGTTGCGCTTTACAATTGGAAACAACAGCGATAAAACAAACTGGGTAGTGACAGACTGATATCGAGGTAGGAGGGCCCTGCTCGCAAGCTTACAATCCTGGACATCATGCTATAATTAACTGTTGAATTGCTCAGGATAAAGTTAAATCTGCATAATGTACATGGAGGGAACCCTATTCACATTTGTGATTTGAAATTGATAAATGTAGTCAGGGTACATTAGTGAAATATTAAAATGATTTAATACTGTGAAGGGATTGTGGGGGGGGGGGGGGGGGCAGAGGATAAGTATATACTGTGCTGTTTTTGGGGACCCACTATCAGTGACACTGGCAAAGGGGTCCTTTACAAATGACACTTGACCTGCTAGGTTCTGTCAAATTGGCCCTGCAATTGAATAGGGTGAATCAAAAGCAAACAAACTATGAGCAAAGTACAATAACAAAAATACAAGTTAGTTAGGAGAACAGCTGATAATACAAAAATTTCAATTATTGAAGAAAAAAGTGTATCAAAATAACTTACAATCTGACACAAACGAGAAGGGGTCTATTATAATAATCTATTGAAACAATAGGGGGTGACTCAGTTTTTGGGTCTGCGCATGCTTTTTTGACGAATGTACACATGTGCAGGCCTGCTGTACCTTGAAGATGTGAAAACAATCCCACCGGCTTCTATAGGACAGCTTAGACTGCGCACCATAACTACATGTAATGAGCACTGACACTTTGGGGGAAATTTACTAAAGGAAATTTGTAAAAAAATAGGTGTATTTGTATCCAGAAATACACTTATTTTTGACATTTACTATCCCGAAAATACGGCAATTCGTATTCGTATTGATGTGCTATCAATACGAATACGAATTGCCATATTTTCGGAATAGTAAATGTCAAAAATAAGTGTATTTCTGGATACAAATACACCTATTTTTTACAAATTTCCTTTAGTAAATTTCCCCCGTGTCACACTAAGGGCCAGATGCACTAAGCTTCAATAGTGATAAAATGGAGAGTGATAAAATGCCAGCCAATCAGCTCCTGCCTGACATTTTTCAAAAACAGCTTGTAACAGCTGTAGGAGCTGATTGGCTAGCTGTTTATCACTCTCCATTTTATCACTTTTGAAGCTTAGTGCGTCTGGCCCACAAAGAGAAAAAATACAGGTGTACTATTCAAACTTTAATACTTACAGTATAATACATTTTGCATTTAAATAGAGGTTTTTTTAGTCAAGGTTATGGATTTACCCACCGCGTGCAGGTAACTCCATCACCAGGCAAGTCCCTAATATTCTATGGAAAAAGTTCCCAAAGTTTATAAAAATCATGGCACCCTGGAGTATCAGTATTGTTTTATGGCTCCCGTAGGATTAAAGTTTTTATTGAGAAATTTAGAAGAAAAAAAAAATCTTAAATGAAGTCAATTGTGTGTCATCCTTAGGTTTCATTATGTCGGGAGGGACAGGATATACTTCTGTTCATTCACATAGTTTTATTGGCTGCCACTAGTACTGGTTTTGCCTATTACAATGACCATAAATAATTGCCATTGGTCCTGGACCACCAGTCCGAGGCACTGCTGCAAATGCTAGGGTGCCTCAGCACACAGTTTGGGAACCACTGTTCTATGGAATGAAGTCTAGGGTGTACGGCACCCCTGAGCTATCCCAACCAAACTGCACCAGGGAAGCACACCAGTGAGAGATAGCCAGTGCAGTGATAACGTCTATTAGACTCACCTTACAACTGGTATGCTATACAAATAAATAGGTCTTATGTAGAATTGTGCCATGTTCAATATAAAGTAAGTGCAAGAATCCTACTTAAAAACAATTAGGGACCTGAAATTCGTGAGTCTCCTGCTGGTCCCAAAATAGTAGGCGAGCATGCAAAAGCAGGGCATTTCAGGGATTATCTGGGCAGCTGGGCAGCATCTTGCCAGATTGTACCACACCCCTAACAGTCCTACCTTGACCTGACCCCCGTTGGGCCTCACGGAGTATGGTAGATAAAAGTTGGCAAGTCTTCTTACGGCTAAGCCTTATAATCCAGGAGGACTCTTTAAATTAGTTGTTTATCAGTAACGCAGCATATTTTCCAGTTGTTCTGTCTATATTAAGTAAGATCTTGATCAGTACCAGATGCCAAAAAGCAGATTGTAGATATTAGAACAGGACAGCTGAATGTCCATGAGCCAACAACACACATGGATTTCCCAAGTCTCACACTATTTCAGATATCCAGAGAGGAATTTGGTTCTCAGATCCTACTGAGTGGCTCACACTAACTGACTAACACAGTGGGATCCGCAAGACGGCTAGGAACTTAGGAATTCCATATCAAGTTTACAGTGTTCTATTACATGGTGATTCTTACACACTTCCCATAGCCCCACTATGTTACATATTTATTTGCACTGCACAATGTCACCCAATGGCGGGGGAAGGGGGGGATTTAGGGGTCAGGCCACCCTCAAGTATGACATTACTGGTTAAATCTAACCCCACAGGCTGCTTTCATATTGATGCCTTCCGACCACCACCCCTGACCACACCCGTCACCACCATTACGCACCATAATTTGCTGCTCATTGGCATTAGTTTGGAATTTCTGTAGTGAGCTCCAGCCAATCAGAATTCAATAAATAGCAAATGTTCCCTTATCGCTAGTAATAATGCAATGATTAGTGTGGCAGGGACAGCATATTTCCACGTGAGGGTAATGTGGAAGATCCAGTCCAGGTTCTAGAGCAGCAGCAACAGCAGGAAAAAATTAGATCCAGCCCAGGTTTTCTACACTGATGTGATCAAGGTTTGGCTGATTAGCAGCACATGTTGCTTCCTGTTATATGTGTGTCCAAGGTAGAAGGTCATTGCTCACAATGCTGAAAAAGCAGCTGGGTGATAGGAAAGTAATGTAATATTACGTTAGGTGCTTTTTTTTTTTTGTATTCTGTTTTTATTGAATTAAAGGCGATAACAGAGACCAGGAAACATGAGCAGATACAACAACGATTTTCACAGTTTACAATTGGTATTGGTACAATTATAATTATCGTTACCAAATTGCGGTCTCAAAAATAAGAAAAATAAAAAAAGGTGTAACTAGAACTAGGAAAAAGGGGGGAGGTTTGAGCTGGAGGACATGTGGGGGGGGGGGGGGGGAAAGGGGGCGACCAGTCACTACAAACGTTGGGTATATCGTTGTTTAGTTATAGTGTAACTTGGGGTGAGATTGATTAGGTCTTACCATGTACGGCCAAATAGTCTTTGTATAGATTGGAAGATTTGTAGTTTAACCACGGGAGCCATGTGGCGGTGAATTCCGATACCTTATCTCTAGAGCTGAGGAGTAAATCCTCCATGTTCATATAGTAGTCTATCCTGGAAAACCAGGTAAGCCGAGTAAGTGGAGTTTGGGATTTCCAGAAGGCTGGGACCATTGCACGAGCTGCATTGCTGAGGTGGCGTAGCAGGGATTTTTTATATGAGGAAAGCGGTATTGTGGAGTGGTTTAACAGCCAGAAGGAGGGGTTGGATGGAACAGAGGTGAGGGTGATATCTGCCGTTGTAGAGATTACATCTTTCCAGAATGGAGTAATTAGAGGGCATGCCCACCAGATATGTAGCATAGTGCCTAGGTCTTTCCGACATCTCCAGCAGCTGGGGGAGATTGACGGGAATATAGTGTGTAGAAGGGTTGGGGTTCTGTACCATCTCATCAGAAGTTTATATTGGGTTTCCTTAACTTGAGTGCAAATGGAGCTCTTGTGAGCTTTCATAAAAATGGATTCCCATTCTCTCTCTGAAATTGTAATATTCAGGTCTTTTTCCCACTTCTGAAGAAAGGGCACAGGTTGCTGTGGATCATTTTGTTGTAAAATTTGATATAAGGAGGATATTATGTGGGTAGGGTGGGTGGGAGACACGCATAGTCTTTCGAATGGGGATAATTCTCTGGCTGCCTGTTTCAGGGTGTTCTTCGTGTGGAGGAAGTGTCGTACTTGGAGGTATTTCCAGAAGTCGGTTTGTGGGATATCCCATTTTTTCCGGATATCAGAAAATTGCATTACTATAGAGTTGTGCGTGAGCTGACCTAATCTGAAGAGGCCTTCAAGTGCCCACGTTTTAAAGTGGGAGAGCGTGAGGCCCGGTGTAAAGGCAGGGTTCCCCAGGAAAGATGTGAGAGGACCTATGTCTGTAGAGATTTTAGGTTTATTGCGTAGAATCTTCCATGACTTTAATGTAGGGGAAATGGTCGGGTGTTGATGTAGGAGTTTAGGTAGGGCTGGGAGCCATGGGAAAATTTCGGGATACTGTTGAGCGTAATGGCCCTCCAGAACCACCCACTGTTTGGTCTCCCTACTTCGGGTCCAATCTAAGACTCTACTGAGCATAATGGCTTGGCGGTATTTTTTAATGTCAGGGAGTTGAAATCCACCTTGGGCAGTAGGTCGCATCATTATGGACTTGTTGATCCTGGGCGTCTTCCTAGCCCATACAAACTGTTGGATTAAAGATTGAATGGCTCTAAACCAGGAGTCTGGGATGTGGATCGGGAGTGCTTGTAGGAGGTATAATATTCTAGGGAGGATGTTCATTTTAACTACGCCAATACGGCCTAGCCACGAGAATGTTTTATATTGCCATTTGCAAAAATCATTCTTTATCGATTTAAGGATGGGGTTGAAGTTTAGGGAAAAAAGTTGTGAAAGGTTACTAGTAATCTTGACTCCTAGATATGTGATATGGGACTCTTTCCAGATAAATGGGAAGTGGGCTTTTAAGGCGGTTATTTCTTTGGAGGGTGCGGAGATGTTAAGTGCGTATGACTTGGTAGTGTTTACCTTAAAATTGGAGAGGGAACTAAAAGTGTTCAGCTCCTGCATAAAATGTGGTAGCGAATGAGAGGGTTGTGTGAGAATTGTTAGGACATCGTCTGCAAATAGAGCTAGTTTATAGTTGGTGTCGTCTACTTGCAGACCAGTAATCTGGTTGTTCTTCCTAATTGCCCTAGCCAGGGCTTCAATACAGAGGATAAAAATGAGGGGGGAGAGTGGGCAGCCTTGTCTTGTACCATTACCTATGGAGAAAGTGTCAGATAGAGCTCCATTGACTCGAACTCGGGCAGAGGGTTGTGAGTAGAGGGCTAATATTCTATGGAGAGTTACTGGGCCTAATCCAATATGCTCTAGCACTGCTCTCATGAAATCCCAATTGACCCTGTCGAAAGCCTTTTCAGCATCGGTCGACACTAGGATGGTGGGGGTTCGGCTCTTGGTAGCTAAATGGATTAGAGATATAATTTTTGTGGTGTTATCTTTTGCCTCCCGGCCAGGGACAAAGCCTACTTGGTCGTTGTGAATTAGCATGGGAAGAAATTCGTTAAGTCTAGAGGCCAGTAGTTTTGCATATAGTTTTAAGTCGACATTAAGCAGAGATATTGGTCTATAGCTAGGGCAAACAGAGGGATCCTTCCCCTGTTTTGGGATCACAGTGATTTGGGCTTCTAGAGCTTGAGGGGCAAAATAATTGTTGGTTGATATGGAGTTGAAGACCTGAACAATTTTGGGGGTTAGGACATCCTTAAAAGTTTTATAGTATATTGACGGGAAACCATCCGGGCCCGGGCTCTTGCCTGAGGGCAGGGCGGCTATAGCCTGACCTACCTCTTGTGTTGTAAAGGGTTTGTCTAGGGAGTCTCTGGCCGCTGGCGGGAGTGTGGGATATGCCACCTTTTCTAGGTATTGTTTTGATTTAATTATGTTTGAAATAGGGTTTTCTGTAGAGGAAGGGTCTGGTAGGTTATATAGTGCAGAATAGTATTCTTTGAAACATGTAGCAATTTCAGGTGTTTTAAAGCAGACCGAGCCTGCTCCGTTTTTCATACAGGAAACAAATGAGGCTGCTCTTTGGGCCTTGAGAGCCCGGGCTAAGAGGCGCCCGGGTTTGTTGCCCCATTGATAGTATCTATAATTGCATTTTCGGATGGATGATTGTGTCTTAAAATTGAGTAGTTTCTTCAATTGATCCCGAGCTTCGGTCAATTCCAGAAGATCTGCGGGTGCAAGGGAAGATTTGTGGCGGGTTTCAAAGAGGTGGATTTTTTGTAGTAGTGTGTTCATAGCTGATGTTCTAGATTTTTTCATGTATGAGCCTAGTTGGATCAATTTACCTCTCACAACGCATTTGTGTGCTTCCCATAGGGTCATCTTTGAGACCTCTCCCGATTCATTGATTTCAAAATAATCATTCAGTGTTTTGTCTAGTTCAGATTTACAATATTTGTCGTGGAGAAGGGATTCATTAAGACGCCACGTCCATTGGGCTGGGATGTTAGAAGAAATCGCAAGGGTCAGAAAAACAGGAGCGTGGTCTGACAGGTAAATTGATCCAATGTCAGTTTGAATTATCTGTGGGAGGTGTCTATGGCTTATAAATAGGTAATCCAATCGGGAATAAGTCTGATGTGGGTGGGAGAAAAAGGTATAGTCGCGGCCAATGGGGTTCAGAATTCTCCAGGAGTCCGCTAATTGTAGATTGTGTAGAAGCTTCTTTACTTGTTTATGTTTGCGCACTGAAAATCTAGGAGAGGGGGGGGGGAGGTATCTATGGAAGGCTCTATGGACCAGTTGAGATCTCCTCCCAGAATGACAGTTCCCTTAGAGAGAGTGTCTAGTTTTGGTAGGTGTGAGCTGAGGAATAGAGCTTGATCACAGTTAGGGGCGTATATAGCTGCGAATGTGTAGGGTCGAGAGAAGATAGAACAGGTAACTACCAATAACCTTCCGGGGACTATTTTATGGGACTCAGTTTCAGTGATTTGTAGAGATTGTGAGAATATTATCGCCACACCTTTAGTTTTGCTATCAGGATTGTTGGAGTAAAACGCTAAGGGGAATCTGTAGTTGGTTAAGGAGGGGGGTTGCGCGGAAACTTTAAAGTGAGTTTCTTGTATTAATGCTACATCTACTCTTTCTGACCATAACATATCTAGTAATTGGGATCTTTTCTCTGGTATGTTCAGTCCCCTGGCATTGAATGAGATAATTTTAAGTTTACCTGGGGATGTCATCCTGGGTGAAGGTAAATTTAGCCGTATAACAATCGGATTGGTCGGTGGGGGAGAGAGAGGGAGGAGGTGGAGGGTAAGGAAACATAGGGTAGGAAAGTATAACACAGTTAAATATCAATTGAACATAACATCCCGCCATGAGATAACCGTGCGTATTGTGTACCAGGTTTCTCATTGGGCCAATAAGGCCAAGTGCGGGAAAGGGTGGTAGTTAGGGGACGCCGCCTGGGGCACCACTGAAAAGTATTAATTTAAGACATAAACAACAAAAATTAAGACATGTGTATAACTAACATCAACCAAACGGCTTAGTTGTGCATTAGAACCTTATAACAATGGCCAGAGAGGAACAAGAGTCTCATGAATGAGATGGAGGTGCCTCTTAGGCAGGTATTATTGGTGAACAAAAACAAGGGTTTGCCTCACCCGACTAACAGCACCTCTTCAGTCCATGAGTCGTTTCAGGTTTGAAAAAGTTCACATCGATCCAGAAAATGATGCTTCAGTGGCGAGGGACTCTTGGTTGGTAGCAGGGATCAATGAAGGTTTCTTTCTGGTATTTTGCGCGGTTTGCCAAGGGGTTCCAGTATTGGTCAGTTGAGGGGGGGTCAAGTCTGGGGGATTGAATTCCCAATCGGGGATCTTTATCAGGGGAAGTCCGAGACCAGAGCAGAAGGTTTGGAGATCTGAGGGGGATTGTAAGGAGCAGGTTTTTCCCGACTGAGATACTTGTAATTGAAGGGAAAACCCCATCTGTATTTCAGTTGACGTTTTCGCAATTCGTCTGTGATGGGTTTGAGGGCTTTCCGCTGCTGAAGGGTGTGCCAAGAGAGGTCTTGGTATAGAGAAATCGGTTCACCATTAAAGGTCAGCCCATCAGATCTCCGTATTTTATTCATTATCTCTTTTTTTTGGGAAAAGTAATGTAGGCGGCATATGACGTCTCTTAAGCGGTCTGAGGGGAGACCTCTCGGTTTGAGAGCACGGTGTGCTCGGTCGAAGGTTATGATGTTTGAGGGGTCTTTTTCCAGGACCTCGTTGAAGATTTTGGTTAATACGTCTGTTAAATTTGTCGGGGGGATGTCTTCGGGGATGCCCCTCACTCTGATGTTGTTACGTCTGCCTCTGTTGTCAAGGTCTAGGACCCTCGATCTGAGGGATTTGATTTCGAGTGTTTGAGCTGCAATGACTTCACAGAGGGAGGTTGTGAAGGTGTTGGTAGAGTCCTGCTGGTCTTCAAGGGCATCTACTCTCTCAGCTAGTTGGGATACGTCTTGCTTAATTATTGCCAGCTCCTTTCTCATGGTGTCTTGTATATATTGTTCAGTAGGTAGAGTTTTCATAAACGCCAAGAGTTCTTTGCGAGAGGGCTCATCTTGGGTGGGGGAAGAAAGTTGTTCCATTGTCGTAGATAGGAGGGGTGGGGTGGCACCACTGGAGGGTGGACCTGGGGGGGTGTTATTTTCCAAGTCGCAGGGGGTGGTAGAAAGCAGGAAGGGTCTCAGACCTCCTCTGGTTGGATTCACTTTTGGTTTCGGAGTACTTCCTTTCTTTTTTCCAGACTTGACCATGCTGAATAGAGAGTGAATTACATGGAAGCGGTCATAAGGCCGCTGGTTGGATTTCTAAGAGGTGTGTGGGGGTGGTGTGGTGTATTCCCGGCCGCGTCCCCTCAGTGGCCCGGCATTAATGAATCATTGGACAAGTCACCCCAGATGGATAGGAGAAGCAATGTGGAGTGAGGTCGTCATCTGTGGTTCAGGTGTGCTTCTGCACTCCCTGGGCGACAGGTAATGTTGTTACTCGTTTGATGGGGTTTCGGATTTAGGTCTCAGTCTAGGCTTCAGAAAAAAAAGAAAACAGTCACCCGTGGCGGCTGTTTGATTACGCATCCAGCAGTATGCGCAGTGTCAGGCAGTTCTCAGATTACCATACTAGGCCCTATTGTGTGGGCAGTTGATCGTTTGATGAGGCTTCGGGTTTAGGTCTCAATCTAGGCTTCAGAGAGAAATCAGTCACTCGTGGTGGCCGCTTGAGTGTGCACCCAGCAGTATGCGCAGTGTCAGGCGACTGTCAGATTTCCATACTGGGTCCTATTGTGTGGGCTGTATTTTCCCATGCAGGGTAGAAGGGCTGTTATGGAGGCTAAAAGGAGATGCTGATGTTAAGGGCATCAATGCTAAACACCAATCAGATCACTTAAGTGAGGCCACATGCATCGCCGCTGGTGTTCAGTGCTGGGGGTAGCAGTGAGCTCTGGCTGTCAGCCAGGAGGGGAGAAGGTGCTGCAGCTCCTCTGCCACACTCAAGATGGCCGCCGTTACAGGGATATGGATAGGGACAGGGGACAGGCAGCAGTGTCCTGCGGGGGAACAGAAGGGCGAGGGCCCTATTTGGGGTGATTGCAGGGCTTCAGGTATGGGCTGAGTTGAGGGCTGGTGTTCTGGAGCTCTAACTCACGTTTTTATGGTGGGCGTTCGTCCCGGAGCTCGCGTCGCGGCCGTCTGCTGTAATTTAGGCCGCGGCTCCTGGTTCCCGGGTAGGCCGCAATCCGCGAGCGGCCGCGAACGGCCACCCCGACTCCGCTGCCTCCCGCCGACCACACCGCTCGCCTCCGGGACCTGTGAGGAAGCCCCTGGTCCAGGGATCAAGCTTTGGAGATGCCTGGAAGATGCTCTTTGAAGCCCGGTATGGTGGGAGCCTGGGGAGAGTGCGTCCGACCTTAATGGCTGCCAGGCCACGCCCCCACGTTAGGTGCTTTGAAGTGTACCTTGATTGTGAAATCTGTGGAAAACCCGGCAATGCTGTAACCTCGCTTGCCGAGCTGTTAACCTGGTATGCCGTTTACCTGCTACAAAAAAAAGATCCGGACTAATTTTCATATAACTTTTTTATTAGCACTTAGGCATGTAAATACCAGCAGAGAGCCATGGTGTCATTGGACTGTTACACTGACCATGAGAAGTTTGTGCTGGTAATTAGGCTGTATGTGATGAGCTATAGATACCAAATAGTTATGTTCATATGTCAAGTATAGTATTTTTTGTTTTAACTGTTTAGTACACAGCATGTATTCTGTGTGAGCCTTGAAGAAATACTGCATGTACTGTAACCAGGCCCTACGTGCAGTGTTTCCATGCACCTGTAGTTAATTATCTGGCTTGGAAGGGGGTTAGGTATATCTGAAAAACAAGTTAAATAACATATGAATAGGGGTGTGGAGGGGTTCGTGGTATGGGCACTAAATAACTGCTCCAAGGCTTGTTTTGGAGGCCAGATTAGTGGCAGTCTATGAGGAGGATGGACACTTGGAAAGGCCTCATTTACTATCCCTGTGTTGGGTGTGTGCAGAGGCGGATAATAGGCAGCGAGAAAAGCAGAAAAACAGTGCTTATAAAATGAACTATACCAAGTGAATCAATTAAATGACCATTTTTTAATAAACAAAATAATAAGAAACTATGATAAAAATGATAAAAAACAACAGTGTATCCAGATGAAATGCTATGATGTGCCTAATAGTGCACATTTGTATAACCTGTACTGTCTAATAGCAGCAGTCCCAAATGGATGGAGTCCGTGCGGCAATGCAAGTCCTGGGAATCGCTAGAGGGAGCGGTCCTGTGTCCTGTAACCTCACAAGTGAATGTAACCAGTTCTTCAAGCAGAGGCAGAACTCTGGGAGGCAATGGAGTCATCTGCCGCCGGGCTCCTGCTCTCAAGGGGGCACTTCTCCACCACTGCCAGTTTAAATCCATTAATTGAAAGCCATCAAAATCGCTTCTGTGACTGAGTTCTGAAATATATATGTGTTCTCCCTCTCTGTATATACATACAGTATTAACGGTGTGTGTGTGTGTGTGTGTGTTTGTGTGTGTGTGTGTGTGTGTGGGGGCACCAATATTCATTTTGCCTCCGGGCAACTGGGACGAACTTACGCCACTGTCTTCAGGATATAACGCCAAAGACATCAAGTGTATGGGACCAAGTGGTCAGATCAATAAGCAGGTGAAGTCCAAATTGAGGTAGCAGTGATCCGAATTCGCACCTGTGGGAATCACTGCTATGACCAAATATGACCAAAGCAGTTACAATGTGTTTGTGTGTACAACTAAATGTTGTGGTGCTCTCAAATGACAGCAATGCTGGTTTATATAGAACAAGCTACAGTGGTTTCCTGTCCTCGATAGGATTGTGCAACTTCTATAGCATTAAGTTCAACCCTTCATGGCCTAGTTTACTCAAATATGTGCATTTCTTCTCAGTAAGATAATGTCCGTTTAGCAGTTATACACTTATTTACAAACTGTTTTGAATACTGTTTATATCACGTTGAAAAGAGCGGTGAAGGATAGTTACTACCAGTGGCGGTTTTTACCTATGGCTGCAAAACTGCAGCCCCCCCAGTGGCTTCATTGTGACTGACAGACCTCCGCATGGCAGGCAGCCCCATTGGGAGGTGTACCCTCCCTCTGGGACTGCCAGTCCGGGCTGTGATAGGCAGAAAACTGGGTTCCTGTAGGAAGCCGCTCTCTGCCTCGCAGCAATAGCTGGCTTCTATGGACTGCAGCTGACCCAGCCCATAGAAGCCAGGCTTTCACGCAAGCGCAGTACCGCCTGGCTTCCAGGGCAATCAGTAAAAAAAAAGCACCCCTCACCCATAGACACTCCAAAAATAAAACATTTGCGTTCTCTTTGCATCCAAAAAAGGATGTAGCCTTGCAGGAAAAACTACTTTACCCCCACAAAATAGTGACCCTTACTCCATATTCTGCCACACACAGTATTGCCCCTTCCACCATGTTTATACCCCACACAGTAATGCCCCTTGCCCTGTATTAATTCCCACACAGTAATCACCTTGACATCATATTATGCCCCACACAGTAATGCCTCTTGCACTATATTATGTTCCACACAGTAATGCCCCTGACATCATATTATGCCCCATACAGTAATGCCCCTTGCACCATGTTATTCCCCACACAGTAATGCCCCTTGCACAATATCATGCCACACACAGTAATGCCCATTGCACCATGTTATTCCCCACACAGTAATGCCCCTTGCAACATACCATGCCCCCATACAGTAATGCCAATATGCTTGCTATAAGCGGTATGATGCGTAATGCGTGCCACCCTTGGAGAGATGTTCTAGCGATATGAGAATGTGCATTGCTAATGATATATTGGGGGAAATTTACTAAGATGTGTATTCTACTTCACATGTGATGTTGCTATGGGCAACCAATCAGAATCTACTTCTTATTTCTTTAGCACCCTCTAGAAGATAGTAGACAGGATCTGATTGGTTGCCCATAGCAATATCACAGGTGAAGTAGAATTTTAGTAAAAATCTTAGTAAATTTCCCCCATTGTGTCTTATCGTCTAGTGTGAAACACCTTAAGAGTACGCCAAAACAGTTTAAGCAATTAGAAAACAATTTTTTTTCTCAATGTTCCCTTTTTTAATAAAACGTTGAAACCAATAAACCAATATATCCAGGGAACCACTGTAAATTAAAAAAATAATTGCTTCATTTCAGCTGCCATACCTTACTATATTCAGTGCTGGACTAACGGCATGGTGTCTGTAGGTGGGTGAACTCACTGGATACTTGCGTACCCACCCAGAATGGCCGGGACACTCGAAAATCGCCCCTGCCATTGGGTGACATTGTGCAATGCAAATAACTATGGGGGTTATTCTAGTTCACTCTTTCTGACAAAATCCTTCTTAGATGGACAAAACCATGTGCACTGCAGGGGGGCAGATGTTACTTGTGCAGAGATAATTAGATTTGGGTGGGGTTTTACTTCAAAGTGAGATCTATATTGCAGTGTTAAAATAAAGCAGTCAGTATTTACCCTGCACAGAAACAAAATAACTCACCCAAATCTAATTCTCTCTGCACATTTTACATTTGCCCCCCTGCAGTGCACATGGTTTTGTCCATCTAAGAAGGATTTTGTCAGAAAGAGTGAACTAGAATAAGGCCCTATGTAACATGGTGGGGCTATGGGAAGTGTGTAAGGATCACGATGTAATAGATAAGCTGTGTACACACTCTTCGTTTTGCTTTAGATTCGATGTTAGATTCGATTTTCTATTAGATCTGGCATTAGATCTTCACATTCAATTTGGCATTAGATCTGTACTTTTGCATTAGATATCGAATTCGATATACATTCAAGGCACATTGTACATATTCAATTTACTAGATCGAATTCGATATTTCCTTGGCTGCACACTAGATTTTTCTGTTAGATTTTGTGAAAACGGGAGCGCGCATCGAATCGAATGCAGATCGAAAGTGACACAAAAACCACTCGATTTTGTTTAGGATTCAATTTGGTTTTGCTTCTATAAGCAAAATCGAATCCAAAATCGGGAAAAATCGATGCATGTGTACAGGGTTTAACTTGATATGGAATTCCTCAGTTCCTAGCCGTCTCGCGGATCCCACTGTGTTGGTCAGTTAGTGTGAGCCACTCAGTAGGATCTGAGAACCAAATTCCTCTCTGGATATCTAAAATAGTGTGAGACTTGGGAAATCCATGTGTGGTGTTGGCTCATGGACTTTAGCTGTCCTGTTCTAATATCTACAATCTGCTTTTTGGCATCTGGTACTGATCAAGGAAATCAGGCCCGCCTCCTGCAACCCGGAAAGGTGGGTTAAGGTGCATACACACTGAACCCCTTGTTCTGGACGAAAGATGTTGACGAAAGATATTGACCCCGTTCACACCAGAAATGCAGAGACCAAACTGGGAATTAAATTCCAGGGACATGCAGGGACATTCCCGGGTTGGGACCCATTCACACATGCTTTTGAAGCAGGGACAACCCTGGTCGGCACCTTTCACACTGAACCCGGGATGACCCTGCATTTCTATGAGAATATCATTGAAAATGGCCTTTTTAGGCCCACAAAGATGAGGTAATTAGGGAGAGGGGTAAAGGGAGAGAGGGAGGGTGGGCCTTTGCAGACATTGCAGGCTTTCTAGGGTGAAATAGCACTGCTGGGGTCTGTGGTGCCACAGAGCTTGCACAGTGTCTTCCTGTATGCTGTGTGATAGCCAATGCAGACATTGATGGCTTTCAGGGGGTTAAAACGCACTTCTGGGGTCTGTGGTGCCACAGAACATGCACAGCATCTCCCTGCACACTGTATGCTGCCCCTGGGCGTCTCTGTGAGCGTCCACCACAACAGGAAGTTGCCCTGCTAGCAAATCAGCATTAGCAGAGGCAACACGGGAAGGAGGGACATGTCCCTGCACCTTTCACACTCTGTGAGCGTCCACCACAACAGGAAGTTGCCCTGCTAGCAAATCAGCACTAGCAGAGGCAACACGGGAAGGAGGGACATGTCCCTGCACCTTTCACACGAGCCAGTAGTTCGGGAAGGACCCGGGAGCAACCCTGCTACCAATGCCCAGAATTTGTCCCTGGAACCTTTCACACCAGCTCTAGTCCCGGGTTGTTCCCGGACCCAACCCGGGAATTTAGGCTGGTGTGAAAGGAGCATTGTTGTTCTGCAGACAGCACACAGTGCACGACTCCTGCTGCTGCCTGCCATGTAATACCCCGTTCTCACTGCATGCAAATTCCCGGGTCTATCATGTCGACCGGGGAATTTGCCTTTTAACACAGGTTTTTCTGCAGTGTGAACGGGTCGCATACCCGGATCTCATACACGGGTAAAACCCTTCTTTTTACCCGTGTTTGAGATCCGGGTATGCAGACACGGGTTGACCCGTTCACACTGCAGAAAAACCCATGTTAAAAGGCAAATTACCAGGTAGAACTTCTTCACCCTGGGGGTCCGTCCCTGCAGTCGGGAAAAGCCGTGTAGTTCCCACTGGCAGTGAGAATACGGTATCAATGTAATCCCCACAGAGCTCTGCACACTGCTACCTGGTCATGCATTCCCTCATACACTGTACTGCTAATCCGGCTCGATGCATTCCCTCATATACTGTACTCATATACCATACCTCCCAACTGTCACGATTACAGCGGGACAGTCCCGATTTTCGGGTCCTGTCCCGCTGTCCCACCCGCGGCAGGCATTGTCCCGCTGCGGGGGGTGGCAGTTGGGAGACCCCCCAATCTAATAGAATAGACGCTGTGCACAGCGTCTATTCTCGTATGAAAATGAAAATGAGGTCGCGGCTAATTAGCATAAACTGCACCCTCATTTGCATACACCCCGCCCCCTATTTCTGAAGCAAAGAAGTTGGGAGGTATGATATACTGTACTCCTAATCCGGCTCCATGCATTCCCTCATATACTGCAGTGCACACTGCTAACCCATACTTGCCTACCTGACCCTCTCCATGCGGGAGAAAATGCTCTGTTCCTGGACGTCCCTGGTCATGTATGATTGCCATCACCTGGGGGGAGCTAGGTAATTGATAATAAAGGTGTTTCACCACAGGTGATGGCAATCATACATTACCAGGGAAGCCCAGGAACAGAGCATTTTCTCCCTCATGGAGAGGGTCAGATAGGCAAGTATGCGCTAACCTGTCTGCACACATTCCCTAATAAACTGCTAATCTGGCTCCATGCTTTCCCTCATACACTGCTAATCTGGCTCCATGCATTCCCTCATACACTGCCCTGCACACTGCTAATCTGGCTCCATGTATTCCCTCATACACTGCTAATCTGGCTCCATGCATTCCCTCATACACTGCACTGCTAACTGCTAATCTGGCTCCATGCATTCCCTCATACACTGCACTGCTAACTGCTAATCTGGCTCCATGCATTCCCTCATACACTGCTAATCTGGCTCCATGCTTTCCCTCATACAGTACACTGCACTGCTAATCTGGCTCCATGCATTCCCTCATACACTGCACTGCTAATCTGGCTCCATGCATTCCCTCATACACTGCTAATCTGGCTCCATGCTTTCCCTCATACAGTACACTGCACTGCTAATCTGGCTCCATGCATTCCCTCATACACAGATACACTGCACTGCTACATAAAGGTTTGCAAAAATGGCAGAAAGCGGGGAGGACCCCGGTATGTAAATGAGGTAGGGTTCTTGGTGTTATTTTATTACTTCGCAGGCAGCCTGTAATGATGCACACACACTGTGACGGATGACCCTATTGAAATCATTTCAGAGCAGCCCTGGAGTTGCTACGACAACCAGCGCTCTCCTGGCTTTCATGTGGCCATGTGACAGGGATTTTTGGACGTCATCTGGGGGCAGAGCCTGTGTGCACTAAGCCACACACAGCCCAAAGAGGCTTGTGAGTCTGGTGCATGGTGGAGCAACAGTCCCTCTTCTTCTCTGCTGCTGTTGCTGCTTCTCACGGTCTGCAGGAGAATGGAGTATTAGCTGCCTGACTCAGACCCCAGCACTGCATCTGGTAAGACCATCATCTTCCTCTCTGCCCAGGGTATCCTCCTGCAAGCCTGGCGCTTCCAGCATTGCAACAGACACACAGGCAGCACAACTTTGCAATGGGAACATGTGAGCTGGGGATTAGCTACAGGCTGGTGAAGTACTTTCTGCAGCCTGTCACAATCACATTGCAGCACAGTAGTCAGGCCAAAAGGAAGTGACTGCAGCCAGGGTCCCCAGCATATTTCTGCTCACAGATCAACTCTGTACACAGTCCACACGCTGTGCAGCCACCCCAGTTGTGGATCAGATACAGCCAAGTCGGTTGTAAAGTGTTGTGGGTGCTCCTTCCTTGTATTTTTAATTATTTTTTTTGATAGTTCTATGGGTGATACAACGTGTGTGTGTGTGTGTGTGTGTATATATATATATATATATATATATATATATATATATATATATATATATATATATATATATATATATTGCACACATATCTCATCATGCTTCTTTTGCAGGGTGCTGCACCCTGCCTGTTTTTAAAACCTCAAAATGCACCCTGCCCTTTTTGTGTGTGGCACTGTGCACCCTCACACTGCCCCCTACCGTGTTGACATGCCTCTGAGAACTTTCGGTATGTGCCATCATATGTATTACGGTGTATGCCATCATGTGTACTGGGCATTATGGTGTGTGTGGTATAATGTGTAAGAGGCATCACAGTGTGTGCCATAATGTGCAATTGTCATTCTGACAGAATATGTAATGGGCATAACAGGGTATGGCAATGTTTTATGGGCATAATCTAAGCTCAGTGTGCAATTTTTTATGTATGTTTTTTTATAATTTTTTTTTTTTTTTTCAATTTCTAATATCAAATGTGCCCCCCCCCCGATTGAAAAAGTGCCCTGCCCGGTGGTTAGCACCCTGCCCTAAAAAAAAAAAAACCTAGAGTGAACCCTATATTACCGGTACACGCCACCTCCGATTTGGTTTTATATTTAAACACAAAATGATAGGAAGTGAAAGTAGTTGCAGCATGTTTTGTACTGTGGGCGGAATGTGATCGTTGTGTGATGCAATCTGTCAGTGACAGCAAATACTCCTATGCCTCCTCACTTCTGTCGTGCTAATACCTCCTAGCATTTTTGGTAGCATTTCATATGTAGCTTATCACCACGAGCAAGAACCCCCCCATACAATATACAATATTGTGACCTTTTTACACCAGATGCGCTTTATGAGGTTGGGCGCTGTCGGTTTGGCGTATTTTGGCCCTCGCCAATCAGCAAACCGGTACTTTTCTGTACACCTTTTATATATTGGAAATCCATCACCTCCCTTTTCCGCCAGCGTGCGCTGGGCGGCTGTGGAATGGCATTATTATGTTTTGTGTAAATTTCCAGTGACTTGTGGTAATCCCTGTCTCTGTCTTCTTCAAAGTATGTGATTTATAATCTTTATGTCTATGTAAAACTTCCTCTAAGTAGACATAAGTAAATATACGGGTGTTTATCTTTACATGACAGCTACATAATGCGGGACCTGGACAGAGGAGATGTAAAACTAGGGTAGGAAAGGAATTTCGGGAACTGTCTGTGAGGCAAAGAAGCATCTTTAGTTTTTTTTGTTTTTTTTTTATTCGTTTTTTTGTGAGATTTTCTTTTTTCAATTTATATGTTTAATCTTTTCAGATTCTGTTGACGTTCTACACAATTTATTCAACCGAAATAGGTTGCTAGCCTAAGTACTGTAGGTGATGTTCCTCATAGGAACTGCCCTGTACCTGATTCTCTCAGCCTAGGTCTATGAGACTTGTTATTGACACTTATATGGGAAGTACTATGTTATTATGATACATTGAAAGGACATTATAGTGCGTGACTTCCTGGGCAACCTGTGTTGGGCTGTGTTATAAATTGTCACTTCGCTTCTGTTAATTCCCGTACACACGAGCTGACGCTGAGCAGGTTTTTGCCTATAGTTTACAGGTTCTCAAACTCCGTCCTCAGGACCCCACACAGTGCATGTTTTGCAGGTCTCCACACAGAATCACAAGTGACATTAGCTCCACCTGTGGCTCTTTTTTGAAAATGTTTTAATGAGTAATGAGTGCACCTGCCGGGTGACCTGAAAAACGTGAACTGTGTGGGGTCCTGAGGACTACATTTGAGAACCCCTGGTTTATAGGCATCCCCCAGCACTGTCTATCTCTGCGGGCGATAGCGACGCGCCAGACCACACAGCGCCATCCCCAGGTGCCATACACATGGAGCAATCTGTGCTTCATTCCTAAGTGATCTAGTCAGATCGCTAAGAAATGGGGTTAAAATCGCCCAGTGTGTATGCCCCATAGAGCAAACTACTGGCAATGGCTTGGTGAATCTGTGTGGTACGGTCATAGTACTTTCATACTGTTAGTATAATTTTATTAACACTTAATGAATAAAAATTATTGTTTATATGGCGCCACAAGGGATCCGCAGCGCCCAGTTACAGAGTACATAAATGAGTAATGAAGACTTCGACTTACAGTTGAATACTATAGAGCAGTGGTTCCCAACCCTGGTCGTCAAGTACCCCCAACAGTGCACGTTTTCCAGGTCACCCGGCAGGTGCACTCATTATTCAGGTAAATTTGAAAAGATTCACAGGTGGAGCTACAGATGGGGCATGGCTCATCTTTGCAGGGGATGGCAACGCCAGCCGCCATCCCCCGCCAGCCGCCATCTGTATAGCGAGAAGGGGACGCGCGCGTCCTGCTTCCAGCGCTTCCCCCGGGTCACCGCTGGCTTGTCGGCGGTCACCCGGGGTCCCCGCCGTCTGACGGACAGGGTTCCCGTCGCCCCGCCGACGGAGATTGAAGCGCGCGTGCGTCTCAGTCAGATGGCGAGCCGGGCTGCTGGCGGATCGCCAGCGGTGACGTTCTGTCGATTCGCCAGCAAAGAAGAGCCCGTCCCATCTGTAATTATATCACTTGTGATTCTGTGTGGAGACCTGCAAAACATGCACTGTTGGGGGTACTTGAGGACCAGGGTTGGGAACCACTGCTATAGAGGACAAGTACAGAGTATATAACCATCCACATGGATTAAGTCAGAGAAGGAAGAGGGTCCTGCTCGTAAGAGCTTACTTTCAAAAGGCATTTGCAGTTTCCTGTGGTGTGCTAAGATGGACGATATAAACTCCAGTCATTTTGCAGCCGCTACAGGGGAAGTGTAGAGATTAAAAAAAGAAATCGGGGTTGATTTGTGAAATTAAACTCTACAGCCAATCCCAATCGAGGTGTTTGTTTGATCACATGTTCTATTGGCAGCAAATGTTTGGGTCCTCTGATGACCGCACTTAGGCAATCAATCATTAGCTTTTATGTGACCGAGATCTCCAGGATTGGCGTTTATGTCCTACTTCTAGAAATCCTATGTATTTGAAAAATTGTGTATTTCATTATGTGATACAGTCTTGCCTTTGTGTACAGCAGCTATTGTGTAAAATGTCATAATTGTGCAACCTTCATTTATTTTTATTTTCAGAAAATGTTTTCTGTAATTTGGAATGTTAAAAACAAAAAAGTTAAAAATCTGCGGAAAAAAGGGACATTTTAGTGAGGTATATATCACTAGACCAGGGGTTCTCAGGACCCCACACAGTTCACGTTTTCCGTGTCACCTGACAGGTGCACTCATTACTCATTGACACATTTTTAAAAGGTCCACAGGTAGAGCAAATTATTTCACTTGTGATTCTGTGAGGACACCTGCAATTCATGCACCGTGTGGGGTCCCGAGGACAGAGTTTGAGAACCTGTGCACTAGAAAATCAGCTGCTGGTGTCATTTAAAGGTCTATGGGGCGTATGTGTTAAGCTTTAACCAGAGATATAGTGGAGGGTGATAAACGACCAGCCAATCATCTCCTAACTGTCATGTTACAGGCTGTTTTGAAAAAAAAATGGCAGTTGTTAGCTGATTGGCTGGGCACCTATCAGTTATTTGCAGGTTATTTTTATCTCTCCATGCTTTGATAACTCTTCCCCGATATTTTTTGTTGAGTTGTGTTTTTTTTTTTTTTAATAAATGATTAATAGTGCTTCCTCTTGTTTGTGGGTTGTAAGGGCCCCATACAGACAAGTCGGCCCCAAGTTCCCCTGAGCTCACCCGGCAGCTCCCCGTGGAGAGCTTGATAAGATTTGGCACTTGATGTGCCATTTTTTTACATGTGATAAATCCGATGCGATTGATCACATGTAAACCCGGGGTAGCGGCAGGAGAAATAGCAACAGGGTCCGTGGTAGACAGGCGGGGACCAGAGAGCAGGGTCCGGGGAGCTGCTGGCGGGGTAGCAGCAGGGTCCGTGGTAGAGGCAGGCAGGGAGCAGGGACCGGAAAGCAGAGTCCGGGAGAATAGAAAATTCAAAAGACTACATATATGGGGTATTTTCCATTAGTGTTGGATCCATGAATGTGGGAAGGGATCGACACTAGCTATTCAAATCGCCAGCTCCAGGACCGGGTGAGCGACAGCGTGAGGTGGCCGGGAGCCGGTACGGCACCAAGTGAGCTGCTCTCACATGGCCTGGTGGTGCGATGGGTGAGGAAGGCAGTTGGGAGGACAGTGTAGGGTAAGTCACTGCTGCTCACCCAGCGCTGTCCTCCCTGCCTCAATCTGACTTTAAGTCGGATTGAGATTGTAGGAAACGGGGCCAAAACCTGTTGTATTTGGCCATGTTTCTGACAAAAGTAGGTGGATTGGTGGCTATTCTGCCAATCCGCCTGGTTTCCGACAGTGGAAGTATTCAGACTTGTCTGAAACACAGACTTTATTGAATAGTTCGGAACCCCTTCCAACCTATTCAAGTCGATAACTGCCATCTTTCCGACAAGAAAGCAGTTCCAACAGGAAATTAATATACCCCTACATAATATCGCATACAATCCTTCGATTTCAACCGCATCTGTGCAATAAATCGAAGGATTGTATGCCAGTCGAATGTTGCATCCATATCGCCGCCCGCCGTCCGTGCCCTCCTCCTGATCTCCTCCTCCCCCAGCAGGTGTCACAGCCGGGAGGACATCCGGCTGCAGGGGGGAGGAGGAGACGCAGGGGGACACTGCCAGCCGCCGGGATGTGACGAAGACCCCCGCAGACCACATCACAGGTATCGCGGTGGTCTCCGTCACCGCAACCCGATGCTAGCCGCATATGTTAGTACATATGCGGCGGCTGGCAGGCGAAGGGCGGCAATGTATATTAATACATCCCGCCCTCAGTCTGGTGTTACTGTACACCCGATGCAAGTCCTGGGCCGCTTCTGTTATTGAAAGTGAGAAAATACAATGAGGAAGTTGTAAAGCGATAGGTGGATAAGCTTAGTTTTATTTACAGTCATGAAATTAATGCTCCCTTGTAATCGGAGCCCTGTGCAAATTATACTTGTTTAACTAACTGGTTCCACATTATTTTATATCTAATCCACCTAGTGCTAAATGTTTGCAGAAACCGAATGTGGACTCTAGATCTTGCAACTGATTAGCTGTTTTGGGAGCACGTTGGTACTTGTAGTTCCACAATTGCTTATGAGGCATGAGTTACCTGAACCAGATGTAATGTTAGGTTTGTAAGTATTTCTGCCACAGGCTGTATACATTTCTGCGGTACTTCATGCCCTCCTGGAATCTAGCCTCTACACTTCTAGCGGAACAGGCACCGCTCGTCTGAGACCCTAGTGGTATCCTATTCATAACAGCTATTTGTTATTCTTCAGGTTTCAAGGTGGCATGTAAATACTGCAGTTCATTGATAGACAGCATTGCCTGGAATTCCCTCTGTCTGTCTGGTCGGTTCGCTCTTTTGTCAGTTTACAAAGGGGAAACAGATGTTCAAATTCTATTTTTTTTTTTTTACTTTTTTTCAGTTTTGCTTATTGTAGTTGACCCAGTCTCAATGGGCAGTATTCAATGTGAAAAATTCTCCGTGCATGGCGAGAGATTTTTTCTCTCGCCATGCACTCGCCCTGTTCCGGAGGGCTCGCTGCCACTCCTGCTCCCACTATTCAATGTGGTTAAGACTCGCCGCCACTCGCAGCGAGTCTTAACCCCTGACTCCAGATTAAAGTCTCCCTGGCTGCCCCAGAACATATGTGGAGGGGAGGTGGGCTCCCCGGGACCCAGGCAGCACAAGCTGCCCCCCCTAGAGCCAGAGCCAAAAAAAAAAAAAAAAATTTAATTTTTTAAAAATATATATTTTTAAAATTAAATATATATTCATGTGCTATAAGCACATAAATAAAAATAACATGCCCCTTCACAGAAAAAAACAAAAAAAAAAAACCCTTTTTGTTTAAAAATTCACATTCCAGTTCTCCATGAAAAGATGGAGAATTGCTACACGGAGAGACACGGCGAAAATCACTTAAAAAGACAGCGAAAATATCACATTGAATAGGGTGGTTCACTTTTGGAGAGCAAAATGCGGTACTTGTGTATTTTGGCGGCGCCCATCGCATCGCATACCATAACGCATACGATGGTATGCGATGCGACGCGATATCGTGCGATGGTGCACGATGGCATACAATTTTGAAATTGTATGCCATTGTACATGGCATACAATGCTATACGATGCGATGCGATTAAACATTGTATAAGCACCCTAATGGGTGCTTATACAGTGCTAAGCACCCAAATGGGTGCTTACAATGTTAAATGCACCCCCACGCCACCCCCCCACTATAAACGTGAACCCGAAGCGTGGCGAGCGGACGCGGATACCTGTGAAGCCCGCGAAGGGACGCGTTTACCTGTGAAGGTATCCGCATCCCCTCGCGGGGCTCGCTGCGCTCGCCACGCTTCGGGCTAGGTGGCTCGCTGCGCTCGCCACACTATTCTATTCTCAACTCCACGCCGACGTGGATAGTGGGGGTATGAAAAGGTCGTAGGACGCGTACCGCCGCCCCTCGCGGGCTCGCTGCGCTCGCCACGCTTCGGGTTCACGTTTATAGTGGGGGGGTGGCGTGGGGGTGCATTTAACATTGTAAGCACCCATTTGGGTGCTCAAAAGCACCCTTTAGGGTGCTTATACGATTTTTGGTCGTATAGGGGGTCAAAATCGCATCGCATCGCATGCCATCGGGTGCATGGCATGCGATGCGATCTGTTCGTCGTACGACGGACATCGGGGGCGCCGCCAAAATACACAAGTACCCAAAATGCTCCTTCCAACGCGAAAACAGCACAAACTCGCCATAAAACAAGGCAAATTTTTCTCATTGAATACTGGCCAATGTCGCTTAACTGAGGAGGGGGGTAAAGGGTATACAGTCATTGGGTTGAAATGGCTTCGCTTGACACCTGAAGTAGGTTGACCGGGTTGAAAGGTCGACACTGTTTTTAAATATCAGGCTAATTGATTGAGCAATTCAATTCTATCCCACAGCAAGCCATGGGTACTACTGCACGATAAGGCATTGATTCTGGGATAAGTGTCCCAAGCTATTCAATTACCACACGTAGTAGGCCCTGAGGTTGCATTTAATATGGCTTTCCATTTGCACCCTCCGGAGGTGCTAACAGAAATCTGTGCTGAGTGCACCCTCCAGACTTGCTGCGGGCTGTAATTGAAACCCTCCACGCTCTTAACTCGTGAGCTAAAAGCCTATGGTATGCCCCACTGCATATTGAATCCCCCCCCCCCCCCCCCTGGTTCTGGTGCTCACCCAGCCCACATTTCACCCTTGCGTGAACACTAAATAACATTTACAGGAAAATTCTCCTTTTGATGTGGAAAGAGGAATAAAAGTCGTCATACAGGAACAGACTATAAGTGATATAGTGGAAGGAACAGGATCTCCCAGCAGCACAGTGCCTGGATTTGAGGCACGGTTCCAACCAATGCCGTAAGACTGCAGTGTCAAATGTATCTCTTTAATGAGCTACGTATCAAACATCTGACATAATAGAAGCTCTTCATTCCCAATGCTGGCTGTGTGACTATTTGTTTAAATAATAGATAGAGTGCCTCATCCAATTAGTCTCTGCTACTGCATATGCCCTTTTAAAGCAGAATCTTCTTGGTAATGCAGAGAATCTTGTGGTTTTTCCATTGTGTGTAATGAGTGCATATATCATGCTTACATTATCAGTGGAACTATTCCTATTTAATACTGTTCTCTTCATTTTCTCCTCTTCCCTTGATAGCTTGCTTCTGTGTGTGTGTGTGTGTGTGTGTGTGTGTGTTTCCTGAACGTGACTGTTGAATTGACGTGAAAGAATTGCATAAATTAAAACTGTGGTTTTATTTATATAGTGCTACATGTAAAAAGGTGGAGTCCATCTGTATTATGTATGTGAGTATAGTAACTAAGGCCTTTAAATCTCCACTAATCCTCCAGTTTTTGATGAATAAAAATGTGGAGCGTAGTAAGAGATATCACAGGTGTGTGACTGTGTGGAGGAAACCATTGCACCCTTGTGTTATGGCACTTCCAGACCCTGTGTAGAGATGGCCAAAACGGATCACTTAGACGAGCCGGGACCCAGCAGACCAGTCATCGAAAAGATCCGGATCGTTCACACGGATCTTCGGCTCGCTGTGAAAAAGGGTTAATCTTTTATATTAACAAAGTATAAAATCTCGCGAGAGGTCGATAGCTCTCGCGAGATTTCCCCCTGTACTTAAATTCCTTCGTATCCAGCGGGCGGGAGGGTGGGTCCTTTACGTTTAGAAAAGACCAACGGCTCACCTTTTTGGGATCGGCGGCTCACTCGTTCTTTTAAAGGGATCCGTTCAAAAGATACGCTTCATTCACAAAAGACCCATCTCTACTGTATAGGTCTCAATTACCTTTTATTTGTTGATCCACCGTTCGATACTAAAGCAAGAAGTCAATTTTAGATCAGTGTCTATGGGGTCGATTCAATTCAAAGCATTGTGAGTATCACCAGAAAGGAGGTCCTGGAGCTATTCAATTGGCAGTGCTATTAAGCCCTACCAGTGGATTTTTTTCTTGCACCAATCTTGAGGTCCAACTAAACTAGTGCCACTTTTCTTCCTTTAGCGAGGCAGAATGCCGGTTGTCAAGACAAGACACCCGGTTTTAAGGAGCGGGGACTGGCCTCTCCTGAGTAGCGATGAAGGCGGTTGACTAGCTCCGCAACCTCCTTCCCAATGCTATTGATGTCACTTTGAATTGAATTGACCCTTATATCCTATGAACTCTTGATAAGCAAGAATTATTCTATCCTCTAAAAACTGCACGTGTTACCCATAACAACCATTTATCTAGTACATTTTAGTCATTGATAACTAGATTCTGGTTGCCATGGGCAACACCTTCAGTTTTCCTTTTGAGAAATTTGGTAAATATCCCTTAAGATGGAAAAATGGGTCTAATTCAGAGTGGATCGCAAAAGCACTTTTCCTCTAAAGGACAAAACCATGTTGCACTGCAAATGTAATGTGTGTAGACAGAGTAAAGCCCCATACACACAGGGTGGCTTCAGCCCCATGCTGAGCGATCTGTGCTACTCCAGTTTCTTGACCCACATGTAGCGCGATCTGACCAGATCTTGAGTACGTATGGTCAAGATCTAAACGGGCATGGGGCTGTCACTCTGAGGCATACACACGGAGCGATTTAGACAGATTGCTAAGAAAATGGGCTCAAATCACCCAGTGTGTATGCCCCCTTTACATTTAAAGTTATTATGTTTCTCTGCAGGGTAAATACTGGCTGTGGTGTTTTCTTTTATTTACACAACAATTTAGATTTCAGTTTGAACACACTCCATCCAAAGTTAACTCTCTCTGCACATGTTACATCTGCCCCACCTGCAGTGCAGCATGTTTTTTTTTTGTCGTCAATTATATATGCATTGTGATCCTGAATTTGAATTAGGCTCAATATTTGGCCTTTGCTACCTACTTTGCATTCTTTCTCATCTGATTAGGTGAAGCTGTGATGGAGAACAAGTATGAGGTCTTCCACGGAGTTTAAGGTTTTGGGATTAAGGTCAGGATTCCGACAGGCCCTATTTTCATTATTTTAAGCCACTCTGGTTTTGCACTTGCAGTGAGCTTGGGGTCATTGACCTGTTGAATGATAGGCTTTTAGTTCCCAGTTTCAGATTTGTGGAAGAATTAAGTTGATTTTGTCTGTAATGTGACCCTTTCATCTCCCCAATTCTGAAATGCTTGGCGGTCCCTGCCACTGAAAAGCATCCACATAACCTGACCCTACCACTGCCTTTTTGTCATAATGGACCATGGCATTGCCTAGCCAGTATGCAGGGTTTGATATGCACCATATACACCGCCTAGTATTCAGGCCAGATCGTCAGAATATGCTCCTACCTCCATCTCTGTCTTCACAGCTCCATCTCTCCCTATGCAGCAAGTTTGAAAAGCATAATTTTGCTTTCACCTTCTGTTAAGGAGTCATTTGGTCCATTGAGTGACCTCTAGTGGTCCCTGAAGGTACTTCACCATGGGTGGTTTGTTAATACTTTAAAATAGTTTAATATAAGGGTATTGAATGCAGGAGAGGAGTATTTAGCCATATAGACGGCACACTTGTTAATGTTATGCATTTCATTGAGAGGTTGCAGAATATTTTTATTCAGTCTGGAACTTTGTGGATCATACACACTGGGCGGCTTTGAGCTGAAAGCCGCTCAAACCTGCTGTTTAGCTTTTTTTGTCCACGAGCCCTTCTGGGTAAAGACTTTTTGCAAACCTCTTTAAGAGTAACAAGTTAGTACTTAAAAGTAAAGATTCCCTTGTTGTTTCTTATGGTGTGTACTACACACGGCAAGATTTGGATTCCGATGTTCCCGATATAGGGAACATCGGAAGCCAAATCGCATGCTTTTTTTAGGGCTTGCGAGCCGATACGCGTCCCCGTGTGAGCGCAAATCGGCAGCCAGATAGAGAGGGCAGGCAACACTATATAGTGCAGATCTGCACTATATAGTGTACATTGTGCCCCTCTGGCATGCCGTGAGATGCGAGTCCCGATGCGATCGGATCATACAGGGACTCCCATCTCACGGCATAGCCTGCCGTGTGTACACACCATTAGGAAATGAAGGAGAAAGCGAATTATTAAAATAAAACAAAGGTTCCTCCTGTCTTTTAAAACACATCCATTTTTATTTATTTTGATCTTTTAAAAGCCTTTTTCAGCACTTTAAATGAATGAGTGTCGGTCCCACCACTGAGCCCGGGAAAATAATTTAGCCCCCAAAAGCAGGATATCTGGCCCGGAGCCGCAAGTTCTAGACTGAATAAAAATATTCTGCAACCTTTCAACGAAATGCATAACATTAACAAGTGTGCCGTCTATATGGCTAAGTGCTCCTCATCTGCATTCAATATCCTTATATTAAACAATTGTTAAAGTATATAACAAAGTATTAACAAACCATCCGTGGTGGTTTAGCGGCTTCTTGCCTTCTCCCGGCAGCATCTGTGGCATCCTGAAAGTTTTTTCACATGATAACATATGTTAACATAGTGATCCTGTCGACAGTTTGAACCATGTCAGCATTCTGATGTCAGCCTTATGAACATGGTTCCTGTTGACTATTTGTCTGCAGCAACTGAACACTCAATTCCTGAAGATGATGGAAGCAGGTAAAATGGGCAAGCCAGAGGTTCATTGATGCATGTTAGGAGCCGAGGTCAGCCGCCTGGTCAGATCCCACAGAACTACTGTAGCTGACTATGATAGAAAGGTGCCAGGACACTCAGTGCATCGCAGCTTGCTGCTTATTTGGCTATGTAGACTGGTCACCATCGAAAGTTCCTACAACAGCCACGTGAGCATCAGCAATGGGAGAAGGTGGCCGGGCTGACAAATCATGTCAATGGCTGGGTGCATGTGTGTTGTTTACCTGAGGAAGAGATGGCACAGGATGCACTGTGGGAAGAGCACAAGCCGGCCCAGGTCATGTGATGCTCTGGTTAATGTTTTGCTTGGGTCCTGACAGTCATGTTGATGTTAGTTTGACACCTAGCACTAAATTTTAAACATTGTTGCAGACCAAATAAGCCCCTCTATGGCAATGTTATTCCCTGATGGCAGCACGATAATGCACCATGCCACACTGTAAAAATTGCTCTGGAATAGTTTGAAGAACATGACAAAGAGTTCAAGGTCTAGATTCGGCCTCCGGATTTCCCAGATCTCAGTTGGATCGAGCATCCCTGGGATGTGCTGGAAACACAAGTCTGAGCCATAGATTCCCCACCTTGTAACTCTCACAGGACTTAAAGCAGGCATGTCCAAACGGTGGCCCTCCAGCTGTTGTGAAACTACACATCCCAGCATGCCTTTCAATAGTTTAAGCATTCCCTAATAGCAAAACTGTGGCAAGGCATGATGGGACTTGTAGTTTCACAACAGCTGGAGGGCCATAGTTTGGACAAGCCTGACTTAAAGGTTCTGCCGCAAACTCCGTGCTGCCAGCTTCCACAGGACACCTTCATATGCCCTGTGGCATCAATGCCCCGAAAGGGTCAGCCGTTTTGGAGGTACGGGGGTGACTGGCACAATATACAATGGGCTAGAATCACTTTGCGGCACTGCATCTTCTGCACTTATGGATGCTAGGTTTAAAGGGGCAGGCAATGTGCGGCACACCACCTGCTGTTGAACTACACATCTCGGCATTCCCTGCCACAGCTTTAACATGCCCTAATGGTAATACTGTGTCAGGGCATGCTGGGAGATGTAGTTCCACAGAAGCTGGATTACCACAGGTTGCCTACCCCTGTTCTATGTACCACATGCCGTTTTTTTTTAATTGAATACAACTGTAATGTGGGGTACACACCAGGACGATTTGGCCCAAAACGAGCCAATTTAGATACAATTGGTTGAGATTGTATGTAAAATGGCCGTGTTTTGGGCTATTTCACTGCCGTTCTGATGCGATCTCGATCTGATGCGCGGCCCCGCAGTTCGTTCGGTCTTTTCTGAGATCCCACCTGCAGCAGTTTTCAAAATCAGTTGAAAAATGTCAAATCGTATGTGTTTTATCTCCGATTCCAATACGTTGTGTGGCCCCATTTACATAGGATCGGAGCCGAAGATTGCATTAGATACATTGTATGCAGAAGTACGGCATACAGTGTAGAGTATGCGATATTTCCTCCCGAGAAACTGCCGGGCGGTTCAAGGGGGATAGCATGTGACTTATGGTGTGTACACACGGTACAATCCAGCATGAGATTTTGACTATATAGTCAAAATTGCATGCAGATCGCATAGATTTTTTACCTTGCGATCCCGATGTGCGCTCCCGTGACAGCACAAATCGAAACCCAGATAGACAGGGCAGAAATGACTATGTAGTGCAAATCTAATGCAGATAGCATGAATTGTATGTAAATAGCACATGAGTTAGCAAAGATTGCATAGCAAGTTGAATAGCAAAGGAATCGTACACAATGGGGCGGCTTTTGAGTTGAAGGCAGCTCAAATGGTAAAAGTGAGCTACAGAACAAGAAAAAGACAAAAAAAACCTTAAGCCAGTGGTTCCCAAACTGTGTGCCGTGGCTCCCTGGGGTGCCTCGGGACACTTGCAGGGGTGCCACGGGTTGGTGGACCAGGACCAATTCAAATTATTTATGATCAATTATTTATGGACAAAACCAGTGCTGGTGGCTTCCAATCATAAAATGTGTACAATCAGAACCAAATCCTGCCATTTAACATATAACTGAACCAAATAAGCACATAGAAACACAATCTACTTAATTTTATATATATTTATTTGGGCCTAGGGGTGCCGTGGAAAAATTCTGATACTCTAGGGTGCCGTGATTTGAAAAAGATTGGGAACCCCTGCCTTAAGCGCTAAAAAAAGTCCTTCTGCTGCTTTTCCGTCAAAAATAATAGTTCAACTGTAAACTATAAAAAATCAAGAAAATGTTTCAAATGTTTTGGGACCCTTCACAGCGCTAGACCCTTGGATTTAGCGCGAACTAGATGTTCAAATATGGTTCACCACAATGTCCAGATTTAAAGCAACAAGGTCCACTTTTCATAAAAAATATCCAAATTTTATGGCATTCAAAATATCGTGAAAAACTTCAATAAAAAATAATAAAAATGACAAAAAATTCCACAAACAAATGTCACTATTCAGATACACAGTCAAAGGGAAAGTTTTTCTTCTATGTCTAAAGCCGTTTTTTTGAATAGTGGCATTTGTTTGTGGAATTTTTTTGTCATTTTTATTATTTTTTTTATTGAAGTTTTTCACGATATTTTGAATGCAATAAAATTTGGATATTTTTTTATTTAAAAAATGGACCTTGTTGCTTTAAATCTGGACATTGTGGTGAACCATATTTGAACATCCAAAGGTCTAGCGCTGTGAAGGGTCCCAAAACTTTTGAAAATTTTTCTCGGTAAAAGTGAGCTGCTTTTAGCGCAAAATTGCCCAGTGTGTATGGGCCTTTACTCTCTCCGCACAGGTTACATTTGCTCCATCTGCTGCGCTACATGATTTTGTCCATTTGCTAAAAAGTGCTTTGCAATCAAGTCTTAATTACGCCCAAAGATGCAGAAATCGAACTTGTCTATCACAAGATATGTTTAAAAAAATAAAATAATAATTATTGTGTCCGCTGTATACAAAGCACGCCATACTGCTGAATTCCATTGAAAGTGGGTCTTCATGCATTCGTATTAATAAAGGAAACCAAATAGAACTAATTCAACATCAAAGAGCCTCGTCAGAGACCGCTGCCATTGTTCAGAGAGTTCCTTTCATGCTATTGAAACCCACTAGGACGGAAGTTGGCTGTTGATCCCAGGGGTTCTTCTATGAGGAACGATGTGTAGTTGCCCTGTTTCTTTCTAACAAAGTGTAGTGGGCAAGCCCAAGGCTAATCCTCACTTTCCGTCCAATGCTGTCCATTTTTCATTTCTGCTTATGCAAGTGTGACCAAATACCAGAGCTGTATTTTCAGCAGGGCATCATGAGATTGTTGCTTGTAAAGGGGTAGCATATTTATATGTGTGTAGGGCGAGCTACTGTAGCTAAGCTATGTTGGGCACTGCTGAGTGAGCTGACAGGGCCAGTGTTCTCCGGTGGAGAACACTGGGGACCAGCGAGATTGAGGGACACTGCCCATCAGTCTCGGCCAGCGAGGCGCGGGGACATGCATTGGTGTCGTTATAGCCCCTACACACACACCATTGTAGGGGCATTTTCTAAGCGACTTTGCCAAACTAAGCAAAGTCGCTTAGAAAATGCCTTAATATCGGCAAGTGTGTAGGCCCGTTACATTTGTATTTGCTTCCTTCTAGAACAGGCTGTAAACCGTTATTGTAGAACTACACATCCCAACATTGTCTCCCTCTGTTTTGCTATGGGGCATGCATTGCTGATATGTGTAGTCCATCAACAGCTGGATGGATGCTTATCTAGTGAAATGAAGCTTGCCATGTTTAGAATCCAAGAGCTCTTGGAAGTCCCACTGTATTCCATAGGTGATGTTACCTCAACAATACTGTGAATGAATGTGCACTACCACACGAATAGTGAGCGGAACAGTATAGCCCCACCCTCTGCCTCCTGGTGGGGACCTGGTTCCTGCAGCCATTTTGGCCCCAGGTCTTATGGTGAGTCCTACTGCCTCAGCTGTTGGATGGGTCAATGGGGATCGGGAGGACCATTGAGAAGTTGTAAGCACTAGTAATGCAGCTTATGTAATAAGCAGTTTAGCAATTCAAGCAGCCTCGTTAAATCTTACAGTTATTAACCAACATAACACCAGTGGTAGCTCCAGGGGGGGTACTGTAGCCCAGTTAAAAATGTTAACCCGGGGAGAAACACCAACTGCCAGTGAGTCAGTTTGGAATTACAGTTGGAGGCAGTTAGTTGGGCTTCCGTATTTGAATTTTTAACTGTGCTGCAGCCCCACCTCTGGATCCGCCACTGCATACCGCTATTGAGAATAAACTGCTATAAACCTGCGTGATAACTGATTTAGGCATTATTTAATTGACCCTAAGTCACGGTGCTGTGATCATAGAGCAAAGTAAGTAAACACAATATGTTCAGATAAATATTTGCCAGTGGAGATGGTATTAATGCAAGAACACCTTCTACCTACTATTCTACTAGGTTCTATTCAATTGTTTTGTATGGCCACCTCTGAGGCTGCACTTATCGCGTATTTCTGCTTGAACCCTCCTGAGATGTGAACTGAAATCTGCAAAAAATAGTGCTTTTGGCGTGGTCACTAGTGCAGCGCACCCCACATATTTAATGCAGGCAAAGATGCTCAATGGGAAAATAATTGAATAGCTGCTGAGAATTACATTAATGTGACTGGGCCCCCATTGAGTCTCTCCATATGCTATGAATTCTCAAGTCCTAGTTAAGTTCTGCCATCACATTTTTGCATAATATTGTAAGATCTACTTTAAATTGTTTTTTTTTATTATGTACCCCACAGGTTTTAATAAACACATGTAGGCATATGCGTGACTTTACGGCTACAGTAGTTATTTTAGTCACATGGAATGTGTAGCATGTCATTTCGGCATCCTGTGCATCATTATTTTTTTTTAAGCAGTTATAATTATAGGAAGGAGATAAAAGTTCATGTCACCAAAGGTCACATATACAATGTAAAGACAGAAACTGTTGGGGGAAATTTACTAAGATGGGGATTCTATTTCACATTTGGTGTTGCTATCGGCAACCAATTAGATACTATCTATTATCTTTTAGAAGTTGCTTAAAAAAATAAGTAGCTTCTGATTGGTTACTCATAGCAACATATAAATGTGAAATAGAACTCCGATCTTGGTAAATTTCTCCATGTGTGTCTCAAGCAGTAACGATTCCTCTAATTCCTAGTGCAATAGTAGGGTGAGTTTATAGGAAACAAAATGGCCGCCTATACTGAGGTATGCAAATATTTCTTCATAACCGAACCGAAGACCTACATCTTCTTAGTGTTTAATGCCTCAAAAAATTCCCCACCTTATCTCCCAGGCTTACAGGCCTCAATTTTAATTGGGATTGCTGTGGTGTTTTATCCCTGTCAACATATATATAGAGGGATTAGAGGTTAGGCTGGGCTTTCGTCACAGACGTGTTGAGAAAATGGCAAGTGTCTTGGGAGCATCTACAGCTTTTGTCGCAGCATCTCAGGAGGAAGATAAAGGACTGACTGTGCCATTGTCCTTCCTTATTATTATAAGGAATAATAAATATTGGATATGAGTTACGATAGGCCAACACTGTGGTACTGGGTACAGGTAATCTTATAGGTAGGACCAGTTCCCCTCTTTTTAAATTGGTCGTCTGATCAGCCCAGCCAATCACTAGTGCCAGTGGTTTCCAACCTTGGTCCTTAAATACGCCCAACAGTTCATGTTTTCCAGGTCGCCCAGCAGGTGCACTTATTACTCACTGACACATTTTCAAAGATCCACAGGTGGAGCTAATTATTTCACTTTTAATTCTGTGTGGAGAACTGTTGGGGGTACTTGAGGACCAAGGTTGAGAACTACTGGTCTAGGGGGTAAATTTCAAAGATGGGAGTTCTGTTGAAGATGGGATGTTTCCCATAACAACCAATCAGATTCGATATTGTCTTCTAGAAGGTGCTAAGTAAGAAATGGATTCTGGTTACTATGGCAACATGTCATCTTCAGTAGAACCCCCGTCTTAGTAAATTTACTCTTTGTAGCCCGGATATTTAAACTTTCTCGGCTGACAGTCCAGTGCCAGATCTTCTCCTCTTTGTGCACTATCTGGGATACATTTACAAAGGTGCAGGTTTTTAGAAGTGTAGATGTTTCCCAGTGCAACCAATCAGTTTTACTATTCTACAGTATTGCCTTCTAGAAGATAAATGGTAGAATTTGATTGTTTGCTAAGGGCAACATCCCGTACTTCTAAGAACCCTCTGACTGTGAAAATGTATCACATCTTAAAAGCTGATTGGTTGGTACTTTCCTTCCATGTTATATCTGACTGTCATTTTTTAGTGATTAATCCCATGTGTTCTACAGTTTCTCACACTCTTGTGTCTTTACAAGACTGAGCTCAGATCTGTATAATGGTGTGTACACACGGCAGGATATGCCGTGAGATGCGAGTTGTGATACGATCAGATCGTATCGGGACTCGCATCGCACGGCATGCAGAGGGACAATTAAGACTTTATAGTGCAGATCTGCACTATATAGTCTTGGCTGCCCTCTCTATTTCACTGCTGATTTGCGGCGTCGGCAGCGCGTCGGGCTAGCAAACCCTAAAAAAGCATGCAATCTGCATGCGATATGGCTTCCGATGTTCACTATATCTGCAACATCGGAAGCCATATCTTACCGTGTGTACACACTTTAAGGCCCATAGGCTGGTAAGATGTTTAATAAGGATTGCCACCCCTGTATATCAACAGCCATAGTCGGTGGATCCTCTGTCAGCGTCCGTTCCCTCTGCTGTGTCCCACCTCTGATGTTATGACCCAAGTACAATGACTCGGTGTATGCGTGTATCCTTGCTGCTGCTGTTGTCCTTTCTTCAAAAAGCTGTCAGTGGTTTTCTTCCTTGAACTTCATACTGGTGTGAATACGAGGTTCCATGAAACCAACTAGGGACTGAAGAATTGACAAGAGCATCGTCGGTCCATGATCTAGAACCTGCCACTGATTAGTGCATCTACTTCTGGAGAACTTCCTCATCCTAGCTGATTAACATTCAACAGCCGTGCTATTAAACGCCACTCACTGCTGATATTTTTTTTTGGGGAGTAGTAATGATATTCCAGAACAGATCGAGTGGGTGATACAGGATTGTTCTGCAGAGGTCTTATGTAATTGCTCTCAAATCACAATTACAAATCCGTGCTTCCTTACCATGGTATAATTTCACGTTGCATGTATATGTCACCGAAGTGGGCTGGAAGGGTTGCAAGAATGCTTAAATACCTGTTTAACCTCCCCCCTCCGTGCCTTAGAATTAGCACATAAGTCCTGGTAAAGAGGGTTTTTACAATAAACCAGAGGGTAGTTATACCCCCAAGGCTATTGGCACATCAGGGACCATTCTTTCAGATGTGGTGGTCAGTGTGGGGTTACATTTGTATTGCTGGGTAGATTATTTTGATGGTTAGATTGATAGTTTGGAGTGTGTGCTTTATTGATCATTATCTCTGTGTGTCATTTCCAGGGAAGCCTCTCTGTTCCTAACAATTTTTCCTCCCGTCTGCCGTTTTATCGCAGAGTAATGTGGTGTGCTTTGGTTTGAGGTGGTTCGTACAGCTGTGTCATACGTAGTGTTAATTCTAGCACCCGCCATCTTTGAAAACCCATGCAGTTCCTGTTCCCTGCCTGGGGTGTCGCTGTCTGCTGTAGTGCTTCTAGCACAGTGTGGTCTCTGTATCAGCACTGATATGCAAACCAGACCTTTGCTTGAAACACCACAGCAGACAGCGACACCCCAGACAGGGAACAGGAAACTCATGGGTTTTCAAAGATGGCGGATGCTGGAATGAACACTATCATACGATGGTTGTTTGTGTGTTTGATGGGTGCCCCCCCTCCCATGGGTTTGGCTGCACCGCTTGTCCGGTTTACCGGAGAATGTGTTGTTCATAATATAGTATTATTGTGGCATTTTTATCAGCCGGTCTTCTTTTGTCACCCATCACCCAACCCCAACCCCCCAATGATTTAACAGCTTATGACGATGATACCCACTTCCTCATTTTTTTAAATTGATTTATGCCTTTATGTGTGTGTGTTTTATTCCTCTTTTTATAATAGAACGTCTGTTTAATTTATAGCAGGTCCATGTGACAGTCCTAGGACACCAGTTCTCATGTACATGCATACTTTTTAAACATCACAATACACAGAGGTAAATTAGAGAAGAATCTTTTCAACCTGTTCTATGCAAGGTTAGTAAAAGCATAGTCCAATTACTATGCCACAGAACAAGTGTGTGTGTGTGTGTGTCTATATATGTATGTGTGTATATATTTATATTATTCAGGTCACATACGTCTTCTGCAACCACATTGCTCACAGTCAGCCGTTTCCTGCTGCTCTTGTCTCGCAATGATGGTAATTCTGTCATTTGTGAGACAAAAAAAATGTATGAACCCTGAAATATTAAAGATGTTCAAAGACCTGTTATAGGAAGCAAGTTCTGTTCTCTTGCAAGTTGTCAGATCACTAAACCTCAGTGGTTCCCAAACTTTCTTAAATCACGGCACTTGTTTTTCAGGACACCCCTAGTATAATTTTATTATTATTATTATTATTGATAAATGTGGAAAAAAATAAAAAAATGAAGTAATTTTAACTTTCCGGTCATCCTCCAGGGTTAGTTACATGGTTAGTGTTTCTTCTAGGATATGGTCAGGGCAGAGTGGTGCTGTACGGGGGCAGCATGAAGGGGGTGGGCCGGGCCCTGATATCACAATAGGGGGCGGGTCCAACCGCTAACATCACCAAAGGGGGTGGGCCAGGCCCGCCGACGCAATCATAGGGGGCGGGCACTGCCGGGCATCTACTGCGGCACTGGGCTTCCCCGTGCGCATCGATGTGGACAGACGGCAGCTGTTCTAGGCACGATAAAACAGCCTGACGTGAACACTAATGGTGATGTACAGTTGCCCTTCTGAGTGTTAAGATTGGCAGTCACTAGCATTGGGTTTTGTCTATCACAAAAAATGATTTGATATGGTCCTAGACCACCACCCCGAGGTAAGGCCTTATACAAACTCCGCACAGCTAGGGCCATGGTGGGAATCAAACCCATGACCTCAGTGCAGTGAGGCAGTAACACTAACCATTACACTCTGTAAGTAGGTAATAAGTAACTAGCGCTTAGGAAATGGCAGCTAGGTTCTCTGATCCTTAGGAGGCCATCAATCCTCCTGATAGACACGAATACACAAAAAGAATTAAGGAAAGAACCAGCGCAGAGTCCAAATGAAACTTGCTTGTGAGCAGGAGGGATTGGGGTATGGATGCTTGTGCTTTAGTGGGCTATATAAACCACACTTACTTATTGTTCCACACTCGCGTTCACATAGCAGTTTCTTTGTACTCCAGAAGATAGAACCATAGACTTCTTGGTAAAAGCAGGTAAATGAAAACTTACATTAGCGTACTGTCACGCGTTCACGTAACCGTATCTTTTAGGATCCAATCCACAGACTCCGAGGTAGGGGTACACGAAAATTTATTCACAACGTTGGATCCACACACAGATAAAAACAGCAAACGAACACAGGTATCTCCGCGGCACTTTAAGTCAGCTGGGATGTTGTAAGCCCCCGGCGCTGCAGACGCTGAAGGGGAAGCCTTCTCTCAGGACGCGCTCCGATACCTGTTCAATGGACTTCTGACGGCAGGTGACGTCAGACCAAACACGTCAACGCGTTTCGGAATCTTCCTTTGTCAAGACGTCTTGACAAAGGAAGATTCCGAAACGCGTTGACGTGTTTGCTGTTTTTATCTGTGTGTGGATCCAACGTTGTGAATAAATTTTCGTGTACCCCTACCTCGGAGTCTGTGGATTGGATCCTAAAAGATACTGTTACGTGAACGCGTGACAGTACGCTAATGTAAGTTTTCATTTACCTGCTTTTACCAAGAAGTCTATGGTTCTATCTTCTGGAGTACAAAGAAACTGCTATGTGAACGCGAGTGTGGAACAATAAGTAAGTGTGGTTTATATAGCCCACTAAAGCACAAGCATCCATACCCCGATCCCTCCTGCTCACAAGCAAGTTTCATTTGGACTCTGCGCTGGTACTAACCATTACACTGTCCGTGCTGCTTGGTATTTAACTGGCCAATGAGATAAAGGGTAATTTGGAAGGGGAGAGGGCTGCCGTTGTTCTGGGGATAGAGATCAGGTTGCCTACCACTGACCTAGAGGTTTTCTTTTTCGTGCAGTCCATCTACTCAATGTTCCTTTATCTCCGCCAAGCCCTCTCTCCCCTTACCACTACCTGGTACTGTAATAGGAAGCTGCATTGTGGGGGAGGGAACACAAGAGGTCAGGCAGGGTAACGATACAGGAACCTAATTGATGGCTTCCAGTGTAATGTGAAAGTGAGTACAGACTTATTATTAATCCCAGGGTTCTTAGGTTCTAACCTATTGTAATCCTTTACCATTGCACTCAGAGTTTATTTCTTCTTATGTTAGATAATGATATATATATATATAGATATAGATATACATATAGATAGATATATTATAGATATAGATAGATATATTATAGATATATTATAGATATATATATATATATATATATATATATATATATATATATATATATATATATATACAGATAGATAGATCTATAGAGATATATATATATATATATAAGCCAGATGTACTAAGCTTGAAAAGTGAAAATGAGGAGTGATATAGTACCAGCCAATCGGCTCCTAACTACCATGTCACAGACTGTTTGAAAAATGACAATTGGGAGCTATTTGGTGGCTTCGTACACAGGACCTAAAATTACCTATTTTGACTGTTAGAACTTAATACCCTGTCTCATCGCAAATGCCGCATCCCTGGGATTTGGACATGGATCTGTCCCAGGAGCTACCCGGCGTTTGATAAGTGAAGCTCCCCACAGTGACCAGGCAATAAGACGGGTCGCTGATGTCATCAGGGGGTGGGGGAGGAAGCAGCGCTTGTAGCTGATGCTGCTTCCTCACTATAGTTTGGGTTACCAGTTCACACTGCCCATCAATCCGGGTAAAACATTTCTTTTAACCTGGGTTGGATTTCCGGGTTGCTGGACCCAGTATTTTTTACACCGAGCAGTGAACCGGGTCGATCCGGCAACAACCTGTGTTGGACCTGGCTTATTTGTGCGTTGTTAAAGGGGGTATATGTAAAGACTCTGGGCTCCAGATGTATCAAGCTTCAAAAAGTGCTAAAATGGAGAGTGATCAACAACTAGCCAATCAGCTCCTACCTGTCATTTATTCAAACCCAGCCTGTAACATGTCAGTTAGGAGCTGATTGGCTGATGCTTTCTCCATGATCTGCCTCCATAGTGTGAATGAGACCCAGGTTGCTCATATGGGGTTACCCGTTCACACTGCACAGCAACCCGAGTCCAACCTGGGATTAACCCTTCTTTCAACCTGGGTCAGAATGCCGGGCTGCCGGACCCAGAAAATGTAAAATAGTCCTTTCAGATCGCCCAGAGGCCCGGGTTGACCCGGCAAAAACATGGGTTATTTTTGCAATGTGAAAGGGGTATAACACTTTTTTCGTTTTCAGAGGGTTGATGGCATTTTAGTACATGCCATCCTAAAGGTCAATACACACTGGGCAATTTTGCTCAAAGCCGCTCAAAACACCAAGTTTGAGCGACTTTCAGCTCAAAATCACCCAGTGTGTATGGACCTGTAGGATGGCATGTACTAAAATTAAGGGTACTTGTGTCATATCTGAGCGCCCGATTTTTTTTCATTGCATCGCATTGCATCGCATGCAATATAGTGGCATACAATTCATGCGATGCGATTTTTCATTGTAAAGACCCGATTTTTAATTGTATAGTCACCCATGGGTGATTTCATACCCCCACTATCCAACTACACATGGAGTTGATCTTATATAGTGTGGCGAGCGCAGCGAGCCACTGAGCCCGAAGCGTGGCGAGCGCACGCAGAATACATGTAAAGTAATCCGCGGCTCGCCACGCTTCGGGCTCGGTGGCTCGCTGCGCTCCCCACACAATAAAAATTCAACTCCATGGGTGACTATACAATTAAAAATCGGGTCTTTACAATGAAAAATCGCATCGCATGAGATGAAAAAATCGGGCGCCCAGACACAAGTACCAAATTAAGACTTTTTCATCTCCTCAAAACCCTTGTGTAATTTTCCACAAGTTTTTCTAATTTATTCCATTGTACATTTGCAATTGGGCAGCTCCTGCTCACAGTACACGGCCAAGGAATCTGAGCACACTTAATACCTTCAAATAGTTAAACGTTTGTATTTTTGTTTTCAGCCTCAAAAATAATTGTAGAAAAATTCCAGAAATGCTGCTGAATAGAACGCGCAGAAGAATACACAGAAGGGTTAAGTGCAGCTTTTTTGGCATGAGCTACCTACGGCCGTCTCTGTACATTAGGGATATTCCTGGCCTTTTTCTCTTGCTCTGTCTAAAGCCTTTGTGTATAACACGAGCTGGAATTACCATAAATACTGTACTCACCCTTGTAGCTCCCCGAGGTGAGATTAAGTCAATCACGTTTTAGATCCTGTCCTTGTTGTATTGTAGGGCACAGTCAGATGTGGTGCAATAAATCTCACAGTGTGAGGCTTATTACTTTGTGTTGCACATTCCTGCATTATTCATACATTATTTACATTGAAATCCTAGACCTATATAGCAGATATCTCTCTCATTTCATATTTTTATCTGTTTCATGCAGGAGGCCTGACAACATTGATTTCCCCTGCCTGCTTCAGTTGCATAAATTCACGATGGTCCGTATTCTACTGGAATGATGTCACGGATCAAGGCCATTATACTGGTTCACTCGCAAAGGCAAATTCCTTCTCATATGGACAAAACCTTGTGCACTGCAGGTGGGGCAGATGTAACATGTGCAGAGAGAATTATATTTAGATCTTATTCTCTCTGCACAAGTTACATCTGCCCCACCTGCAGTGCTCATGTTTTTGTCCATTTGAGAAGGAATTTGCCTTTGCGTGTGAACCAGAATAAGGGCCCAAGTGCTATCAATTAATCATTTGCATCATTAATCAATCATCTATATATATATATATATATATATATATATATATATATATATATATATATATATATATATATATATATATATATATATATATATATATATATATATATTTTTATATATGTCTAGTGTGTGTCTCCGAAACACTGCCATCTCTTGGCAGCGAATGAAACTACATCTCTTTCTCTCTTACACATGCACAAACACTGAGGCAATCACAAGGTAGCAGACTAGCTTTCAAAACATTTGCTATGAGCAGGCTTACTAGTTGAGGGGGAATTCAGTTACCCATGAATGGTGCAAATTACCTTTGCCACAGTGTATAAATGGTGGCATCAACACCCCATCTTGCAGTCATCACCTGGCTGGCCAAATGGCAGGTTTAAGTGCTGGCGACCCTATGGGGCAGTGGACACTTATCTGCCAGATCAGGCTGCCGTACATCACTGATTCGTCCGGGCAAAGGGATTTGCTGGCATTTTAAACCCCCGAATGATGGTCGTTTCAAAAGCAGTCGGATCGGTTAAGGTTTGTACACGGAGCGATTGCCTTGCTGTTTGATCCTGATTGAATCGGGATCGAATCGCACTGCAAGCAAAACGCATTAGATTTTGACAATATAGTACAGATCTGTCTTGTCTGCATGGCCTGTTTTTCTATTCAAGTTTGATGCCAAATGCATTTTGCTTGCCGTGCGATTCGATCCCCATTCAATCCCGATGGAATAGCATGGCCTTGGGTGGTGTTCACACACTGTGCAATTATCACGTGGAGCTGCTGAGAATTTACTCCCGCCTTCCAAAAGACGTTCTGTTAAGGTAATGGACTGCTGAGCAACTTACCCTAGTGTGCAGGTGTGTCCATGTCATCGGGATTATAAGATCCACCGGGACAGGGACTGATGTGAATAACTGAGACATTCTCTGTAAAGCGCTGCAGAATATGTGCGCACCAGATAAATAGCTGTTACTAAATAAGACATTTCCTTTAGGCACATATGCTGGGATACCATGGGACTTATGGTGTGTACACACGGTCAGATGTGCCTTCAGATACTATCCACGATCCGATCAGATCGGATTGTGGATAGTGTCTGAAGACACATCCGATTTGCATACAAGTCTGACTATAGAGTGCAGATCTGCACTATATAGTCATGGCAGACAAGACTTTCTGCCTTGCGATACATGAACGCAAATCGGATCGGGATCTGAAGGGTTAAAACCCTTGCGATCTGTATCCAATTCCGATCCGATGTTGACTATATCGTCAACATCGGAAGGCAAAAAGTACCGTGTGTACACACCATTATTCTAGTTCACTCTTTCTGACAAAATCCTTCTTAGATAGACAAAACCATGTGCACTGCAGGGGGGTAGATGTAAAATGTGCAGAGAGAGTTAGATTTGGGTGGGGTTTTACTTCAAAGGGCGGGAAACCCATAGGGTATCGCCACCCTATGGGCTTCTATCGCCGCCCGCGTGCCCCCCCTCCCGTCCTCCTTTGCTCTCCTCCTCCCCCAGCAGGTGTCACAGCCAGGAGGACATCCGGCTGCAAGGGGGAGGAGGAGATGCAGGGGGACACTGACAGCTGCCGGAATGTGACGGAGACCCCCGCAGACCGCATCACAGGTATCGCGGGGGTCTCCGTTACCGCAACCCGATGCTAGCCGCATATGTTAGTACATATGCGGCAGCATCGCGGCGGCTGTCAGGCGAAGGGCGGCGATATATATTAATACATCCCGCCCAAAGTGAGATCTATATTGCAGCCAGTGTTTACCCTGCACAGAAACAAAATAACTCACCCAAATCTAATTCTCTCTGCACATTTTACATCTGCCCCCCTGCATTGCACATGGTTTTGTCCATCTAAGAAGGATTTTGTCAGAGAGAGTGAACTAGAATAAGGCCCACATCTCTTGTATATTGGGGTCTGTCTTTAGTATCTTCCAATTCTGAATAATATTTCTCACTGTAACAGTGACCGTTGGTTCTCTGCGATCATCGTAGCTGTCTTTTGTCCATTACAGACCATACTTCCATATTCTCCTTATACTCATACAGGGCTGGTATCTCTTATTCCTTGTGATCGAATAATGTAGTGCAGCAGGTTAGCAGAGCCATGCACCGGTTACCTCCTTCAGTATGGTGTTCCTACTGGTGTACGTGTGCAGTATTCCTGCAGTTGACATGTGTTTGTGTCTGTTTGAGAGAGCATTTGGAGTGCAAAAATGATTGAGCTCTTACCGCTCACTTCAATGGCCCTTTCATTTCAATGGTGTTTCTAGGCTTTATTTATTTATTTATTTATTTATTTATTTATTAACAGTTTCTTATATAGCGCAGCATATTCCGTTGCGCTTTACAATAGCAGACAGTAATACAACAAAACAGGGTATTTACAGACAGTCAAAATGTAGGAGGGCCCTGCTCGCAAGCTTACAATCTATAAACAATAGGCTTTTTAAATGGAATACACTGGCTTTAAATAATTAGATGTTCATAAAATGAAAAATGGAAAGCTCTGCTGGTTTGTCCATTGCACCCAATTCCTTTGCCAGCCTGTAGGGGGCGATTTCATTGTTTGTACACTCACATCCACGCCGGATATTCCATCATTGTAGATGGGCGATATTAGGAAAACTAGGCCCTTTAGTGTCAGGCCGACTGTTATAAGGACAAAGTAAGAGATTTTCAGACATATGGATTTGAAGCTTCAAAAGGTGATAAAATGGAGAGTGATAATCAGCCAGCCAATCAGCTCCTAACTAGAGTGTTACAGGCTGGGTTTGAAAAATGTCAGGTAGGAGCTGATTGGCTGGTTGTTTATCACTCTCCATTTAATCACTTTTTGAAGCTTGATGCATCTGGCCCTTAGTGTTCATTTGAGCACTTTGCATCTTCCAAAACCAATGCAGTTCTTCTTCCCTGTCTGAAGTGCTGCTCTCTCCTGTGTGCCTCCAGCACAGTGTGGTCTGTATTTCAGCACTAATATGCAGACCGGACCTGTGCTAGAAGCACCGTAGCAGAGAGGTGAAATCACTGTGGGAAGATGGAGACCCTGGCATTGGCTCTCACACAAAACTGAGGCAGCACACCTCCTGTTTTGGGAAACGGAGACCATCGCTGCCCCCCACTGAAGAACATTGGTACATTGCGACATTCCCCTTACAGCAACGCACCGGAAACAGGCCCAATATGCAATAATTGCAGCTGCTTGGTCCAGAAATCTCAGAGCAGAACCGGGTGCCGATTTTTTATATAATTTCAAAAGCAATCTGATTAAATGAGTGAATCTGACATGCTGCGTAATATCGATGAACAGCTATTGTGCGTATCTGATAGCACATTACCCCCTTGGCATGCAACACTTAGCAGCTGTTCCCTTCCTAATAAGTGAAATCGCCGCCCAGTGCTTTTGCTTTGTCATACTTCTTATGTCAGACCAGATAACCCTGCTCTATCGGGTGACCAGGGATCATCTGCACTATTCGGTGCCCTTCCTGCTAATCCCGGCTAATCCAGTTGACTCCTGAGTTAACATTTTAGAGAAATCCGCATGCCGCATCTATTACTGTAAATCCGGAGGAAATGGAATATCTTGTCCTACCGATCATTTCAGGCTATTGGGGTAGATTTGGGGTCCTGATCAGGGAGCGATGTATTATGCCTGCTGCCCTGGCAGGACACTGTTTGTATCCTGCGGCACCTACGCTTTCTAAAAAAAACGGCGCTCTGTCGATTCTTCTGTTCCTGCGAGTAAGAGGCCATGGAAGAGTTTCTGATTCCCTAGCGTTCTGTTTATGCCTATGACTCACTAGACAGGTGTGTTTATATCTAGCCTGTGTCATCTGTCTGGTCATAGATCTTTAATTAACTGTCTCTGCACAGCAAATCCTTATATGAAAGCTAATGACGCCTCTCGCTGTCTCCTATATTGCTACAGAGTTGGCTTTAAACTGATTTCAGCATGGGCACTGCCAATGGCCATCTAGGAAATTTGAAATTAGGACACAGATAGTGGATGGGAGATCATAAACATACCTATAGTGTATATTTTGTATGTGGGCATAGGATTCTGCACATCGTCCCCGTATTGCTCAGTATTTTAGCGTGCACGGCGGATGCTGCATTTCGGAGAGTGGCTAGATAAATATTCGGTTGGGGAAGCTGACTTTTTTTTTTTCCTCCCGCATAGACAATGGAAATGGATTTCTTTGCAGAACGCTGTCAGGATTAAAGAGCAGAGAATGAAAATTGTCTGTCTGAGGCCTATTTCACGATTGGAGGTTGCCATGGTGAATGCTGCAACGATTCTGAGTGATTTTACTCCTCAGCCTGCGAAGGAACTAAATCACCAGAGATCAAAGTCTTATCTCTCTTAAACAAGTTGCAAAAGGCGCTGATCCTCGGTGCAAATTGTGCGCGGCTAACGTTCCGAGACGGTAAACTGAGAAATACGGCAACGAGAATAATGCACCCTAGATTAATATTACAGGAAAGGCTGTTGGGGTGTATGGGAGATATGCAAGTATAAATGTTGTGTATGTTGACTATGACAAACCAACATTGATCCAAGCCAACGGGGCAGGTAATCGTTACTCTGCGACAGCTGAGATGAAGGCATCGGGATGGAACTCGGGGCTATATATTGGCAGAAGGCAGCTGGATACGTCCTAATAATCTCAGAACCATGGTTCTGTTAGTTGTTGAATGACAAAGACCTGAGTCTTCATTTGTCACAAATGGATTTATCAGTCGGCTTGACAGTTATTGGCAAACCTCAATATTGGGTCAGCCTTGAAGCAATAGAAGTGGTCATTTTAAAGCTATTTAATAGATTTTGAGGTATGACCGTGTCATTACTGACTGCTTTATCCTCTGTTTCCTCAGGCATAAATAGATAAAGGGTTAATTTATTTGATAATAAATAAAAATACAAAGGTCAACGGACAGAGCTTGGCAAAAAAATAAGTGTTTGTAGGCTGTAGCTTTCACTGAACTGTAATGGCAAGGTGCCTACCTGGGTTACTGTATCTCTTGCTGACCTGGGTTACTGTATCTCTTGCTGACCTGGGTTACTGTATCGCTTGCCGACCTGGGTTACTGTATCGCTTGCCGACCTGGGTTACTGTATCGCTTGCCGACCTGGGTTACTGTATCGCTTGCCGACCTGGGTTACTGTATCGCTTGCCGACCTGGGTTACTGTATCACTTGCTTACCAGAGTGACGCAGATTTATTAAGCTCAGTGAAGTGATAAACTGTCTGTTTTTTTATCACCGGCCAATCAGCTCCTACCTGTGAAGTTACAGGCTTGGTTTGAAACATGACAGGTAGGAGCTGATTGGACGGTGATAAAAACCAGACACTTTATCACTTCACCGAGCTTAATAAATCTACCCCTGAATCACTTGTATTTGTCCAAGATAGATAATATTGTAGAGGAGTGTGTTAAAGAATTTGTTTGTGTGTTTATAGTTCACCATGACTTGTGGTAAACTATAATTCTTTAAATGGATGCCCCCTATAAGGAAGTATTATTGCTCTGCACGAACGAGCACTTGGTATACAGCTTAGTCCAATGCGGCTGCACCAATGGTAGTTCCGCCTCTGACGTGAACCACTGACTAGTGTACACCTCCCCTCACATGGCTCCATGCTTCAGGCTGGGTGCATCACTCCGCTACCTCTGTGCTTGGCACACTCTACCGTTCACAATCGCAGTCCATGTGGTTGGTAAATTATTTTTAAAAAGTACAAAGAATAAGAAAGAAAAAAAAAATGCATGTCCACCACACATCCCAGCATGCTTTGCATTAGTTTCAGCATTGCTAAATAGCTAAACGAAGGCAAGGCATGCTGGGATGTGTAGTTCATCAACATCTTTAGTGCCGCTTATTGCCCACACCTGATCTAGACTTCATGGGGTAAACGTACTAAGATGGGAGTTCTACTGAAGATATTTTATTAAATTTACCGTTCTCTAATAATTCACACCCAATTTTTCACTTTGAGTGCTATAATAAGTAATTTACTGCAACTTTCCTTTCCCAAGATTAACACCACAGTCCTAAATCTAAATATACACTAGCCCTTTAGTTCACGTGCTTGCTAGTCAGGATAGTGGAGCGATATGCACTAAACAGCTATTTTTGTGTCACGTCATTTAATCGTAAAAATACATATGTGTTGCTAGCTAAAATCTTCTTACACGCTCACACTGTGCAGAGAGGGATTTGCTGTCATTCCCACCTCGCTGCTCTGCGGCATTCCCGGCGCCCTGGGATTACTTGTCAGACATGACCAATCTGGGGATAATATACACACTGGTGACTTAGTATCTGCTACAAAGCAGCTTCCATGGAAGAGGGATTTTCCAGTTTAGTAATTCTGAACAGCAAACTATTTAAAATAAAAGTTCTGTCATTGTGTGTGGCTGGGAAACAAGGGTCTCAGTCTCCCACTTTTACCTTTCTCCAGATTTTAAAATTAAATTTTCCTTTTTTGTTTTTTTAAATAAAAAACAATTTTCATAAAAATTATTTAGTGCATGTTCTATAAAAATGTAATGGTGAATACTTTCTTTTAGATTGTGTTAGTATAAGGGGTCTATTTAATTAACCGAGTGGGGGTGCATTGCCATTGTAGCAAACTCCGCTCACAACCCATTGAGGCTGGATTTTTGTATGCAGTCCTAACCAAACTCCTCCTGCAGCCTAACTCACACAGCCTAACTAACCCCCCCCCCCCCCTTCCCAGCCTAATTCTATGGTGCCAACAAACAGTGCGCTTCTTGGATGTGTTTTGAACTTTTTAGTTTAAAACCTATCGCGTGTAGTTCACATCGCACCCTGTTTATTTCGGCATGACAAAAAAGCTGCCTAGCTCGGGGAAAAAACCCTCCCCTCCGGCTGCCTAGCTCGGGGAAAAAACCCTCCCCTCCGGCTGCCTAGCTCGGGGAATAAACCCTCCCCTCCGGCTGCCTAGCTCGGGGAAAAAGCCTCCCCTCCGGCTGCCTAGCTCGGGAAAAAAGCCTCCCCTCCGGCTGCCTAGCTCGGGAAAAAAGCCTCCCCTCCGGCTGCCTAGCTCGGGGAAAAAGCCTCCCCTCCGGCTGCCTAGCTCGGGGAAAAAGCCTCCCCTCCGGCTGCCTAACTGGTGGAACAATTCCTCCCCTCCGGCTGCCTAGCTCGGGGGAAAAACCCTCCCCTCCGGCTGCCTAGCTCGGGGGAAAAACCCTCCCCTCCGGCTGCCTAGCTCGGGGGAAAAACCCTCCCCTCCGGCTGCCTAGCTCGGGGGAAAAACCCTCCCCTCCGGCTGCCTAGCTCGGGGGAAAAACCCTCCCCTCCGGCTGCCTAGCTCGGGGGAAAAACCCTCCCCTCCGGCTGCCTAGCTCGGGGGAAAAACCCTCCCCTCCGGCTGCCTAGCTCGGGGGAAAAACCCTCCCCTCCGGCTGCCTAGCTCGGGGGAAAAACCCTCCCCTCCGGCTGCCTAGCTCGGGGGAAAAACCCTCCCCTCCGGCTGCCTAGCTCGGAGAAAAAGCCTCCCCTCCGGCTGCCTAGCTTGGATCCCTCCACTCCTGATGGCTAACTCTGGGCAAAAAAAAACCCCTCCCCTCCCGCTGGCTAACTCCCCTCCCCTCCCCTTCTTTTTACCATGTCTGTGGAATATCTGATACCTGTAAAATTGATATTGATAATTCTTTCATCGTTGTGGCTTTAAATAAAATACACCGTGTATTGCCGCATGACACGCCGGTGAAAAACCAGGCCTTTAGAAAGTCTGCTCAGGCAGATTTGTGAATCCTGCTTTTGTATTTACGGTACAATATGAATGTATCTGTCAAACGAAAACCTAATTTCTGATCTCCTAAAATCTCCAGACTTCCTTCTCCTTTTGTTCACATTTAATGTTATTTCCGTTTGATTACAATATTGCCTGTGTATGCAGGCCAACGGCCTGAAAAATACCTGCCGTATTATGCATTACATCCTGTTAATTTGTCACACTCACATTAAAATAGCTTTTTGTATAACTGTATAGTGGATGATCTGCCTGCTGTAATCCTTTGTGCTTGGGTGCTCCAGGACAACCTCTAGCACTTAAGGGATTGAATCAAGTCCAATCATTCATTTATGTGGACGTTTAACAGGTGAAATCACTTTGCAGATCAAGTGCAGGGAAGAAGCTAATTAAAAGCACGTTGGCGAGATATGAAACGAGAATGCGAAAGTTTTTGACGGGAAAAATTAAAAACTTGTCTCTCTCTCATTTAAGTTTCCACAAGCAGCATTTAATACAGGGCTGTCCATCTAGTAGTGTGGCTCACATGAAGCAGCTTAGACACTTCTAAGGTCACGGTCTTCCGTTACATGACACAGTGGTTAGCATCGGTACCAAGTTATGACACAGTGGTTAGCATTGGTACCAAGTTTTGTACGTTCTCACTAGAAATGTTATATTTGCTGAGTAAACCTATAATGTATAAATATGTATTGATTGAGCTACATTAATATAATTATTTTTTATTATTATTATTACCAGATATTTATATAGCGCACACATATTCTGCAGCACTTTACAGAGAATAGTTGAACATTCACATCAGTCCCTGCCCCAGTGGAGCTTACAGTCTATATTCCCTACCACATTTACATGCACACACAGACAATCTAGGGTTAATTTTGTTAGGAGCCAAATAACCTACCAGTATATTTTTGGAATGTGGGAGAAAACCAGAGTACCTGGAGTAAACCCACTCAAGTACAGGGAGAATATACAAACTCTGCAGTTAGGGGCCACTTAACCTACCAGTATATATTTTTGGATTGTGGGCTTAAACCGGAGTACCCAGAGGAAACCCACGCAAGTCTGGGGAGAATATACAAACTCCACACAGTTAGGGCCATTGTGGGAATCAAACCCATTACCTCAGCGATGTGAAGCAGTAATGCTAACCACTACACCGTCCGTGCTGCCTCTTAAGCTCAGGACAAACGAAAATAAATAAAATAGTTAATTTATATAGTGCTAGATCTGTAGAAATGGTGACATTACAGTTGTCCTTGTGGCCATGTTGACTACTGAAGTGTTGACAACCTAACCAGTCAGCATTTTCTGGATATTAGTGTAGGCTGTGAGTTGGGTTAGGGGGGGTTGTGGGGTGATCAGAAGTAGGTTTTGGCATTAGGGATGGGGGAAATTAAGGGCTAATTTTTACTAAAGCTTCTATAAATGAAGAAGAGCCAATGGAATTCTTTCTGATTTCTCTATTGCATACTAGAAAATGAAAGAATCTGGTTGGTTGCTATGGGCAACCAACTTTTTCATTTTTGGAAGCTTTAGTAAATTCACTGTTTACCCTTACAATGGAGTGGAGGCCATTTTCTTTACACATCTACAGGAGGATATGGTCGTTAGTTCGACATACATTTTGTTGACCACTGAACATAGAAACCTAAAATGTGATGGCAGATAAGAACCACTTGGCCCATCTAGTCTGCCCCTTTTTCAAACATGTTACCTTAAACCATATGTGATCCTTATTTCTTTATAAGGATATCAATATGCCTATACCAAGCATGTTTCTACTGTATTTGACTTTACCACGGAGGCTATTCCACTTATCTACTACTCTTTCTGTGAAGTCATTTTTCCTCACATTTCCCCTGAATCTTCCTCCCTCTAGTGTCAGTGCATGTCCTCGTGTTCTGCTGCTCCTCTTCATGGCCCTTATTCTGATCGGTGCGGCCAGAGCCGCATACGGGGCTCCGGCCGCACCAACCAATCCCCGCCTACTATACGGATCGCCACGGCCGTCCGTACACGGACGGCTGGCGATCCGCATGAAAATGGTGGGGCGTACGCCTCCACCATGGTGGGAGCTGCCCCCTGCATTCGATGGTCGGCGACCATCGAAGGCAGGGCCGCACGCCCCACCAGCTCCCGCAAGCTGAGAGCACACGGACAATCGTCCGTGTGATAGCTTGTATGGGGGCTGAGAGCTGACATCCGGCGACGTCAGCTTTCCGCCCCCATCACTGGCGTCATACCCTCATTAGCATGCATACGCCCCGCGTTTGCATGGGAACGCCCATGAAACGCGGGGCGTATGCATAGGGAAATGAGGGTATGAAGCCCCTCACGCCCCTATACGCCCCCTTTGCGGCGGACGAACTACGTCTGCGGCGAATTGGGCTGCACATGCGCAGATTGACCTCTGCGCATGTGCAGACTGAAAACATCGGCGGTACGGCCGCACGCGGGCCGTACCGCTCGATTCAGAATAAGGGCCCATGTGAAGAATGTCTCCCACCTGTACCTTCCTCTAGTGTCAGTGCATGTCCTCGTGTTCTGCTGCTCCTCTTCCTGTGAAGAATGTCTCCCTCCTGTACCTTCCTCCCTCTAGTGTCAGTGCATGTCCTCGTGTTCTGCTGCTCCTCTTCCTGTGAAGAATGTCTCCCTCCTGTACCTTCCTCCCTCTAGTGTCAGTGCATGTCCTCGTGTTCTGCTGCTCCTCTTCCTGTGAAGAATGTCTCCCACCTGTACCTCTCTCCCTCTAGTGTCAGTGCATGTCCTCGTGTTCTGCTGCTCCTCTTCCTGTGAAGAATGTCTCCCACCTGTACCTTCCTCCCTCTAGTGTCAGTGCATGTCCTCGTGTTCTGCTGCTCCTCTTCCTGTGAAGAATGTCTCCCTCCTGTACCTTCCTCCCTCTAGTGTCAGTGCATGTCCTCGTGTTCTGCTGCTCCTCTTCCTGTGAAGAATGTCTCCCACCTGTACCTTGTTAACACCCTTGATATATTTGAAAGTTTCTATCATGTCCCCCCTTTCCCTTCTCTGCTCTAAACTATACATATTAAGATTTTATAGTGTTTTCTGGTACGTTTTGTGATGTAGGCCATGCACCATTTTAGTTGCCCTTCTTTGTACAGTCTCTAATGTATTTATATCCTTCTGGAGATATGGCCTCCAGAACTGAACACAATACTCTAAATGAGGTCGTACCAATGACCTATACAGACGTGACTTATGTTGACACATACAATAGGTCGACATGTCTAAGGTCCACATGTTTGGAAGGTCGACACAATCATTAGGTTGACAATGGCAAGGAGTTTCTCTCATTTCTTTTTGTGCCGACAGGCGGTATTTCATGCCTACCATCCACTAGGGCAGGGCTGGGCAACACCGGCCCTCTAGATGTTAATGAACTACACATCCCAGGATGCTTTGCATTAGTTTTGCTATGTGGCCATGCTGAAACTGATGCAAGGCATGCTGGGATGTGTAGTTCATCAACATCTGGAGGGCCGGTGTTGCCCTGCACTGGGGCGTGGTGGGAGAATATAATAGTGTGCTGAGGGACGCAGTACTTGTGTTGACGTAGACACCAAATAAAACATGAAAAACTCATGTCGACCTTTTCCCATGTCAACTCTTTTTGGTACTTGTGTATTATCATAGCTGGCGACGTGAAAATACAGGAGGCAGCACTGGGAGCAGGGTGGTGTGGTTTATACTTACCCTCCTCCGGACGGCGATCCCCCGATGACTCCCCGCAGCGACGGTCACTCCCCGGTGGCAGCGTTCAGTCCCCCTCCTCCGGCACTCGCAGCGGACGCTGTACGTAATTCAGTGTGGTGCCGCTGGCGGTGCATCACTTGGTTTCCCTGCTCCCCCAGCGTCACTACGCTAATTGTGTACAGCGACCGTGGCGAGTGCCGGAGCAGGGGGACTGAATGCGACTGCCTGGGAGTCACCGTGGATCCCAGCGTGAGTCAGCGGGGATCGACGTGGTACCCAGGCGGGAGGAGGGTAAGTATAGACCAGCCATTTTACCCCCACTATCCACGTCCTACCCCCACTATCCACGTCCTACCCCCACTATCCACGTCCTACCCCCACTATTCACATCATACCCCCACTATCCACGTCATACCCCCACTATCCACATCCTACCCCCACTATTCACATCATACCCAAACTATCCACTTCATACTCCCAGTATCCACGTCGGTGTGGAGTTAACTTTCTAAAGTGTGGCGAGCGCAATGAGCCCGAAGCGTGGCGAGTGCTGTATTGGTATTCTGAATACACCACTACGTAAACTACGTAATGGGCGCCCTTATAATACACAAGTACCCTTTTTTTTAATGACGATCTTTAAACTGTGTCGACCTTTTTTATTTGTCAACATTTCATTTTTCGACCAATAGTGGCTGACATCTCGACTGTCGAACTAGACACTATGGACATACTGGACTTTGAGATCCACTTTCCTCCCCCTCGGTTTTGCCGCTGCTTATCTACTGCTGTATTTGTACAGTCACATTGCAGAAAGTGAATATTCTATTAATAGAATTGGGCTGATGACAGTAATGTCACTGTGCTATGCGGTGGTGTCAGGGTAGGAGTGGTAGTAGCGCTCAGAACCACATTCCTCTAACGAAACATGACAAATGTTGTAGCTAAAAGTATGAGCAGGCAAATGTTCAGCAGAATAGCTTTTTACTGACCTGTGAAAGGTCACTTTTATTTCTGTGGCGTTTGTATTTACCCCTGGAGTGGTCACGTCACAGGATTTTCCCAAGGAAAGGGTAGAATATTAAACAAATTAGGTCAATTTTACAGCATGGAATTTAATTTTTAGCTTTAGTTTAACATTATGGAGGGAATTCAACTGTTTTGTGGATGCCCCAAATGTAATGGGCATCCATTGGAGCAATTCATTTCTCAAACCCGGTGTCCGACCCGGCAAATGTTCGGGGTCGGACAGGGGCTTCCCCGGAGTCAGGGACCATGTAAATGAGTAACCTGGATCATCTGACCCAGGGACCCATTTCCTCCAATCAGGGAGCACAACCTCCAGACCGCAGTGTCCTGAGGTCAGTCCGGAGGTAGGGCAGGGGCTGCTGTCTGCGGTACTATGCAGACAGCAGCAGAGGTGAATGGATGCCTGTGTGCGGCTTCCATTCACCTCATGGACGGAGGCTGGGGGCGCACGGAGGCTGGAGGCAGCCCAGCAGCTTACCTGGGTGCTGGGCTTGCCCCCAGGATGTCAGTCATCATTGTGGGGGTGTCAGGCGGGGGTGACGGTCGGATGTCATCTCCGAGCGCCGGCTCAGGGCCCGAATTCACCGGCGTCCCCTACCCGGCATAATGCCGGGGGACGCCAGTGTAAAAGGGAACAACTGCCGGGTCGCACCCGGGTGCGACCCGGCAGTTTTGGTGTAAAAGTGGTATAAATTTCCCTCCGTATTATTGTAGCTAACAGGATCATTGTCCGAATCATGCATGTTTTTTAAGTATTAGAAATCCAGAGTATTCAGGATCAATCTCATGCAGACACAGGAAGGACATAAAAAAACTCTGTGGAGATGAGGCCCTGGTTGGGAATTGACCTCATGACCCCAATGCTGGGATGCAGTAATGTTAACTAATTTATCACAGTGCTGTCTAAAATGCATCAGAACTTCACCCGGAAAATAAGATTTTGAGTTGTCTACAGCCGATGGGGGAGATGCATCAAGCAGCGGAGAATTGGATCAGAGTAGACTTTGTCAATAGCAACCAATCAGCTTCTACTTATTTTATAGAATGTGCTTAATGCTACCTCAAAGCTGATTGGATTGGTTGCTATTGGCAACCTATCCAGACAATTACTTCCCCCCACTCTTTTCACTGCTTGATAATCCATAGTTACAGAAATTATTCATGCAAAGTTCCAGTTCCATGGGTCATATCCTCTTAAATCCTGTCCAGGAAAGAACTATTAAATTGGGACTGTACTGCTAAAATCGGGACCGTTGGCAGAAATGCCTGCAGATCCATGAGCGTATATGTAAAAGCAGTTGCTTTTCAATAAAGCAAAAAAATGCATTATTATTATTATTATTATTATTATTATTATTATTATTATTATTATTATGTGATTAGAAGCCAGATGTATCAAGCTTCAAAAGGGTGATAAAATGGAGAGCGATAAACAACCAGCCAATCAGCTACTACCTGTCATTTTTCAAACCCAGCCTGTAACATGACGGGTAGGAGCTGATTGGCTCGCTGTTTGTCACTTTACAATTTTCCAGTCTTTTTCTAAATATAAACAAAAAAACACAAAATTAGCTTATTTTTGGCCCATGCTGTAGACCCTAGCTCAGAACCTAATACAGACGGGAGAGATCTATATTCCTTATATTGCTCACATTCTCCTATTGACAAAATGATAGGGGATGTAGCTATATTCCGTGCGGTGGTAGATTACAGCAGGGTCACTACTGCGCAGGAGCCATCAGCGCAGGCAGACCCAGTGCAGTGACAGAATGAGTTCACATTCAGATGCATAGTTAATGCGCTACTGGATCTAACTACAGTACTCGTACCAGCAGATTCACTGACCTAATTATTTTGGAACTGAAGGTGGAAAATGAAGAAAGTTCCATTTCCCAGCTGTGTATTGTTCCAACGCTTCATGTCGAACATATTCTGTTCAGTTCTTCATTTATTAACTATTTATTGGTGTAGAAATTAAACTAGTTGCTGTACGTTGCGGTGTTGTCCATTCCTCTCTTCTGTCTGTTTGTACAGCAAAGATCACTACTGATAATACATAAGACTTTATACTTAATGTCCCCAAACAGGCAAAATAAGAACTCGACTTTGTTGAATTCTACACTCGGTATTGAAACTTTTTGTTGCATTAACTTCTTTCTGTGTCTTTCAACTTTAGATCAATTTTTTTTTTTGGTTGGTTGGGGGGGGGGGGGGGGTGTTACCATTGGATACAGCATAGAGCTGCTGTGCTCTCTGCTTTGGTTAACTTTGTGTCCTATATTATTAGGACAAGGATCTGATTGGTCCTCCTGCTGATGCACTCCTCTTTGCAGCATTACAGCCACAGGGGGAAATTTGCAATAACTGTGATGTTGCTATGGGCAACCAATCAGATCCTGTCTACTGTCTTCTAGAGGGTGCTAAATAAATAAGTAGATTCTGATTGGTTGCCCATAGCAACATCACATGTGAAGTCTTATTCCCATCTTAGAAAATGTCCCCCACATTGTCCAAAAACATTTGCATTTAATGGTAAGTGGTCATGCAGACACCAGTATCGGCCAACCCTCCTCCTGTGTGTGACCACGCCTCCACATCACCCAGGCCCACTATTGCTCTCTGCAGCCCTGCATGCATCTATTGGTTGTTTCTGTGCAATAAATATATTTTTTTCTATGTACAGTGACAAGGTAAATGCCCAATGTAAAGGCATACCCATTCTCTGCTCATTGTTTGCCTCCTCTCAAGTGCTATGCAATGCTGTCTGCTTAGGGTCTGCCCAGTGGATGACGCGATGGAGCTAGTGGACACACCTGCGATAAAGAGCTTAGTCATTACCATGGTCTGTGTGTACTGCTCGCTCCCAGGCCTCTCCAGCTGCCAACGTCATCCACTACCTGCTCTGGGGGCTACCATAAATACAATGGTAATGCAGACTGGCCGTTGCCTGCTTGGGGTGGGCAGGCACATGACGTCAGTGCCCGCCTCCTTTTCGGAGGACAGTTGGACTGACGTTTATTACCGATGGTAGGAGATATCACATTTATTACCGATGGCAGGAGAAATAATTCGATGGTGAGCGATCATCGAATGACCTCCCGTGCAAGCAGCCGCAGAGGGGATGCATTAGCGAATATATTCCCTCGCATTCTAGCAAAGGAATTTGGGCGTCGGGGGGGAGCATTCGGCAGGGCGGGGTTAAGGTCCTCACTAGGCAGCGAATATACGCTGCCCATTGAATGCGAGTCATCTGTGACGGAGACTGACCGAGGCTGGAACTGACGTCACAGACCCTCTCTTAAAAAGTCTGGGCACGCTTCCGTTTTCCCTGACACTCCCAGAAAACGGACGGTTACCACCCCCCAAAAGCTCCGTCAAATTGCAAGGGGATTGCAATTGGATCCATTCGCTATTTTTGGTGCTTTTTGGGCTCGCACCTGCGCGCTATGATCTGTGCGTATGTGCAGCCATTTGAACGATTGCTTTGCAAATTCGCATCACGGCGATCAACACTGAATCAGGCCCTGTGTACACGGTTTTGCAGAGCCGATAGCATTTGTATTTTGTTATAATGCTTTCTCTCATTGTTGGTTAGTTTGTATTATAACCTGCAAATTTCTATTTACTTTTTATTAGGGACCAAATAGGCACATCATTGTACCATGTATACCTGAAATGATCTGTTCAAAATGCAACATGAGCTTTTCCAAACTCCGATTTACAAGTGGCCCATGGCAACCAATCCGCTGCTCTGTATAGTATTTATATTATGCAAATGATAGATGTTACTTCAGTGCTGATTGGCTGCCATGGCCAATTCTCCTCTTGATAATTGTTTCTTCAATGCTGATTGTCTTTTAAGAACTCATTCTGTTCCTGTCACAAAATGAGGCAGGATCGGTTCTGTACGTGTAAGCTTTAGGCCCCCCAGCTGTATAACTGAGAGAGGCCTCAAATATGTCAGCATTAATGGGCAGGTAATTGCATTAAAGCAAATATGGCAGAGTTGCCTGGAATATTAATTGCACCGATCTGTGTGCAGAGTGTTAGAATGGAATACCCCAAGTAAACCTCTATAACACGTGTCAAAAAGACCCGTAAAATGATACTGCAGTGACATTTCCCACTGCGCCAATTTTAAAAGGCATTTAATAAATCAAGAATCCCAAAGACCTGCTTCTAGTCTGGAAAGAAGAGTCTGGAGAGCTGAACCACGGGGATGCACAGAGACGTTGGGCTGCCTGGGAGATGGAATCTGCAGACGTCTCTGCCATCCTCATGCAGCGTGCCAGCCTGCCATAGAGTAACAGGATGCACATAGCAGGCAGTCCTCGCATAGTGCCAGGAAATCAAGAGGGTGTTGTAAGGAATATACATTCCAAGTGCGCCAGTGTCACTTACTCCTCACCGATAGCACTGCAAGGTCCTGCGGCAGTTATCACATACACAAGGTTTATAGTGACGGGTGACTAAAGCGTTAAAGAGGTTTCTTGTGTGGGCTATCAGACGAACGATTGTACCCATTCGTTATCCTTGTGTTTCTGTCTGTCTGTTTCCTAGACAACTTATATATATATATATATATATATATATATATCATTTGTATAAAACATGCATGGCTTCGTTAGCCCTTCTCTAACCTTGTAACTGCATACTTGCCTACTTTTGAAAACTAGTTTCAGGGAGATTATAGTTGGTAATAGAATTTTGCACAGCGCCCTATTAAGGGGGCGTGTCTAGTTCCATATATGGAGAGATTGTGAACGTGGCACCTAGAAGCGTGGGCGTGTGCTGCTATATCGGAGAGGAATCTTTTAAAATTACTTATATACAGTACAAATGTAGATGAGCCCCCAAGCAGTTAGTAACAGCTACTATACTTGTTATAGTGCTGGGAAATGGTGCTGATGGTTTAATGTAAATGTATCTGTCTCTCATTCCTTTGTCCCCAAGAAAATGTAACCGTGTAATGTGGGCTAGGTGACATGAGGGAGATTGCTAGACTAATGAGGGAGAGAGGGAGATTGCTGCTATGTCAGGGAGACCCCTGCAGAATGCAGGAGGGTAGGCAACTATGTGTAATTGGGTTGGTACTTGTTTCCTAGCATGGTGCCCATTGTATGCCATCGCATACCAGTAATTAAGGTATGCGATGGGACCCGATTTTCGGGTCCTAAGACCCGCACTGTACAATTTTAATATCGCGTCGCATCGCATGCCATTACAATGCGATTTTTAATTGTACAGGCACCCTGATGGGTGATTACTTTGTTAAATGCACCCCCATTGTTAACGCCACCCCCACTGTCAACGCCAACCCGAAGCGTGGCGAGTGCAGCAGTACGTATCCTACGACCTTTTCATACCCCCACTATCCACGTCGGCGTGGAGTTGATTTTACATAGTGTGGCGAGGAGACGCGGAATACATGTGAAGTAATCCGCGTCCCCTCACGGGGCTCGCTGCGCTCGCCACACTATGTAAAATCAACTCCACGCCGACGTGGATAGTGGGGGTATGAAAAGGTCGGAGGATGCGTAACGCTGCCCCTCGCTGCGCTCGCCACGCTTCGGGTTGGCGTTCATAGAGGGGGTGGCGTTAACAATGGGGGTGCATTTAACATAGTAATCACCCATCAGGGTGCCTGTACAATTAAAAAAATTGTGTCTGATCGCATTGCATGCAATCGGGTCGCATGCGATGCGATCAAAACGATGGCATAAGATTAAAATCGTGGGCGCTGTGCTAGGAAACCGGTACCACTGGGTTATTTTAAATTCTGATTATTACCCACAAATCAGTCTGCTTTGGTTAATGTGAGTGTGTCCGATTCAGAGCTGTTCGCTGGGCTGCGGATTCACAAGCCCGAGCGATTATCAAAACACATGCACGTGGATCATAGTGAACATGCGCGAGCACACCGTGCGAAGGAAGCCAGAGTCAGCTTTTCTTAACAGACGTATGCTGGCTGATTGACAGGTGGTCAGCATTTGGGGGAGGCACCCAGCCATTTTCAGGGAGTGTGGGAGAAAAACGCAGGTGGACCCAGGTGTTACAATGGAGGAACTCAGCCGTCGGCACCGGCCCCGGATTTGCTATGGATCATCACAGCACTGAGTAAGTCACAGGCTACTCTGGGGAGGGTCAACCGATGACTGCTTAATTGCGAAAGGATTTGCTGTTATTCGCACAGCTGTGATACCATTCACTGCAGTGCACAGGGGTGGGTTTTCTCTATGGCGAGGCAGTGGTTAACTGATCGTTTGGCTCCGGAAAGTAGCAGCCAAGCGATCAGGTCTGAATTATCCCATCATAGTGACTCGATTAGGTTCACAATGTTTAAAAACACATTGCTTTCCAAACCCCACATGCGATTTATGGACCAATATATTATGTAATACACCTTTCACACTGCCAGCAATATCCTGGGTTATTGTGCGGTGTGAAGCGTTCCAATTGTGGTAGCGAGCGGAGATGAAAGTGGGATTGTCCTGGATCACTGCAGTGTGAACACATTAGCTGGGTCAATGCAACCTGGCACCCATTCATACTACAGGTATCCCTGAGGACGAGCTGCCACGCGAAACAGTTGTTGCACCTGATGCCTGATATGCAATAAATCGCTGCGTCGGAAAACGTTCTCCTGAGTGTCGCCCTTGTATTGTATGTAAAGGTGACTGACCTCTTGGCATAAGGCTATAGAGGGAGGTATAGGGTATTGGTGTTGTACTTAGTTTATGTGGATAGCGTACTTTGCTGTATGCCTGCTGTCAGTATACACCTGCTCCACCGACACGTCTGCCACGCTAGATAATACTTCACACGATAATGACAATTGTGTGTTTATCGTCCAGTGTGTACACACACTATCGTTACCACTGCACGGTCCCCGGGGTCGTTAATGATGTCCTCATTTGTCTGTGCATGCAGCTTAATCCTGACTATATGCTCAACCGCCGCTATACTCCTAGATGTGGCCACTGACGATAGGGTTCAGGTTGACTGCTAAGCAGCAGTATTTTGCCGCTTAGAGAGCCATGTAATGCTGACCCGCCGGGTGTGCGAATGCCCGCCGCCCAGCGAATATCCCCACCGCACTGCAAATGGAGGTTTTGCATTAACACCCATCTCTCAGGGTGGCGTGCGGGGCCGAAATCGCCGACCATCGAATGATTTCTACAGTGCTCGCAAATGTAAGTTGGCCTCGGCTGACTGAGACTTGCGGCATCCTGGTCCAAGAACTGGGCGAGTAGCTAACGTTCTGTGACGTCAGCCACCCGCCCCCAGTAGGCAGGTTCCCACCTGTGTTTGCATGGGGCGCCCAGCGTTTTTGTGGGCACACCCAGAAAACGCATGCGAACGCTCCCTGCCAGCCTCCATCACTAAACAAGACTCCGAAGGTGCCGACACAGAAGCCCTGCGTAAGCTTATATGCGCACGCACAGTGCTTCAACATCGGTCCCCCTGAGCGAACACGCAATAGCAAAAATGTATTGGGGGGAAATTTACTAAGATGTGAATTAGACTTCACATGCGATGTTGCTATGGGCAACTAATCAGATCCTGTCTACTATCTTCTGGAGCATGGGTCTTCAAACTGTGGCCCTCCAGATGTTGTGAAACTACATGTTACAACATGCAATGCCACTTTTTTTTTCCTATAAGAGCATGCCAAAACTGTCAGGGCATGCTGGGACATGTAGTTCCACAACATTTGGAGGGCCACAGTTTGAAGACCCATGCTCCAGATGTTGATGAACTACACCCAATCAGAATCTACTACTTTATTTATTTAGCACCCTCTAGAACAGGGCTGGGCAACACCGGCCCTCCAGATGTTAATGAACTACACATCCCAGGATGCTTTGCATTAGTTTTGCTATGTGGCCATGCTAAAACTGATGCAATATTACCCAGTTGTCCTCTCTGGCTTATACTAACCATGAGAGCGGAACATGGGGATTTATTACAAGAGGATATTGTGTGTCTGACGCCTTTTTATCATATTGCTCTGGATGCACTCATCCCTGATCCACACCAATGAGTTCTGATAACTTACACTTCTGAGTTGGTGTAAATTAATATTATCAGAGTGGAAAAGACAGCGCATCCCCCTGCGGCACACAATTATATTACATCACTGCTCTCGCCCAGAATGCATAAAACCCTGCATTGCGCATATTTGTGTGTGCTCCTTTCCAAAACACACCCAGTGTTGAAATGCGCCAAAGGAGAGAATGGTCATAGCCGCAATGACCTCACTGTTCCTCCCCTGCCTCTGTCACTTACTGGCCTATGTGTGTTGTAGGCTTCCGCTGAGTATCTGCCACAGGAAACTCCATCCATACTTCATTACGGCGATGTTCCTGGCACTTGTAACAATGTAAACCAATTTCAAAGCAGATTAAAGGTAATGCATGGAAACCTCAAAACCCATTAGTTACGTGAGTAATGCAAATCATTTTTAGAAGCCTCTCACAGTTTAAATGGAAGCGATTCGTATTTCCCACCTAATGCTGCTGCGTGATGCAACAATTACAGTAAAGATGTAAAAAATGAAATTAGTTACAGACATCTAAATGCTTAATGCGCTCTTTAATCGCAGCGGCCTGTGGGTCAGCTTTATCTGCTTTACAGGATTACATTAACAGGGTGGATGAGTTTCCAGAAACTGCAAATTGTATTATTTTTGCAGTTGTGATCATAGGAGTCTGTAGCTGTCATGCGATGTCATTGGAGACATAAATGATTTGTGTCGAGTCTTTAGGACTATCTGGAAGAGTTACTTTATAGATCGCATGATAATCCAAAAAGTATCAGAGCTTGTTTCTGATTGGCAACACCATCTGTAGATACTGTTGCCTTTGTAATGCAAACTCGTCCAACGGCTCGCGCATCAACTGGCCTTTGGCCAAGCAAGCTCAGAAGGCCTCGCTGGTAACACTGATGCCCAGTGGGACTGTTTTCCCTTCACACTATGGAGGAAGCAGTGCTTGGAGCAGCTCCAGCTCTAAGCGTTGTCTCCTCCCCCGCCTTCGATGATGTGCCGACGCTTTGCCACGCCCCCTCATGGCGCCAGCAAACAGGCAATATTGCATATACATTTTGGGGGGAATGCTGTTTTTTAGAAATAGATTTAAATTTCCTCTTTTGGCCCGGAGATTCCCACCTTGATGTCAGTTTGTAATGGGACTTGCCGGTCCATTGCAGGTGAAGAGACGCAGGTTACAAAAGCTTTGTTAGGCATTGTTCGGAATTATAGCAAACTCTAAATCATTAGAATCCGCTTAAAAGGAACAATTCTTTTTGTATCTTTTTAAAATATCAACCGGAGGTGTTTTTTATACTAAAAAAAAAAAATCATTTTTTTTCCAAATTTTTTTTTAACAGCTTTAATGTTACACCATTAGTACAAGCTTAATGGCCACAAAGACATAGAAGATGCCATTCCTTAATTATCCATGATAATATATGCCTATAATTAGATGTATGACGTTTGTTCCCCTTTACGCTCTGTTTCCTTTGAGCACCTTGGAACTTGTTTAGCTGCAAAAAAAGAATACGTTTGGCTGTGCACTGGGTGGAAACTCCCTTCGGAGACCGGCTTTGATGTCCATGTTCTCGCCCCCAGACAACAGCTGCTTTGGACTTCTAAAGAATAATCCCTTCTGTGTCCTCCAAATGGTCATGTTCCAGAAACGTATAACACAGGGAAAATAACTTTTTAACTTCGGTGTGTCTGCATTGTACAGCGTTCAGAAAATCCTGCTAATGGGTGAAGTGTGTCCTCATCACTGTACGGTAGATTAGCACCGGGATAATACAGTATAAAAAGTGGTTATCGCCTTGGCTAAGGAAGCATGGTAATTTACATGTAAGGATTAAGGGTGGGTTTTGCCCGAAACCTTTAAACTGGATTAAGGTAAATTTTATGTTCCGGATTTGTTTTTGTGCTAGTAGACTTTATATCGGCCTTCTCCCACTATTTCTAGTGGCATACTAATAGAGGGTACGCACTGTGAGATATGCATAATAAGGGAAAGAGAAAGATTAACATTTTAGTTATTATTGTACATTATTCATTAATTAAAAGTTTTATATAGTACATATATTTTTAGTACATATAAGTTTTTTTTATATAATTTTTCAGCGCTTTACAGAGAATAGTCCTTCACATACAGTAAGTCCCTGCACCAGTGGAGCTTTTACAGCCTATTTTCAATGTTACATGTACATAGTGTTATATTCTGTCAGAAGCCAATTATAGTGCATACACATTCAGTTTTCGATTGAATTTGGCCTCTTTGACCTGTTCTGAAGTTTCTTCTACTCATTTTCGATTTGAACTATTTTCCGTTCGATTCACTATTCAATTGGCTATTCGATCTTAGTGTTTCTAATCCTTCAGGCAGGAGATTGAATTCGAATTTGGAGTGAATCAAATGTAGCAGTGAACACATTAGATTTGCACTATCTAATATTACAGAGGTGGCCAACTGGTCAGAGGTAAAGAGCCAAAAAATATCGGCAGTCAAGCCAAAGAGCCAACATCATGCACGCCAAAAAGGGGCATGGACAGGGCCATGGCCAGAAGCGTGGTTATATGAGACAAGGGGGAGTGGCTACATACCAAAACTTTATGCCCCCCACAGTGCTAGGTATGCCCCCAGTGCCACACATATATGCCCCACAGTGCCAGATATGCCCCACAGTGCCAGATATGCCCCACAGTGCCAGATATGCCCCACAGTGCCAGATATGCCCCCACAGTGCCAAATATCATATGCCCGCACAGTGCCAAATATCATATGCTGGAGGGCCCAGCTTCCTAACTAAAGGGCCCACCTATACTCTGAGGGGCCAGGAGGGCCCAACAAACAAATGAGCCACGGGCCAAGAAAGCCCGACTAATGCGCCCACAGGCCGGAAGGGCCTGAATGCCCACGGGCCTAGTGCCCGACACCCGGTGGTCTAGGGTGGATGGGGGGTAGGTGGCCAAAGGCCCCTTCCTGGTGTTGGGAGAGGCCGCGGGGGGGGGGGGGGGGAGAGCTTCGTCAGCTCTTTTGCATCCCACCCGAGCTGGCCTCTCCGGCCGCCATCTTCTTTCTTCTGGCCAGCGGCGGCACCGCTTATTTTCTTCTTGCAGAAGGCGCCGGATATCTTCTGTCTTGATCCCCGGCGTCTTCTGGCCTCTTCAGCGGCCGCCGGACCTCTTCTCCCCGCTGTCGTCTTCTGCGCCGTCTTCTCGCGTCTTCAGGAGCGCTCCGCCGGCGTGGAGTCGTCTTCTTCTTCGCCCTCCCGGTGGCGTCTGATGTCAGACGCCGGGGGCGGGGCGCAGTACGGTGCGGCGAGCGCTGATTGGCTCGCCGCGGCCGTTTCCTATTGGCCGCCGATTCGGGAGCCCTAATTGGCTCCCGGGCGGCGGAGGTTCAAACCACCGCGAGCGGCGTTTTGAATTGGCAGCCGAATTGGCGCCAAATTCAAAACCCCGCTCCATCCACCGCCACTTCGCCGCTTCATTAGCGGCGCAGGGATCAGACAGCTGATCTCTGCGCTAGGGGAAGCTGTGTCCCATGGGGGACACAGCTCTGTCTCTCCCTGTCCCTGCTTCGGTGCTGGGAGCAGGGGAGCTGTCCCAGCACCGGGGCACGTCCCTACACAGGAGCCGCACATTACAAGAGGGCGAGCCGCATGCGGCTCGCGAGCCACGGGTTGGCCACCGCTGTACTATTAGATGTCCACTAGATAGCCTTGCCTGCCAAGACCTTTTTTCTATTCAGTTTTCACTACAGGGGAGCGCGCATTGGGATTGAAGGCTAATAAAAGCATTTGATTTCTATTCGATATTGCTTCTATAAGCGAACTCGAATAGAAAAATAGACCATATCTCACAGTGCGTACCCTCTATAAACCTACAGGAAAACATACAGGGCCAGATGCACTAAGCTTCAAAAAGTGATACAGTAGAGAGTGATAAACAGCCAGCCAATCAGCTCCTAACTGCAATATTACAGGCAGGGTTTGAAAAATGGCAGGTAGGAGCTGGTTGTTTACAACTCTCCACTTTTTTTTTTTTAAGCTTGATGCATTTGGCTCTGGTCAAAACCACTGCAAATAGAGTTTTCAGAGGTTTGACTACATTCCCAAATGCATCAAGTTCCGGAACGTAAGACTTTCCAGAGATTTGTTGCCTTATAGAAGTTTATGGACTTCTCTCTGCCGTATTACTGATAGGGATCCAGTAGGCTCCATCCCAGTGTCCCCAGTGCTCGCACATGCTTTGGTCGCATATGCACAGAAGGGCCCCTATGTCATGACTCTGGAAATCCCCAAATTGCAAAGGACAGTTCTTGTCAGAAGAGCTACAGTAAATCTACAATCTAAACACAAATAGCCTGAATTTATGAGGGTTTTAAGGTTGGGGTGAAGCCAGTTTCCCTGTGTTCAGGATCCCGGCGTTCACTATACCAACACCGGTATCCCAAATGGTTAGGGTCAGGCTGTGGGTGAAAGTAATGTGCTAGGGTCATGCTGCTAGAAGGTAGGGTTAGAGGTAGGTTGCTAGAAAGGGTCAGGGTGTGGCACTGGGAGGGTAAGGTAGCAGCCACACAGTGGCAATGCTGCGCCGCAAGGAGCCTGCACACAGAAATGCGGTCGGGAGTGGGAGGATCCTGTTCTGCAGGATCTGGTCACGCAGCCTAACTATTCTTACGTGACCCCTGTTGGGATTCCTGTCTTCAGGATGCTGGCATTGGTATTATGATTGCTGGCAAACTGACAGCCTGTCATCCATATTAGTGTTCATTCTAGCACCCGCTATCTTTGAAAACCCATGCAGTTCCTGTTCCCTGCCTGGGGTGTCGCTCTCTGCTGTGGTGTTTCTAGCACAGGTCTGGTTTGCATATCAGTGCTGATATATAGACCACACTATGCTAGAAGCACTACAGTAGACAGCGACACCCCAGACAGGGATGAGGAACTGCATGGGTTTTCAAAGATATTGGGTGCTAGAATGAATACTACACATATGTCCCTTAAGGTTAGCTTCATTCCCATTTGTGTTTACTCTTATCCCTTCCTTCCCTTGCTAGTCTCCCAATCCCCAGTGCCTGGATGATGTTCTGCTGTTAAACTTGCCCAGAATAGATCCTTGGAGCCAGAGCAGAGTGGGAAGAAGATTCCAGAAGAATCATAGAGGCTTAGTTATATTATGTGAGTAATTCTTCTGGCGATGGCCTTTAGAATTCTAATTGCCTGTAATAGACTCCGCATTAGTGTTACATCCTCTTTAAACAACTATGTGGCTTGATGTGGGGAGAACCCGTACCAGGCTAAATGTTGACTATTGTGATAGATTTAGTTCTGCAATAAACGTTCTGAAGGTTGAGTGGAGTCTACTGGCTTGTAGAGATTGAGCTTTCATATGCCAGTTTCCAAGCCAAACCATATAGTTAAGTGGTGGCCAAACTGGTCCTCGAGATCTACCAACAGGTCACGTTTTCCATAACACTTAGTTGGTGCCCAGGTGCAGTCATTACTACAGAGCCAACAACATGGGCTGTTGGTAGATTTCGGGGACCGGTTTGGCCACATTAGGTTATGCTGCGGAATGAAAATGGATCTTAGAACAGAGACCAGGACGTTAATGTCTGGTTTGCATTAGTTCTAAAGTAACAAAGCAATGAGTTATGAAGTCTTCCTTTAGCTACAATTTAATATTTCAATATTTCCGTGTTGGTTGCATGTGACATAAATGTTACTTAAGCCGTGTACAGACGTGATCAGTGGTTCCCAACCTCGGTTCTCAAGTACCCACAACAGTTTGCCTTTTTCAGGTCACCTGGCGGGTGCACAGTTGGGTTCATTACTCATTAACGCTGACATATTTTAAAAGATCCACAGGTGGAGCTAATTATTTCACTTGTAATGCTGTATGGACCACGGTTAAGAACCACTGCACTAGACCAGCGGTTCCAACCAGGGGTACTTCAAAATATTGGTAATGGTGGAAGAAGCAGTCGTCTTCTGTTGGCAGAAGTCTCCCATTGCTGTGAAGATGAACTATGTTGTGTCACTTGCGGTTTCATCTGCATCGTCATCAGCATCTCCTCGTGCTTTTGCTCAACCAGCAATCCACTTGCAGCTACCCACGTTGACCTCAGACATCAGCGTTCATCTGGCCCGCACTGACACGGGTGGAGCAAGCAGCAATATCAATCCTACAGGCATTGGCAGGATCCCCGGAGACAGTACACAGCCAGCGGCCAGACACAGAGGGTCCCGATCCCTGACCGCACACTACTCCTCCCCTACCGGAGACCGTACACAGCCAGCGGCCAGACACAGAGGGGCCTGATTCCTGACCGCACACTACTCCTCCGCTACCGGAGACCGTACACAGCCAGCGGCCAGACACAGAGGGACCTGATTCCTGACCGCTTACTACTCCTCCGCTACCGGAGACCGTACACAGCCAGCGGCCAGACACAGAGGGACCTGATTCCTGACCGCTTACTACTCCTCCGCTACCGGAGACCGTACACAGCCAGCGGCCAGACACAGAGGGACCCGATTCCTGACCGCTTACTACTCCTCCGCTACCGGAGACCGTACACAGCCAGCGGCCAGGCACAGGGGGCCCGATTCCTGACCGTACACTACTCCTCCGCTACCAGAGACATTACACAACCAGCGGCCAGACACAGAGGGGCCAGATTCCTGACCGTACACTACTCCTCCGCTACCGGAGACCGTACACAGCCAGCGGCCAGACACAGCGGGTCCCGATTCCTGACCGCACACTACTCCTCCGCTACCGGAGACAGTACACAGCCAGCGGCCAGGCACAGGGGGCCCGATTCCTGACCGCACACTACTCCTCCGCTACCGGAGACAGTACACAGCCAGCGGCCAGACACAGCGGGTCCCGATTCCTGACCGCACACTACTCCTCCGCTACCGGAGACAGTACACAGCCAGCGGCCAGACACAGCGAGTCCCGATTCCTGACCGCACACTACTCCTCCACTACCAGTGACAGTACACAGCCAGCGGCCAGACACAGCGGGTCCCGATTCCTGACCGCACACTACTCCTCCGCTACCGGAGACAGTACACAGCCAGCGGCCAGACACAGAGGGACCAGATTCCTGACCGCACACTACTCCTCCGCTACCGGAGACAGTACACAGCCAGCGGCCAGACACAGAGGGTCCCGATTCCTGACCACATACTACTCCTCCGCTACTCCTTAATATAAGGACACGCATACCGCTCACTTCCACGCCACTAGTAAACACTGTGGATATTTCAAATTGACAGGAGGGGGTACTCCTAAATGAAATGTCTAATCAAGGGGTACGGGAGAGAAAAAAGATTGGGAACCTCTGCACTAGACGTTATGCTCCATGATCAATATCGTTAACAATTTCCTTTGAACTCCCATGCAAACTATATAGTACATATACCCTGAAAGATATCATCCTGTCCCCGCTCTGTACATCAGCGATATTGTTTCAAATATCGCTTAGTGTGTATGGGACTTAAATTAGTACACTAGAAATTGACCAGGCAAAAGAAATCATTTGTGTAATTTCAGTTGACATTTCAAGGAACAACGTACTTCCATGCTTTTCCTTTCACTTTGAAGCCCAGATTTCGAGCATTAAAAGAACTTGTTACCAACATTGGAACGTGACCTATTAAAAGGATAGTTAATGCTCTGTTTTTGAACTTCCAACCTAATTTGAATTTGCATTAACTTGCGCTGAATGAAGTCATTAGTGTGAAGTGCATTGCTTATTAAGTCCGGCACAGGTAATTGCAGCGGTAAATTGATTTGGGAGCAGAGCGTGCGAGGGGTTCTGCTAAAGGGTCTGGAGATTTTCTAGCCAGAATAACTGAGAGAGACATCTGCACGTGCCAGCTGTACAGGGCCAGGTGCGTTCCTCCTGCCTGCAGTCACGGACATGTTTGCACAGCGGGGAGCAATTCATGGTCTCGGAGATCATGTTTAATTGTTCATCATTCGTACTTTGGAAGCAGAGCTAAAATGCGTATTCTTTTAAAGGTGTCTCTGGAAACTCCTAAATATCCATAACCAGGGCAGATTTCATTTTATATATTCCCACGTCTTAATCTTCCTAGATAAAATAGCCTTATTATCCATTACACACGGGATTAGAATAATCCGGACTTCATTACAGTTTCCCCTGCCATCTACCCACCGCGCAGAAGTCAGACCGGGAATATTTCGGCGGAATATCGAATCCGTTAAACGCTGAAGAGATGATAGATATTTATCAATGTCATGTGTCATTCATTTGGGAAAATAAGTGGATAATTATGGCATACACGTCAGTAGTTCAATCCAGTTACAGATTACCGGGGACGCAGCTGTGTGTTCATCAGCCTCTACGGTCCCAGGATACTGCTCCGATCAGAGAAAATCCCATGGTCATAGGATAATGTATTATATGTTAAAATACACATGAACAAAAAATCTGGCCTTATAACTGAATGGAAAACAATTTCAAGAATTGTTTTTTTTTTAAATATGGAAAATAAATTTCATTTGAGGATCTATATGCAGGTGCAGTACATATAGTACTGCAGAAATAGGACAAAGGCTGACTAATACTGAATGGTGATCATTATTTTAGAAAGTCTTGGTTATATAATCCACTGGTTTAATTAGGGCTGCATAATATAGCCGCAGTGCTATCTGAGTTCCAGAGGAAGACCGTAGATTGGTTAAACATGACTTTCTCCAATTTAAAACCATCTATAACGAGTTGTAGCCTCAAAGATGTCTTTGTTTTTATTGCACAGTACCTACGGTAGGGGATATGCAGTTTAGAAATAGGGGGAGGGTCCCTCCGTATTTGTTATGGTTGGTAAAACATTTCTTTGTGTGCTCATCTCACACCCTTTTGAATTTTCAACAAAAATAAGCAAGGTTTTACCCTAATAGGCCACAAAGCGTGACGAACTTCACAGCTAATCGAATACGCCCATTAGTAATATTTGATCTCTCTTATCAGGTTGTCTGCATATATACAGTATATTTGGTGTTTTTGGAACCTTGTCCCCAATTATATCATACCGGAGCAGAAGGAGAGGTTGCTAACGGAAGAGAAAACCATGAATTACGATGACTGCACTTAGTTTAAAGACGCGCACATCAGTCCAAGAGGAGATTGTCCAGCATTGCACCGACATTGCTGACATTACCTCTACCCTATCACAGAGGTGGACAAGAGAAGTCTAACAATGGTAACTGTTCTGCAGCATTATATAAAGTAGGCAAGGTCATACAGCAACATTATTTTTATATCCTCATCCTTGAATATTTTCATGGGATGAAAAGGAAAATAAATGAATACATTTAAATGCATACCTTTTAATAACCCTGATAGTTGGCGCTGCTGTATTTTCCTTTCACTGGTGAGATTTTGCTCTATACCAGTGATGGGGATCCTGTGGCCCTCCAGCTGTTATGGAGCTACACATCCCAGCATGCCCTGCAACAGTTTTAGCATTGCCAAATAGCAAAACTGTAGAAGGGCATGCTAATTAACAACAGCTGGAGGGCCAAGGTTTCCTCATGCCTTCTCTATACAGTTGGTATTGACAGCAAGGCACTGACACAGCAACCCCCCCCCCCCCCCCCCTACCCCAAGAGATTCTGTAGCAGCTGCAGATTTAATTACACGTGCACACATATAGGCAACCACCCACCCACAAGGGCATTAGTTGTCTGATCTTGCGGCTTCGGTCACCAGTTTATACAGTAAGACGGTTAGTTTGCGATCTGTTATTGTAACACAGAGAACAGGGCTGATTGCATCACAGACAATTGTGTTGCTTTTGTGGAACGTTCTCCTAGTAATGACTGCTGGATTTCCTCAGGAAAATGCTGGGCTGCAGCCGGTGACTCATACTACATGAATATTCATACAGCCGATGGTGTAACCCGCAGCTCACATGTACAGTGCATGCGTCTAAGGAAAACACTTCCATGTATCACCAAGGTGGTGCTGCAAATCTTCTGTTATGGTTCCTCCCCCTATACTAACACCTGTATCTATCCAGATTGCTACTTCGTATTACTGCAAGCTCTGTTAACCCTTTGAGTGCCAACATCTCTGGGAGAGATAAAAATATTGGCTAAAAATGCCAGTGTCCCTCACATTTGTTATATAAATACAAAGAAAAAAATGGAAGCCGGCGTTTGGGCATGGTAACCGGACCATTTCAGCGTGATTTTTGCAAAACCATTCGCAGCCTTGCACAGGGCAGGGTTTCACTCTGGCACGGCAGTGGCTATGTGATTGCTGGGCTCTACTAAATCACCCCACTACAATCAGGTCTGAATGACCCCCAGAAAGCGATACATATAAATTCAATCCAGTTACACCTTTTAGGTTGCTGCCACAATTACTCTCATGCAGTTATCGCAACCACAGTCAGCATCTATGTGTACATTATAGGAGGTCTCTCCTAGATTAAGTGGATTCTGTGACTGTAGAATGGACCCATGATCAGTGTTCCCTCTAAGCTGTGCGCATGTGCGTGCGCAGACAACTCAACGAGCATGCGCACAGACATTACAACAGAGCGCACAAAGTAGCAGTGGTCCCTTTTTGCAGTTGTGGACTCAATTAATGTGTGTTTCACCCATTAACTACTGTGCTGTGTTTTGAATGTTTAAATGTTTAATATCATTTTGAAGTATAGTTAACACAAATGCTTAACGTCATTTTCCAGTTATATATAAGTGACGCACAAAAATTTACATTTCCTTCCAAAGTTGCACAGCCAAAATCTTTTGCCGCACACAGCCTTCGTAAAATTAGAGGGAACATTGCCCATGATGTGTAAAGCCGCCCAATCGCACTGCCATGCATTTATTCCGCACAACTGCTCAACAGACTAATATGTGAGCAGGTTGGCCACCAACATGAATGGTCAGTCCTGCACCTGGCAGGCTGGAGAACGGGCCACACACGTGCACTCTCACATTACCGGTCAGCCACTGACCTCACACATTGTGCACAGTTTGGAAATGGAGAAGCTTAAAATATATAACTGGTTCATGACCATAATGCCGCCAAAAGTCTTTATCTCTTTTGTCAGATGGGTTTATTTATTTATTTTTTACCTCCTGTTTCAAGAGAGAGTGAGTTGTACCTAGAAGATTCTACCTTGTGTAACTTGTGTACATAGTGCATGCAGTTTTTTTCTTTTTCTTTTTTTCTGCCTCCTGGGAACTTCCTTGCTTCTGCAGGCAGTGCGGCTTGCAGGCTCTGGTCCGATGCGCACAGGACTGTGAATCGCATCATAGCTGCTGTCAAATACAAGCAATTTAAACATTTGTTATGTAATTTGATCGCTGAAAAAGTGACAGTGGAACATTTCCAGGTTCTCTTTGTGGATGCCTTTACTTACAGATGGAGCTCCTTTTATACAGTGCTGGGAATCGCCAGATTTCCTACGCTGGTGGAGAGGCGCTCCATCCGACAGGGATGCACGAGCATCCCCTGCGCTCGCCGGAGGCTCCACTTCAGGGAGATGGGCAGTTACAGGGGGGGGGGTAAGCGGTGACATACAGCTCCGTCGGAATGGGGCGTGAGTCTCTTGTGTGCGCGTGCGTCCCCTTCCGTTGGATAGAGGAGGCTGGCGGCTGAATAAGAGATGCTCCATCTGTACTACAGGGAACCCTGATCATTCAGTAGAACATTTCCAGGTTCTCTCTCTGGATGCCTTTACTTACTGGAGGGAACCCCGATCATTCAGTAGAACATTTCCAGGTTCTCTTTGTGGATGCCTTTACTTACAGATGGAGCTCCTTTTATACAGTGCTGGGAATTGCCAGATTTCCTGCGCTGGTATACGCTGGTGGAGAGGTGCTCCATCCGACGGGGATGCACGAGCATCCCCTGCGCTCGCCGGCGGCTCCACTTCAGGGAGATGGGCAGTTACAGGGGGGGGTAAGCGGTGACATAGAGCTCCGTCGGAACGGGGCGTGAGTCTCTTGTGTGCACGTGCGTCCCCTTCCGTTGGATAGAGGAGGCTGGTGGCTGAATAAGAGATGCTCCATCTGTACTACAGGGAACCCTGATCATTCAGTAGAACATTTCCAGGTTCTCTCTCTGGATGCCTTTACTTACTGGAGGGAACCCCGATCATTCAGTAGAACATTTCCAGGTTCTCTCTGGATGCCTTTTACTTACTGCAGGGAACCCCGATCATTCAGTAGAACATTTCCAGGTTCTCTCTCTGGATGCCTTTTACTTACTGCAGGGAACCCTGATCATTCAGTAGAACATTTCCAGGTTCTCTCTCTGGATGCCTTTTACTTACTGCAGGGAACCCCGATCATTCAGTAGAACATTTCCAGGTTCTCTCTCTGGATGCTTTTTACTTACTGCAGGGAACCCCGATCGTTCAGTGGAACATTTTCCAGGTTCTCTCTCTGGATGCCTTTTACTTACTGCAGGGAACCCCGCTCATTAAGTGGAACATGTCCAGGTTCTCTCTCTGGATGCCATTTACTTACTGCAGGGAACCCTGATCATTCAGTAGAACATTTCCAGGTTCTCTCTCTGGATGCCTTTTACTTACTGCAGGGAACCCTGATCAGTCAGTGGAACATTTCCAGGTTCTCTCTCTGGATGCTTTTACTTACTGGAGGGAACCCCGATCATTCAGTAGAACATTTCCAGGTTCTCTTTCTGGATGCCTTTACTTACTGCAGGGAACAATGATCATTCAGTGGGACATTTCCAGGTCCTCTCTCTGGATGCCTTTACTTACTGGAGGGAACCCCCATCATTCACTGGAACATTTCCAGGTTCTCATTTTGGATGCGTTTAATTACTGTCCGGATTATCAGTAGACTGGTGATACCTATTAAAGTGGCAGGTAAAAAGTACCCTCTGTAGCACTTTATTAAAACGCTGAGCAGTTGGCAAGTAGCCAAGTGTATTGGATGTGACATGTTAGCAGGCGCCAGACATTCTGGTATGAATGTGTCACCGCTATATTGGGAGAGGGCCATCAACCAAATTATTTCCTGAGGTTGTAATCAGAAAGTTGTTTAAACGGGCCAGTATCAGCTAACAGGTCTTGCGCAGAGAATAACACATGGGCTACTTCACTTTCTGTCCCCGCATTGCAGCCGTCCGATGACAGCGCCCCCATCTGACTCCATTTACTTGCAATATTTAATACAATTTTTTTCTATAGTTTTATTTGGTGCATCAGCCTCATAAGACACCTAAGGACACTACATTATTGAAACGCGGGTGCTTGCTTCTCTTAGCACAGCAAATAGGGAAAGTAGCTGAGACAGAGAGAGAGCCAGCACTGCTGCTGTCCGCTTATACCACCAGTGTGACTGAGCCAGCGTAGCCCCCTGTATTTATATACTGAAAGCTAATAAAGGGTGGGAATGCAGCCTTCAGCATGGAATTCTAATGTGAATGTGACACGCTTGTAAACTCATTCTTCCTTCTTAATGATAAGTATTAGCCTGTAGTACACTGTTCAGCACACGCTTCTTTACCAAGACTTTGTGTATTCCTTATTCAGACTCCAGACAAACAAAAAAACATGGAGTCCATTTTTTTTTGCAAAGCCATAGATCATACTGGTTAAGTAAGCGGAACCAAAGTGCACTCGTACTGCAGAGGTTAGATGGCTCACTAAGCGGCAAATTTACGCTGCTTAGTAAGTCGACCAGAATCCTGACATTTATCTTTTACAGATCTACCTACCTTAGCAGAATTATTTCATTAATTTCAGTTCTAAATGTTGATTGTAACTTTTAATTCAACTTTTGCTCAATTTGCACAAAATTGTAAAACCATGTTTTTCATCTCTGCTAATATGGTTTTATAGGCATTTAATTTATTTTACCGTTAACAGAATTTTAATTTGTATGTAATGTTCAACATTTCATGTTCTTCATACACAAATGGACAGTCTGAGTTTACCTCTATTATACCCCTTTCATATCGCAAATGCTGGGTCGCACCTGGGATTTGCACAAGGGTCCGTGCACACTGCCAAGCAACCCGGGTCAGACCCGGGATTAACCCTTATTTTAACCCAGGTCGGAATGCCGGGTTGCTGGACCCGGGTTTTTTCAAATGGCCCTTTTACACAGCACAGAGACTCGGATCGATCCAGCAACAACCCAATTAGAGCCCAGGTTATTGGACCCGGGTTTTTTCAAATGGCCCTTTTACACCGCACAGAGACTCGGATCGATCCAGCAACAACCCAATTAGAGCCCAGGTTATTTGGGCGGTGTGAAAGAGGTATTAGTTGTATAGGTTCTGTACATGCACTCCGCTGGTGATCAGTGATAAACCTATTTACTGTGTCTCCCAACATCCGGGACATCAACTAGGCAACCATTGCCACAATAATACCGGTCATAGACACTTTTACTAGATCCTGACCCGAGCCTCTACTCACCAGTGCTGCTTCTTCCCAGGCCCAGTTCCCGCCATCATTATGGGGGTAAATATTACCCCATTCACACAAGCATAATTTCCCAGGTTGGGCCCGGGAACAACCCGCGACTAGCGCAGGTGTGAAAGGTTCCCTTGCCAAAATCCCGGCAAAAATTGCCGGGATTTCAACCCTGCTATGGAGCAGGGTTGTTCCCGGGTTTAACCCGGGGACCTGGCCGTTGTGAATGGGGTAGGGGATACTTACCCGTGTTGCCGGTCCTCGGTGTGCTTTTCGGCCGGGGATCCACACAGGCGGCGCGTGCAAATGACGGGACAGGCGGCGGATGAAGATGACGCAGCTCTCCGGCGGCAGTGAGAGTACCGGAGAGCTGCGTCATCTTCATCCACCGGCTGTACCATCATTTGCACCCGCCGCCCGTGTGCATCCCTGTCCTGCATGGAGGACCAGCAACCGGGGTGAGTATTCTACACACCTCCTGCCCGCCTCCACCGCCATCCAGCTGATTGCCTGCCTCCTCCCCGCCCCCTTCACACACCAGAAAATGCAGGGACTTTTCTGGTGTGAAAGGGGCCAACCCAGGAATGGCCCGGCATGATTCCTGGGCCATATTCCCGGGTGGGTCCCTGCATTTTCTGGTGTGAAAGGGGTATGATAAGACTGCAATGTTGCCCGTTGTCAGTGCAGGATACAAGGCTTAGGGGTAATTTTCCAGAGTTCTGTTGAAGATGAGATGTTGCCCATAGCAACCATATTATATCTATTGGCTTCCAGAAAGTGGTAATAAATAAATAGAATCTAATTAGTTGCTATGGGCAACATCCTATCGTCAACAGATCTCCCATCTTTGTAAATTTACCCCTTAGAGCGGGCGACGGCACAATACAAAACAAAAATGGGCGGTGAGAAAGCACAGCATTTCTTTTTGTAAGTTGGGGAGGGTCCCCCATGAATCCGCTTCCCTGGGTCCCCTCCACAGACATTCATTTGGCCCTACCCAACAATGAATGGGAAACGGACACCTCTGAAAAGGAGACATGTATGCGTGTGACGTTGTAGGTGTCCCGATCGTTTATGGTTCGTTAGGTCAAATGCCTCCCAACATCCCAGCGTTTGGTACAGTTGGGGGGCTATGTAATTACACCTCTGACAACATACAGCCCCAAGTGTGGGCACAGTTATATTAAAATGATGGTGTCAGAAGTCATAAAGTTGACACCACATGGGCGACAACTGTCGACGTGTCTTTTTGGCTGAATTTTTTTCTTTTCTTTTTTGGGGCACTTTTTCTGTACTTTACCATCCACGAATGCGAACGGTAATTTCGAAGCATGGCGAGCGAAGCGGGACACTAATTTGGATTCCTTGTTATGAAATATGGAAATTGCCCTCCTATCCTGCAATAATCGATCTACTCATTTATGAAATTAACTTGCAAAGAAATAAAATAAAAATAAATAATAAAAATCAAATAAGTGTATTAGCCGTATTTGTAGCCACGAATGGAGGCGCCGTTAGCCTTGTAGCAATGTGCACGCTCCTACTTCTGTGCCTGCTCGCTGGGTAACCAGCCTGAGAGCTGGAGTATGAAATATGGAAATAGCTGCAAGGCTGATTAGGTCTTGGAGTGTTGTGAATGAGATATAAGACACCTGCTAGGCTGTTATCCCAGAGGCATTAGCACAAATCAGATTGACAGCATATGTACAGGAAGCTTATTGGAGTGAATCTGTAATACCCACAGGGAACGAGAGTGACGTCTTTTAAGGCCACCGACCCACTGACTGTCATCGCAGGCGCATTACGCCATTGCACCTTTTTACTAGCGTTGAAATATCTACAGAAATGGAAGTAGTCGCACTCGAAGAAAACTGCTAACATCATGTGATGCAAAGCGCCAGTTGTTATGGCAACAGAAAAGGTGGTTCACGTGGTATTTCAAGTAAAAGCCTATGCGGAATAGTGTCTTTAAGCTACTTAGCTATAAAGGATAAAAAGGTCATTCAGATACTGTAAATTGGTTAAAGCAAATTAATTTAACTAGTTTTTCTGGATGACCGTTTTTGTGCCTTTCCCTGTGTTTGGGAGCAAATGGCCCATTGTCGTTTTTACTTACAGCCATAACCAGATTTTTTAAACCAACCAGCGAATTTGCTGGTTGTTTGGACAGAAACCGCCAAGGCACAGGTTCTTAAACTTGGTCCTCAGGATCCCACACATGCATGTCTCCTTATAATCACAAGTGAAATTATTAGATCCACTTGTGAATCTTTTAAAAATGTGTCAATGAGTAATAAATGCACCTGTGCACCTGCAGGATGACCTGGAAACCGTGAACTGTGTCCTGAGGACCGAGTTTGAGAACCCCCTTCTATAAGGTGTCTGGTACGCTTTAGACAAGACACCTTATAATTATGGGAGAAATAACACTTTATTGAGAGGCCAATATTAAGTTTTATGAAGGAACCAACAATTAACATATTCTCCTACGTTACCATTTTTTATAGCCATGGAAACCGGGTTTTTTGGTAACATCACTAAGAGAGTTTGTTTTTACTTATTATTTTAGGAACGTAAAAAAAAATGTAGATGGGAGACAGTGTTTTTATAGCAGGATGCATTTAATGGCATTTATTTAAGTACCACTGCTGTCTATGGCATGCCCATGCAAGCAAGTGTAACCTAACCCAAGAGAATGTCTGTGCCATGCCTCATGTGTTGTCCACGCGGAGATGAAATGCACGAGCCTCAAGCTACTGAGAGACGTGATGTCAGCATCATTTTCCCGTGATCTCCTCTCCACACCATTGGCAGCACAGTATAAAGATGAATGAATCTGCCGTGCAGGAATGCAGGGATTTTTCCCCAGTGGTTTCCCAAATGGAATGGAACGTGAGAAAGCTCTTGTGTGAAAGTGCCCTAAAGGGAAACCTTTTACATGTGGTTTACTAGTATTTAAAATGCAAATAATAACTGCCTCTATAAAGCCGGGGAAAGCACTTCTACGGCTCTGCCTCAGAAATAGAATCTTGCCAGGTTTTCAGTATATTCTCTCCTTCAATTTAGACAGGAGTTGTTCTTCTCGTGACTCTTTTGAGACTTTTATATAATAAACGAATGGTGGTTAGCAGCACATTTTCAGTGGTTCTGCATTTGAAATCTGACAATGGCATAACAATGGCACTGCAGGCCAAGCGGTGGCTTGGGGGAGTTAGCTGTGTAGGAGCGCATGGTCTCATGGGTCTGGCCGTCCTTGTGGGAGCTGCTGAAAATGTCTCCATGGCAGAGACAGAGGTCCTACTGGACAGATATATAAAGGCTAGAGGTCCTACTGGGTAGCGTATATCACTACCAAGAAGCATGTAACCACTGCCAATGAGCATGAAACCCCTGGCAATGAGCATTTAGGTAAACAAATTCTAATAAACAAATTCTAATAAATGTAAGGGGGTTATTTTTTTTGGCGGAGGGTGTGCACAATATTTCTAGTTACGACACTGGGTCTGATGGTTCCATGCCATTGATGGCAAAGATGGTTAAGCCCTACTCCCCTGTCACATTACTTAGAACCTCCTCTTCCCTGATTGACTCAATGCCTTCCTGTGACCTACAGCAGAAATCTACATTGGTGGTTCAGTAGCTTTCTTCAATGGTTCCCGACCATTGCTGGATAGCACTGATAACACTGTCAGTGGTAAACACTTTCATGGTCACCCCTACCTGCCACCACTTCCTCTGCTATAGGAGACTTCAGTTACTCACATTTGTACCTATAAGTACACCTCCCTGGACATACCCAACCTAGTCAGTGCTTGGAAATTATTCAGTCCACCAATAGGGGGAAATTTTATCGCAGATGGATAAATCCGCCCAGCTGTACTTGGTGGCAGTTTAATATCGCACAAAAGTGTTCGCTGCAACATAACAGTGTATTTAGATAGGCAAAGGGTCGGAGATGCGGCACAGTTGCTGGCGTTTAAATGCTGAAGCACCCTGTGTCTTCAATTGAATTCCCCCCATAATGCTTAAATACCAGAAACTTTTATATTTTGATTAGTAAAGCGTTTTTTTCTTTTTGGAATCTAATGTAGTCATCATTATGACCTGGATACTCAGTTTATTGACCTCTGGTATACTGCTAAAATAAATCTCATGTACGTCATTTGGATGTCAGTGACACTAGACCTATACAGTCTCTTCCCTGCAATCATGTGTAACGGAGGGTTTGCAGCAGTTTGGAACTGTATTATTTATACAGCGAGGCTGAGAAGCAGACACTCGGCATTCTTGTATCCTAATTACAGCCACCTTTATTTAGCTGTACGATGAACGGTACTTAACATGTATTAGACCAGAATTACTTGGCAAGATCTCCCATGTTATATACAAGTGTTCATTATTCTGTTTCTCCAGTATATTGGCTTGCACCCAGACATTGCATACATTCACCGTACCATCCACGCCGAAATGGATCGCAAAAAATGATTACCAATAGGTAATGATTCCCAGGCGATACAAGAGGAGTCCTACTATAAAAGCAGCTGCTTGGGGAAAGAAAATCATCTGTTCCTTTCCAGAGATAGCAACACACAAATACACAATTGTACTAAAGCACAATTGTGTAATTTGTGTGTTGCTAGAAATGGATCACGTAAGAAGTGAAAATAATAGAATTGGGCTTTCATGGCCTATAAAATAGCAGAGGCTTCTGGGAAACACTACTGATAAGTTTGCCCATGATAGCCCATTTGGTACAGTAACTCTAATACAGGCTCTCACTGGGGATTTTGTTTAGTCTGCCTCAGGCAGGCGAACCCAAATCCAAGATCAGCGTCCATCTTTGATGCGGATCACGGCCGCAAAAATACATAGACTCTGAACTTTTTAAATGCTTATTGGATAGCAAGAAAAAAAATGATTGTGAAAAACCCCCGTTTTTTTCCCACCCTGCAAATTTTTGACTGCAATTAGAGACCCCTGAATATCAAATGCATATTTCACAACCACGCAAAATGTATAAAACATAGGGAACATAATAGCTAGCATAATACAAGCACATATGCTACTGACACAGACCTGAATAACTTTCTATAGCTGTAACCTGGCCTATTCTCCTCATTGTAATTTATTTAGTGAATGCTTTGTATGGTTGTCTTCGTCCCATTGTATCCATAGAACAGGATGCATTGCTCAGACTGAGGATTTACTAACTGTTGGTTTTATTCAAGGCAAGGGAAATTTGGTGGCTGTGGCCAGTGGATTCAAAAAGGGAATTATAATAAATGCTGATTCATGCTTGTTTAACATTTAAATATACTTTTAAATCCAACAGTCAAAACCACCATTCATTAATGTCGTCACAATACGGTCAGTTCGTAAGTCTACCTCTACATTCCCATATGTATGTAGACATTCTGCGGTACTTGTGAGTTATCTGGACGCCCGATTTTTTGATTGTATGCCTTAAGTTAAGGCATACAATCAGATGCGATGCGATGCGATATCGCATCGCATCGCATGCGACCATCGGATGCGATGACCCGATTTTTCCATAGGAATCAATGTTAAAATGGACTGAGTCCATTTTAACATGGAATTCAATGGGAAAAAGGGGTCCTTTTCATACCCCTACTATCCAAGTGGGCATGGAGTTGGATATAAACCTGTGGCGAGCGTAGCGAGCCACCGAGCCCGAAGCGTGGCGAGCGAACGGTATTCCGTGTCCCCTCGCGGGGCTCGCTACGCTCGCCACGCTTCGGGCTCGGTGGCTCGCTACGCTCGCCACAGGTTTATATCCAACTCCATGCCCACTTGGATAGTAGGGGTATGAAAAGGACCCCTTTTTGCCATTGAATTCCATGTTAAAATGGACTCAGTCCATTTTAACATTGATTCCTATGGAAAAATCGGGTCATCGCATCGCATCGCATCCGATGGTCGCATGCGATGCGATGCGATGTCCCGATCCGACCCGATTTAGAAATCGGGCGTCCGGATAACTCACAAGTACCCATTCTGCTTATCCCATGCTTGTATGATGCAATGGCCTAGTTAGTGTTTTAGCGGTTTGTTTTTACATCACTGGCTGCATTTACTCTTGGATATATGGGATAAGGTTGCTAGGTCGACAAATAAAAAAAGGTCGAAAGGTTGACACAAGCATTAGGGAAGGTTGACAGTGAAATGGTTTTTCACGTTTTTACTGTTGACTCTGTGACCCATACCGGTTATATGCTGTCTCCCTCTGCATTATTGACTCTGTACTTTGTCTTATTACAGAAATGTAATAAAATACCAGCTGCTAGTTTCTAATACAATTATACTTTAACCTTTTATTATTCTCTAAATCAATGTTCTTGCCATTATTGCATTTTGTGCCTTATACATGTAGCCCACCCATGATCGGCTGGAATTGTATTTTCTTGTAGCTGTCACCACCCTGTGGTAGATGTGTGTTAGGGCCTGGCAGGCAGGTCTGTCTTTTTTTTTTTTTTCACTTCTAAACCGATACTGATTTTAAAGTTTTTTTATTTTATTTTATTTTTTTTTAGCAATTATTCACTTGCGTTTAATAGTATTTTTCTAATTGTGACTAGGGGGTATTCAATCTCGACCAATTATTTGCTTAAAGTCGAATCTGCAATGTCAAAAACAGTTGCTAGATTGTGGAATCTACAGCTGTTTTACACGATTAACGGACTTTCCGACTGTTGGAAACTTTTTCAACACTCGGAAAAACTGACCCGACATTGAATAGGTCGAATTAGCATTCAACCTATTCAATGCCGGGGCCATTTTTCTGAATCTTGTTGTAAACCCACCCAGGTGTGACATTGTACATCCGATTTGTCAGGTACATAATATAGAAATAGTTTATTTAAAGTTGTCATTTATCAATGTATTGCATTTCTGTAGAGGTAATGAACGATTCTATACAGATTTAATTTATATGTAAACTTATAGGGGGGTGATTCAATTGCTTCCGTCAAAAAGGTCAGTCAATATTTAGTTGTCCTGGGTGCAAGTTACTGTGCACCCATTAGTTATCGCACAAGTCCCCCCCAAAATTATCTAGACATGTAAAATGCGCTATTTTTGTACATCCAAAGGCACAAACATACAATTGAATAGTGCGACAGGAGCTGGGGCCCCGATATAACAATTGAATACCCCATAAAACATTACTGTACCCAAAAAGTGTCTTTAATATTATCTCTATTTGTATTTTGCGAAATATTTACAGCTCTCTCTCTTTTTTTCCCTCAAGTTGAACACCACACGCCAACATGGGGAAACAGAACAGCAAGCTACGTCCTGAGGTCATGCAGGACCTACTAGAAAGCACGGACTTTACAGAGCACGAGATCCAGGAGTGGTACAAAGGGTTCTTGAGAGACTGCCCAAGCGGACATTTAACCATGGAGGAGTTTAAGAAAATATACGGGAATTTTTTCCCGTACGGGGACGCTTCGAAATTTGCAGAACATGTATTCCGCACGTTTGATGCGAACGGTGACGGGACAATTGATTTTAGAGAATTTATTATCGCGTTAAGCGTGACGTCCAGGGGGAAGCTGGAACAGAAGCTGAAGTGGGCCTTCAGCATGTATGACCTGGATGGGAACGGCTATATCAGCAAGTCGGAAATGCTGGAAATAGTACAGGTATGTTGTCACGCTTACAGTAGTGTTGCCAATTCAACATGTGCCTCGGAAATATATTCTGACTATAAAGAGAAACCTAAATGGGACAAGGCATTTCTGCACCCTGAATTAAACAAGTTTTGGGGTTGACATATCAAGCAGTGAAAAGAGTGAACCAGTGGAGATGTTGCCCCAACCAACCAATCACCATCTTAGATTGTACCTGGTAAAAGTTACCTCAATACTGATGGTTGCTACAGGCGACTTCACCAGTCACGTCTCCTCTCTTTTCACTGCTTAATAAATTAACACCTTTTAACCAGATGTAATATGTAAAAAATAAAAAGGTACTTCCTCATCTTTGCGGCCACAGCTTACGCCAGTGATGTTAGCGGCTTTCAGAATAGCACTATTGTCCCCTCGCGGGCTCGCTACGCTCGCCACAACTTTACTACAGGTGATAGATGGTGGCATGGTTTACACTATGTAATTTCAGTAGCGTAAGCTGTGGCCGCCAAGAAGTACCAAAAAAATTGACAGGGGTAAATGTTTGAAGCTTGGAGAATCCCACAAAGAACATTATGTGCTAGGTGATAATGCACCAGCCAATCAGCACCAATATGTAAATTGACAGTTCTGAGCTGATTGGCTGGTGCATTATCACCTTGCAATTATTGGGGCAGATGTATTAAGCCTGGAGCAGAGATAAAGTGGAGATAAAGCAACAGCCAATCAACTCCCATCTGTCATTTTCAAACACCGTTCATTGGCCGGTGCTTTATCTCATTTTACCTTATCGCCACTTTATCCACAGTTTATCTCTTCTCCAGGTTTAATAGATCTACCCCAATGTTCTTTATGGGGATAGATACCACTTCTCCAAGCTCCTTACATTTACCCCAAACAGCTGTGACCGCACCCCAGTAACCTGTTGCTGCTGAGTGACCTATTCTGAGTCTAAGGGGGCCGATGAAGGGTGATAACGCTGCTCATATAACATAGAATTGCAAGTATAAAGCAACCATAGTAACCTGCTATACAATAAGCCGCACTTCCCGGAAACCTTGTGATTTATTGGAACTTCCTCTATAAGTGGGACTCAATCACGGTCATGTATTATGTAGGAAAGTAAATAAAGTTAGTCCTACTGCTTATCTGCCAGGAAACATTACATAACCCCGTGTCCATAGTATACAGCACAGGTTCCAGCACATCATAGGGTCATAGGTTCCACAGTACTAATGTTGACATGCATTAGGTTGACATGAGCCAAGGTTGGCACATGGGAGTGTCGATATGGGCTTAGGTCGACGCACGTATTAGGTCGACATGGGCTAGGTCAGTCAAAAGGTCAACATGGGGTTTTTCACTTTTTTTGCCCATATGTTGACACAGTCGACATGGAGACCGTATCGGTGCACCGCGTCCCTTCGCGACATGCTTGGGGCACACTATTTTATTCTCCCACCACGCCCTAGTGGACGTTCGGGCATGAAATACCACTTGTCGGTTGAAGAAAAAAAAATTCAAAATCCCTTTTGGCTGTCGACCTAAAGACATGTTGACTTCCAATGTAACAAAGAAAAGATCATTTCACCACTGGCGCTGTATACTAAATGCAGCAAAAGACTAAAATGATGGTCACCGGACCATCTACATATACCGTGGAGTAACAAACTTAGTCCACTTGCGCTTAAAGGAATGTTCCACAATGATCTCCACTTTTCCTCTCCAAACACAATGGCTCGAATATGTAAAAAGAAAGGAGAATACACAATTGTAGTAGGATATAAAACACTGAAGACAAAATCTCCTCCAAACGTGCAGGGGGACTATTAGAAGATAGTGCTCCCAAAGTTCCCGAAAGATCCAGGGGTCACTCAATTATAGGTCGCCACACTCCAATGAGTATCAACAGGTGCTTACATGTATGCTTACATGAGATAGGTTTAGGACAACTCACATAAAGGTATCTTTATGGAATATGGAGTCTCACAAACTTCTTCCAAATAAAAAAGGTTTTATTCCAATAAAAACACGGTGTAGGCCACAATCCTTCACAGCAGAAATAACCACACTAGTTGGAACCCGGGTAACATGTGGATGATACTGTACTGTATGAAAAGTGATCCCGCACCATTGGACAATAAAATAGACACTGGTTGCGACGCGTTTCGGCACACTGCGGTGCCTTTATCAAGTAATGTGTCAGCAGCAGGTCTCTCTGAGCATTCAATTCGGTGGGGGACTGTTTCCCAATGTGTCGATCTTGGCTCATGTCGACCTACAGTTGTCGACCGAATGCATGTTGACCTAGTGACTTATATGGCTAGGCCATTAAGGATACTGCACCACAAACCTGTCCTCTCATTCACACCTGATGCAGAACCCCGAAGCCTTATGTAATTAGGCGGCCGGTAACTGCTAATGGCGCTCAGGGCTTTGCTCGTGGTTTGTCACAATGTACGCACAATTATTTCATTTAAAAAGTGTATTTAATGTAAATGCTGGTGGGCTCCCTTCGTGGCCGATAGTCTTGGCCCGCCACCGTGTTGTGCAGTAATTTATGCCACGTAGACGCTCATTCAGCCCCAGGGACGCGGTGGAGAAATGCATGCCGAACTGGGCTAAGCTCCGCATACATTTCCCCACTGAGTCCCTAGAGCTGAATGAGCGTCTTCGTGGCATAATTACTGTACAACACGATGGAGGGCCAATATTATTGGCCACCAGGGAGCCCACCCATATGGAGCTAGAGGAAGCTCTGCATACTGTACACAGGTAAAGTTTAAGCAAACGCAGACAGTAAATGGCAATGGCGCATATCGAGGCACTTCTCACGGCCAGACAACAAAGCCAGGATAACCGGATAGATAAGCGAGGCTACTCTGTACTTTGTCACTGGACAATAAGCCCCCAACTGTCATTTTTCAAACCCAGCCTGTAGCTTGACAGTAGCTCATTGGCTGGTGATAAAGTACCAGACACTGGGGCAGATGTATTAAGCCTTAACAAGAGATAAATGCAAGGGTGATAAGGAGAGATAAATGCCCAGCCAATCAGCTCCGTACTGACTTTTTTCAAACACAGCCTGTAACATGGCAGTTAGCAGGTGATTGGCTGGACGTTTATCTCTCTTTATCACCCTTGCATTTATCTCTTGTTAATACATCTGCCCCATAGTCACTTCATCGAGCTTAATAAATCTGCCTCTTTTATGTTTATCCAAAGCATTACATAGATCCCTTGACAGATGCACCTTACCGTGTCTAATTCCCGGGTCTTGGTTGCGGTAAACGGCATTTCTTGGTTAATGTGCCAGGTTAGATGGTGTTACGGCACATGGTAACACAGCGACTAGCCCTGTGGCACTAGTTTGTGTTCTAGTTGTGGGATATACAGCGCAATCAATTGAATTGCTCAACCTCCCACATGTATTTTTTTTGTTTGCCAACGTTAAAGCCATTCAATTAGGCCTAGTGTGTATGACAAAAAGATATTTACCTTGGTATTGCAGGACCCATAACTGTTTCATTGCATTGCATTTACAATCCATGGAAAGAAATGTATTTAAATGATAAAACCTACATTCATTTTTGTACATGCTACCAATTTTATTTTTATGTATATGTGTGTGTGTGTTAGAACCAGGTGAACGACCGCTATTTATAGACATCACAGATCTTATCATTTAAACAAACCTATTTCCTTTGACTGCTAGACGTACAGTAGATATTGTAAATGCAATATTTTGTCATGGTCCAGCAAAGTCTTCTGCTTTGCCGTGCGGAAGTTATCAGAGAAGCAAATGTGATAAGGATCTCGGGAGGCCTTTAGCACAAAAAAATGTATTTTAAAGCGAACGACTCAACAAAAGGGAAATTCTAAGCTAAATGCCTTCTCGCATGCTTAGAAAGTTGGTGTAGGAGCCAGTCAGTATTACGCCCATGTACCAGGCCCATCATACCTGAGCTTTAGATGGGTTTTGCTCAAGCACAACGCTCAACTCCACTCTTCTTCTGAGTTACGTTTGACCGAATAGATAGGACTTTTATAATTTAAGGTGATAGGCTTACCGCTTACATCAATTTTTCTGGAGAAAAGAAACTCCCATCGTTGTGATATATCACGGTCACATATATATATATATCACATATATCGTTGTGATCTTTGACATACTTTATTAATTTGGCATCGCTTTGCTCCCTTTTGTCAAAGATTAACGTTTTGGTACTTGTGTAGTTTCACGGCGCCAGCATGGCACTCTGCGTCTGAATCCCCTTGCGGGGCTCGCTTCGCTCGCCCACGCTGCGGGCTCTAAAATCAACTCCATGCCAACATGGATAGTGGGGGTATGAACTATCCATGTTGGCATGGAGTGAAATTAGTTTATTTTAGATAGTTTGTGGTGAGTGTAGAACCCGTGCCGTGAAACTACACAAGTACCACGTTTTAAACACCTAAACCTTCCTCAGCAAATGTGCTACAGACTTGTGAAAGCCAAATCAAAATCCATCCAATGGTTCTTAAGATTAGCCCAAACACAGACGAACGCCTACCGGGGACTTTATTTTATACAAAGTAGATTTTTCTAATACATTTTAAAGCAAGTTGCAAATTAAACAATATTGTGCCCTAAGGAAGCAAGTTTTGGGTCAAATTCTGCTGGAGTGAATGACTACACGTATTCTAGCATTTCAAGCTGATTGCTTACCTGGTGGAGAAAGGAGGAGGATTATTAGCTGCCGGGATATTATATCAGCTGGTAACCACGCATTTCACTTACTGCAGCTCTTCATTTAGAGGCACTTGTGTATTAAGGGCCTGATTTCAGCGGGCAAATGGTCAAAACCATGCTGCACTGCGGTTGGGGCAGATGGAATGTGCAGGGAAATTTAGATTTGGGTGGGGTTTGTTCACACTGAAATCTAAATGGCAGTTTACGACAACTGTGGGCTACATGCAAAAGCAGCCAGTATTTACCCTGCACAGAAACAATATAAATGTATTTGCTCTCCTTGCATAGCAACATGTGTTCCAGACACAAAAATTGTGAAAGTCTGGGAGATTAGATGGGATTCTTCTGACTTTTTCTATTTTTATCTAATTGATTTCCATTTAATGTTTATTCCATTCATTGCAGTCCATTCATATATACCACAAATAAATATATATTTTTTAAGGCCGAACAAAAAACATAATTCATTTGGATCCTCCGCACCCTGTACATTTAAAAACTCCAACCTTGCTATCACAGCTTTGTCTCCTGATTGACAGCTTAGCATGTGCTCTGATATACAGCAGACAACTTTCCTTTATACACAGCGTGCTTACCCTAGCAGAAGACAAATGTGTGCATCTGTACAGGGCCACAGCTGGAGGTCCTCTTTAGAAAAGAGACTTTGAATTCCTTCCATAGACACAGACAGAGGTAATCCGGCAACTATTACCAAATCACTGCTGGAGATGAACTAATAACCTCCTTTAGTGTTTCCCCCCCCTTTCCTAGTATGGACTATAATGACCGCTACCATGTAGGAAATGTTTTTAACAATTCTACAATAGTATCCGCAGAAACCCAAAGCTCTTTGAATTATATTCGTATCGACAGGTTGAACGGTTCTAGATGGCCTGTACCTTGGAAGGATCCTTAGAGGACTACTCTCTAAGGAACGTGTCAATCTAAAAGCTACAGTTTTCTTATTTGTCAGATAGTAAGTTCCCCCTCTCGGTGTCTGTAGAACCAAGCAAACATATTGTCTGTACAAAGGAACAGAAGAGGGAAAACGTGAAATGTCATCCACATAAATTAGCACAGATTTCAGAATCATCTCTGGATATATCATTAGCAAGGCACTGGCAGACAGCTGGCGCATAAAATTAACCTAAAGGCATCTCCAAGTATTCATAATGACAAGTATCTGTATATTACTAGCAGAAGGATGACTTTAATGTGTGACATTTTCTATGATATCGTTGCCTGGGCAGAGCTCATCATATTCCAAATGAAAGGTCTTGTCCTTAGAGTTGCATAAATAAATATTGGCGTTGTAATTGATTGGTTTGTTTATGAGTTATGTGACAAAACGTCTTCCTGCCACTTACAATGCATCATCATTGTTCTCTTGAAAATGTGACAGTTGTCTAACTCTTCCAGTGCAGGTGCTGGGTGACCTGGATCATGTGACCTGCTAGGTGGTCTGGAAATGGTGGCAGTTATTTGCAGCCACCCACTAAGCAGGGATGTATTCAAATTTCATCTCCTAAGGGGGTAAATAGAGGTAAAATGTTCCGCCCTGCAAACCTTTGTCTGATTGAAACTGGGCACATAAATTACTTCATAATGACCATTGTTATAGTATTGTGTTCTATTAAAGTACTCAAACACGATAAGATGTTTGAAACAATATGGCCGTATCCGACCAATCGGAATGACCAATCCTTTAAAAACTCACCTTGTGTGGGCATGATGATGTTCCTTTGCGGGTGCCCGTAGCTCATTTATCAAGCCTGCTGATCCCTTCATGCGGTTTCATGTGTAAGTGTGATGAACAATGTGGCCATGACCCGCCTTCCGGCAGCGGCATTTCCCAGAAACAACTCCCACCCACCCGTCCCTGCATGCGGGTCAGGCTCTAGTCGATGACCCATCTCCCGGCAGCGGCATCTCCCGCAACCCTCCCGCTCAATCCCCGCCCACGGTCTGGCTCTAGCCTATGACCCGGCTCCTGGCATATCCCGCTCCTCTCCTGTTAAACGAACCATCTACCCTCTTATCGTTTTACTCAATCGTTCTGTGTGTGGGTATAATCAGGGGTGTTCTGGATTTCAAGGGAAATTGGGTAGACATCGGATTGGATATGAAATCTACCCATGTGTGGGCACCTTAACTTGAGTAACACCCAGAACCCTTTCATTTAACTGAAATTTCAAACATTAAAGAGTATTTGTATTTGTTTGCTGTCAATTTGAGACCACTTTGCCTCTAAAGTGAAACTGGCTCTTCTAAGAAAGAAGACCCTGTGCTGCTGATGGTGTGGTTGATGTCCAATGAACCGCTTGGACAGATTTGTTTGATGAACTCTTTCATCACAAGATTTGATTTAGTAGTTGAAAGAGCATAATGTTTCCTCGAAGAGGCAAAATCCAAGAACAACCCTATAAGGAGGCTCAGCTGTTACACCAAGCATAGTGTATCTGATCTAACGTGTAGTGACCCAAGATCAAAAGAAGGAACACATCCTGCTGCTGCTTACAATTGCTGCAAATCCTATCTCAATAAATAAAGAACAAATCTATATTAGTCTGCACAGCAATGTAAACCTAGCACAAACAATGGCTTGATAATGAATATAATTTATTATTAAAATCACATTGATGTAAAAATGAATTCTATTTACGGATCGAAAAATTGAATGGAGAAACATCTTGATTCTCTTTAATGCCTCCCATTTTATAGGTTACTATGGCTCCCGATGTTCAATAGCAAATCTGTACAAAGCAGCAACATCATCCTCATTCCCTTACAGGCCTCCAACTGACAGATGTAATCTAATGCTCCCAATGCACAAGAACAAATCTGTATGTAGCGAGGACATCCTGATTCCCTTTAATTCATCCCATTGGCAGATGTAAAGTGCTGCTCCCAGTGTGCTACAACAAGTCTGTGTATAGCAAAAACATACTGATTACCTTTAGCGCGGGCATAGTCCAACTGTGGCCCTCCAGCTGTTGTGAAACTACACATCCCAGCATGCCTTGCCATAGTTTTAGCATTCCCTAATAGCAAAACTGTGGCAAGGCATGATGGGACTTGTAGTTTCACAACAGCTAGAGGGCCATAGTTTGGCCAAGGCTGCCATCAGCGCCTCTCAGTGGCAGGTGCAAACTGCTGCTTCCAATGAACCAGAACGAATTTGTACATAACCATAAAGATCCTCATTCTCTCAACTCCTCACATTGGGCCAGATGTACTAAGCTTCAAAAATGATAAAATGGAGCGTGATAAACCACCAGCCAATCAGCTCGTAACTGCCATGTCACAGGCTGTGTTTGAAAAATGGAAGGTAGTAGCTGATTGGTTGGTGGTTTATCAGTCTCCATTGGATTGACCACTGAAGGCCGATATGAGTCTAGGCTGACAGGGTCATTAGGTTGACACAGGCACCCTATGAACCACATCTGATTTGATGGTAAGTTGCGTTTCAGAAACAGACACATCTCCGCCGTCGTACATGTGACATTATAGTAGAAAGTCTCTTGTTGAATCTGAACTGTATCTGTGAATACGCCAAGTCATTCACACAAGAAATACCTTTGTCTCCCAGGCGATCTATAAGATGGTGTCCTCGGTAATGAAAATGCCGGAAGACGAATCGACGCCTGAAAAAAGAACAGAAAAAATCTTCCGGCAAATGGATACCAACCGAGATGGTAAGTATCAGACTACAAGCGGCCATTAGTCCAGTTGGGCACATTATTGTTTGGCCAATATAGAAACTTTTTCGATCTTTTAAAGTCTACTGTATATTTGTTCCTTTTCTGCATTCAATAATACAGTTTTGGAAACATTTTGCCAGTGATTGATTAAAATGTGTTCTGAATGATAACACTCATTGCTCCAGCCCTGAACTGGTATTTTTCTAAAACATGACTGTTAGAAACTGAACACAAGACAATTGGGGGAATTCGATTAGGCTATGCCCTTACTTTAATGTAACACTTTTATGCTACACTCTGGTATTGGTTGGGTCAGTCCACTTGGCTGGTATCTTTCCACTGGTGTGGTGAATTGGAATATATTTATTTATTAACAGTTTCCTATATAGCGCAGCATATTCTGTTGCGCTTTACAAAAGGAGACAGTGATACAACAAATAAGGTATTTACAGACCGTCAAAAGGTAGGAGGGCCCTGCTCTCAAGCTTACAATCTATAGGGAAATAGGCATTGGTACATAAGGATATAAGGATAGATACTGTATTCTTTATTGCATTAATTCCACCAGAATACTGGTGTGCTGTAAGATACGGTGACCCAGCAGTTTGGCCATGGGTCAGGAGGATGGAAAATGTGAAAAAGAAAGAGAGAGGATATGTGTGACCTGTACAGTGGGGATGTGATTAGATAGGAACGGCATATGAAGGTTAAGTGACTGGTTCTGGAATTTGATAAGCTGCCTGAAGAGGTGAGTTTTCAGGGAACGCTTGTAGGTTTGGAGACTGGAGGAGAGCATTTCACAGAGTGCGTGCAGTCGAAGAAAGTCCTGCAATCGAGAATGGGACAGAGTAATAAGTGTGGATGAGAAATGCAGATCTTGGGAGGAGCGTAGAAGTCAGGTTGGAAGAGATATGTATGTTAGTGTAGTTTGGTTTATGGCTTTGTGTGTAAGTAAAAGAATATTGTATTGAATACGGTAGAATACAGGTAAACAATGAAGTGATTGACAGAGCAGTTTTGCAGACGGTGAACGTCTGGCTAGGAAGATTTGCCTCACAGCTGCATTCATGATGGACTGTAGTGGTGAGAGTCTGTATTGGGGAAGGCCAATAATGTATTCGTCCAGGTGGAAGATGATGGTCAGTAGTAGAAGTGGTATACTGGAGATGGTCTTACTGGGAAGGCAGTTGTCCCAAAGTGGCTCCTGACGTTTGCCCGGGTCAGCACCGACTGAAAACAGTTTGGTTTGTTGTGTTGCTGTGGCAGTTTATGTTCTCCAGGGATGTCCGCTTCTGCGAGTGAGTGTCTTCAAGAGAAACCTTTGGATCAAAGTGTGGTAGATTACTGCCGCCGCTCCAGCCGAAGAAGGGAGTGGTTACTCTTTGGGTAATATAAAGCATGGTGAACTCCCTCTCCAGCACATTCCAGCTTTCTAGAGTAGTAAATGTAGCCCCAAAATTCAACACCATGGTTTATCTTGAGCTAACTCTAAAAATCTACTGTAATCATTTGTTGACAAATACATCCCCTACCCAATTCCTCATATAATAAGAACAGTCCTTATTTGTGGATTCTACCATGAAGCACAAAGAAAGGAACAGATGAAGGTGGGGAATTTAAAAAATGAAATGGTGCTTTGGTCTGCTCTACATTTCAGCACTGCCATGCAGACCAGACCTGTACTCGAAGCACCACAGTAGAGAGTGACACCACAGGCGGGGAAGAGGAACTGCAAGGGTTTAGATGCAGGATGCTGGAATGAACAAGAAGGGGTTTATTTACTAGGATGGGACTTTGGTTTCCCTTAGCAACAGCCCATCTGAAACAGATCAGAATCTATTTATTTATTTATTTAGCACCTTCAACCAAGCCTAGAAATAGAAATGTATAAATTTGCTTTGAAACTCATTAGACTCTTTTGAAGTCAAAGAGAAAAAAATACAGCGTTGTAGATTCTCAAAATTGTATCCTCCTAGATGAAGCTTTTCAGGTGATACTGGTTACACTGGTGGCCAAGAGTTGGCACTTACTCTTAAGATGCCCATGCACTTGTCCGATTTGGGCAGATTTCACCAAATTCTGATGGATCGGGCCAAGAAATTGGCCCAAATCAGAGGTGTTCGATGTCCCCATCGAGTCCAATGCGCAGTCCCTTGCGCATCGGACCTGAGCCGCAGTTTAGACCTAATGCCCGTCCGACCTCACACTTGGCCCCCCTCCCGGCAGACGGGGGACGGGTTGCATGCGATACATCTCATGTGAAAGGACAGCATGTGATGTACTCGTGCATGTGCTTGAGCGGGTTTGGTGGACCATACACTGCTGCGATACATAGACGTAGTGTATGGGCACCTTTACCATTGTATGTTTGTCTAACAAAAATATTGGTATGAGGTTCAGTATTTCTGTTCTGATCAGTGGCATAACTATGGGGCCGCAGCCCCCGCGGTGGCGGGGAGGCCCCGGAGTCTGCGGGCGCTATTGTTTCTCCACCAGCTCCCCAATGCTTGTGGGTGCAGCAGGGAGCTGGCAGGGGGGTCCGTGCGGCGCGGGGGTACCTGTGGTCAGGGAGAGCCTAGAGGTCCCTGCGGCGCTGAGTATGACGATGCCCGGGTCCCTGCAGTGAAGTGGAAACAAGGCGCTTCCGCCGTGCGGTGGCCCGGGAAGCGCTTCTAACTTTGAAAACACTGGCCGCACACTGAAAAGACCCGGGGGGGTCTTTTCTTTTAACGGGGGCGGCTGCGAAATTGTCTCAGGGGGGAGGGGGGGGCGGCAAAATTGTCCCGGCGGGGGGAGCAAAATTTTTTGTTATGCCACTGGTTCTGATAAGAACATTTTACGTCTGCAAACTAGGTACCTCATTTTTGCTGGTACTACCCTATTGTTTATTCTTCAAACAACACTGAACTGCAGTTCCCCGGTATTGAGCCTGAGAAATTCAGGAGTGGACAGCAACTATGGCAACATAAGTCCCTGGTGGGTAAATGCATGAAGTATTGATAACTGTAGAGAAATTGCTGATGGCAACCAATTAGCTGCTATATTTCATAGTATGCAAAGTCCGTTTTTTCCAATCTTTTCCCAGCTCAATACATCAGTGCTGATATTTGGAGTTCGTAAAGCAATAATACCTCACGCCAATACTTTTATCACTAATCCTTACTATGGACAATCTGTATAGATTTAGCAAAATGAAAGCATAGGAATTATCTACTCAAACCCATTCAAGCACATACTGAGCTATTGATCACCGTTTCCTGAGAGACTTATCATTCTAGGGCTGAACTAAATCAGTCATTTTCTTTCTCCACAGGAAAACTGTCACTGGAGGAGTTTATCAAAGGGGCAAAGAGCGACCCTTCTATCGTGCGCCTACTTCAATGTGACCCAAGCAGTGCCGGACAGTTCTGAACATTTTATTTTTTCGATAAAACCCGTAAAAAAAAAAAATTATTAATTTTTGTTTTATTTTTGCCAAAAGGAAATTTTATTGTGGTGAAAACACGTCATGGCCAAACGTATCTTCTTCCTCTTCTGTGGTAAACTTCATTTTTGGATGACAAAGAATGGTGAATGCTGTTAACATTTTGGTGCAGGACATTTGTTGTACCTTTTTTATTTTGTTTTGTTTTTTTATGCCATTTTACTCTGCAGGATAACAAGACGTCCACCGTATTTCAAAGATTTTTGATTTTTTTTTATTCTAAAGCTGACAAACTAATTTAAAGATGGCTGTGGTCGATATTTGGCATTAATTAAATTCCCCATTGTTTTAGCTTTATTTCTTTTCTCTTACAAATAGCAGATCATGATAAGCTATTTAGATGAACTAAATAGTGACCACCACCAATTCTGTGCAACTTTTTTTTTTTTTCAATTTAAACAAAATACTACAGAGCATAGTGGCAGCCATTTTGTGGGCGGGTCCAATTCCGTTACACTAGGAACGAGTGACATCACTGACACATGCCTCAACTAAGTTACTACAGTATTTACTAGTGAATTGCATTTCTGTGGATATTGAGTCAGTCCACAAAATGGCTGCTTCCAACTATGTGTAGGCGACAGGTAATTTTTTAGGAGTTATGCAATAATTTGCAATAAAAATGCTCAAACATTACCAAAAATGTGCAGGCCTTGCTGCAAATATTGCCCGAGTTGGTGCAATTTGGTGAGGTTTTATTTTTTTTAGTAGAAGAGTCGCAGTTTTCACTAAATGACACTTACGGTAGGCGAGTTATATGTGCTTCAGTCTTCTGCTCTCTCAGTTCCATGTATGGTATATTTCAGTAGCTATGGCATTTGCTGTAAGTGTGTTATTGCCCAGTAATGGATTAAAGTTAAGAAGTGTATTGTCATTCGAGTCCCTAATTAACAAATAGAATGCTTCAGATCCGTATACTGTACAGTCAGTAGTTTATAGAGCAATATTTACAAAAGGTTCATCCACACATAATTAGCTGGCAACTGAACAAAGTATAATCGCGAATATTGGGTGGAAAAACATCTCATATTATATAATGTGCAGACTGCAGGGACGGGGGGGGGGGGGGGGGGGTTACTGTTTAATTGAATCTCAGACCCAACTTTTCTTGAATAACGGTCTTGAAAAATGTTAGAGATCAGCATCTAACTTTTAAAATTAGTTTTAGAATAATTTTATTATTTTAAGGTAAGGAACACATAAATGCAACAAAACGTAACAGTACAAATATAAACTAAAGCTGGGTACACACACTGTGCAATAATCTGGCCAATACACTGATTCTCAGTTGGGAAGTCATAGTGTTGCCGGTTGGTCACCCCACCCAGTTATCAACTGTGAACTGATGATACCAATAGCGAGTAAGTTTTGTAGTGTGTACACGAGCGGTACAACACAGTTAATTTAAAAACCTTTGATGATTTTCAGGGACATGTATTGGTTCAAGTTCTGAACATGGTACCCACTACCAATGGCTCCGCTTCTGGCTCCTCTCCATAATGCCACTGGTGCCACCATTTTGTTAGCAGTACCACCCAAGCCATGTTTTGAAGTTCTCTCTAATGGGGACTTTGCATGGAGGCTATGGCATTGGGGACTGTCTGCGAGCTGAGCGGCAGCATGTGTGAATGGAACCAGAATGCACGTCGATGTTGGTGGTTCCCAGGTGCTGAAATTGATTCACTTATAATATTACAGATAGGAGCAATGCTTTGGTAGTGCATACACTGGAAATCAGATGCTACTGTATAAAGGTTTTTCAATCTCTCTGGAAATTGAGGATCCTTTTTTAAATGTTTTAGGTATGTTCCTAGCTTAAGAAATGCGGCACCACTGAAATCTGACCATGGGTCGATCAGACATAAACAGGAATGACCCTGGCATTTTTCTATTATATCTGGGAAACTCATACGAGAAGCCAGTTGTGCTTTATTGATAATATAATGCTGAGATGTTCAGATTTACGTGGGGCCTGAGGTGGTTTTTAAATTTGCCGAATCCATATTTTAGGGCCTGAATGGGGCACTAGGCAAGGTACTGGTTTGGTCCTCATTGCACCCTCAAAAGGCACTCCCCTCGGTTTCAGAACAGATTGTCCAATAGCAAAAGTGGGAGCAAAGTATAAAATAATCTAAAAGCAATCGAGGGTTTTCAGCTTGACTTTAAGGATCCATTTGAAAGTACTATTGGGACTTTTACTCTTTTTAGATGTATCCCTCCTGGTCCCTGCCAATCAGATATCCGCTTTTATCAGGTAGAGGCAATCAGACTAAATAAATCTGGCATCTGATAGGTTGCTGTAGAATGCAGCACATAATTGTTCCTTGCTAACCGCTCATATCTTATTGGTTACTATGGCTACAGTACAGCTTTGTTCTTTATCCATATTGGGCTTATAGAGTTAGATGGCGCATATAGGTTTTCTGTATCCTAGTGATTCTCAAACTGTCCTCCGAGCACCCAGGGGGGAAATGTGTTAAATCTCGGAGAGTAAAAAAGTAGATGTAGATACTGCAGCCCCCGGGAATTTGGCCAAGTCTCCCGCATGCTCCCCATACCCTCCGCACCCCCCTGGAGCTGCTGAAACAAATTCCGGAATTAGCTGGTCTGCAAGGAGGGGACAGGACTAAAATGACTTGAATCGCATAATTTTAGCCCCTCGGGGGTGGGGCTTTGTGACATCAGACTTGTCCCCGATATGCAGCGCTTCTCATAGAGAGGCTACTTTAGTATGAGATACAGTTCAGCCAATTAGCTCTTAACGACCATGTTACAGTCTGTGTTTGAGAAATAACAGGAGGTGATTCTTTAGTAGTTAATCTCTTTCCACTTTACCACTCTCCGAGGCTTAGTACATTTGCCCTAACAGTGCATGGATGCACACAGATGGTTTAATCAAAATGAATGAAGTACTATTCTAAGTAAGTCACCTGTACACAAGTATGGATATCCTTTAAAACCTGCACTGTTAGGGTGCGGGATCCATTGCTGTAACCCAGAAATCTCATTTCTGATCAATATATTGGCTGCAAAATACTTTTTTCCTGCTTGCAACTTTGTAGAAAAGGAGTAAACTTCAGTTTTTGCTTTTATCTCCCATAAATCCTTCTGCTCACATTTAATTGGACAGTTAACCTGTACCATTGTGCTTCTGCTGTTGTATTACATGCCTATAGTTCCTGCTAGTTATTCTCTCCATGTAGTGTAACCCCCGCCATGTACAGACGTAACTTTTAGTGTATTTGACGATTGTGTAAGTGTCTTGTGAATTTGGGTGAAATAATTGCTTAATCTGATTATGGGGATTAACAAGTGTAGTAAATGTGAGCATGAGTTATTGCAAGTTCATTTTATTTTCTATTCGTTGTTGAATATGAAATACCAAGCTTTAAAAAAAAAAACAGATGGTGAAATGGACCTGAAAGCAGCCTAATTCTTCCAGAAAGAAACGTGAACTTAATGTTCCCTTTAATGATCCAAATGCATCCACCCCCGACCCCCCTACCACCACCACCACAACCCCCCCTCCCCCCCACCACACACACACTCCCCCACACCCTACTGGTTGTTTTCATTTTCTTAATCATTGCAGATACTCTGTCACTTCGAAACAATTCTACTGCATTTTTAATGCATGACATATATAATTTTCCAAACTGTGAATACTTCTGGTATGCAAAAATAATGTGGTTTGACGTTTACATAAATGACGTTACTTAGAGTTTTTTTTGTTTTTCTTAAGTAAAGAAATAAATATTGATTTAAAAAAAAAGTTTGACATTTTCTTTTCATGGTTTCACCAATTTAATGTACAGCGCAATGAGTGTGCCTGGAAACACCATGTCTGGTATATTAGTTTGACAATGTCTTTGTCGACACTGGCAAAAAAGTTGACACTGGAAAAGGTAGAGATGAGTGTTTAATTTGGTGTCAATGTACCGTATCCCCTTGCATGGGTGCATGGTGCTACGGGCCAGGTGCCTAACTGTGCTTGGCACTTTATCACCCAAACAGTAAAGTCTGACAAAGTAAAAAAAAACACAAAAATTCATGTCAACCATATTGCGTTGACAATCCAGATACCCCTTTTTTTTTCCCCCAGCAAGTCAAACTTGACGCAGGCTACCTGTCACCTCCCATAGTATCCACAATAAGATGTCACAGTCGGACTGTTCTACATCACAAAGTGAGTTAATCCCGCCGGTTACAGTTCAATGACTGATGGTGTATTAATTCAAAGGGAAAAGTAAACCGGAATCTTGTTAAAGGATGTTTTTTCTTTTAAAAATCTATTTCCTCCCTGTGAGACCATTTGAATCTCTTCCTTTATGTGCTTTTTTTTTTTTCATCTCTAGGTTGAATTATTATAATTTTTTTTTTAATTTTCTGATCATGTTAAAATAGTCCAACACAAATCTATACATTTCTGAGTCCAAAAATCAGTGACAGTCTCTGGGAGCCATGGGCTTTAAGCAGTTTACACAGTCGTTAATCATATGTATAAGTAGATAATGTTGCCACGCATAGGGTGGCATTAAGCCGCCAAGATCCTCCGCCATCTCTTGGCCCTCGGACCATGCTGAGTCGATGGTAATGAAAGATTGGCCTTGCGTTTAATTTTCAGTCCACAGAACCCCGTGGCTATAAATGAACAGTATAAATAGGCAGGATGACGGTTTTAGTGGGGGGAACTGAATGGAGAAATTATACAGCTTTCTCCCGTGGTGATTGGCTGTGCCGCAGGGAAGGAAGATAATGGTCTCCACAGGAGTTATTCTACAGTACGTGCTCACCAAATTGTCACTTGTAATCAAAATGTATTTTAAGATATCTGCACTCCATCTGCTTGTTTTTAAAGGGCTAGTTTCCCATAAGGAATGTGTTCTTAACAGTTCCGGACATGTCACTTTATTTTTAATAATTCTAAAATGATAATAAAATGCTATTGATGGGTCTCGAAGGGGTTTATGCCCTGTTTACGCACTTGGGTTTATGCCCAAGTGCGTAAACAGCAGACTCGTTGTCTTTGATGTAAGCGCTGGTAATACAGGAGCTTTAGATACTCCCTCGGCTTCTACTGTATTCTATGGCCCAAAAACGTCCTGCTTCTTTCCCCACACTCCTTGGTGTTCATGTGACTCTAATTAAACAGATGTATACGAAGTAGTTGGACTGGTAAGTTTGAATAAGTGTCTCCATAAAGGTTTTTTTATTCTGAAACAGTTATGTTAATATACTTATAGGCTGAACAATAAGGATCCTTGTCTATGTCACAGCCTAGGTATTTTGCCACTGTGATAATAGTTGTCTAGTCTTTAAGGCCATCCCACATCTCCGACCGCTTCCTGAAACCAAGTGGCACTTTTTTTTACAGAGCCGGGTTCTGCCAACAATACCTTCTAGATAACGCTTTCATTTGTGTTCCTCAACCAAGACATTTAGGGCAACCTCCTCAAAACATTTCTACACACATACAAATTTATAAATGTGTATAGGTGGCTGTATATATGTATGTATGTATGTATTAGGGAGGCCAATCCCGGGATCGGGATCGGCGGGATCCCGGGATTTTGGCCTAAAATCACCGGGATTTCAATCCCGGGATTGGCTCATCCAATCCCGGGATTTCGGGATTGCTTACCGCACAGTCTTTTTCAGAAATGTGGGTTTGTTTTTCTTTAAATGCCGGGCAGCGCTGAGTTGCAAACATTGCCCGGCTGCCCCTCTTCTGTGCGCAGCGTGACCTCAGAGGTCACGCTGCGCAGCCCAACATACGTGTCCACCCGCTGGGTCTCCTGCAGAGCAGTGCAGACGTTGCCCGCCTGCCCTTTGTGTGCAGCGTGACATCAGAGGTCACGCTACGCAACCCGACAGCCGCATCTACCAGCTAGGTCCTCCTGCGTGCCGCACCAAGTCTCTCCAGCTAGGAAGAAGCCAGCACAAGACAACTGTCTAGGTAACAGCCATCCCCACGTTCCCCGCTGATCGCCATGCCGGGTCTCCAGCCAGCAGCTAGACACGTTTCACCAAGCACACAGAGAGGTTGGTAGGCGGGAGGAGGGAGAGAGGAGACAGATATAGAGAGAGGTTGGTAGGCGGGAGACAGATATAGAGAGAGGACTGAGAGGGGAGAGAGAGAGATAAAAGGACTGTGGAGGAGAGAAAGAGTATATAAGGACTGAGGGACAGGGGGTAGAGCTAAGGAGAAAGATGCAGTGCAGCTAAAGAGCCCTGCTGCTACCTGCTTTTTCACCAATAAGTCAATCCCGAATCCCGGGATTGAAAAAATGGCCCGGGATTGGCATCCCTAGTATGTATGTATGTATATGTGTGTAACACCCTGAAAGCTTGAAATCATTACAATACAGTTTCACCTTTTAAAACATTCATTGAAGCCTCTGGAGTGCCATTATGGGGGACATTTACCAATTTGGAAAACCTAAAAATTCGTATTCGTATTTGACTTACAACCGAATACGAATGAGTACGAATGGTAGTGTTCATAAAAAAGTCGTGTTCCGGGGTTTTAGTTACTATAAAGTCGTATGTTAAAAATTCGTATTTTTCGATGTTGTAGTCATTCGTATTTTGGTTTACACATGTTTTCGTATTGTCGTAGAGTCGTAGGTAAAATACGAATGGCGTAGAGAAGTTTGTTTGAAAACAACGATATTTCACAAATTTTCGTGAAATTAAATACGAATTTTCGTATTTCAAACCACATGCCTCACTACGAAAATGAAACTACAATCGTGATTGGTGTATTTGTTTTACACTTGGGAGGGCTCTCACAGCCATATATAAGTTGTGGAGGCGCCAAAACTTGTTGTGGGTGTAGTTTGGAGTGTGTAGGAGAGAGGTGCAGTGGAGACTTGTTTGGTATTGAGAGGCAGCACTACAAGCTTGTAAAATTAGACATACATACAGCAATGTTTCGATGTGTGTGCATTATCTTCAGGCTATACCTATATATATACACATGCAGGTATGGGGACTCATACATCTCCTGAGCTGATCAAAGCCATGCCACTACAGGGTTTAGTGCAACACATTTATATTGTTCATTAAATTAGTGAAGCAACAAACCCTGCAGTGCCATGTCTTTGATCAACGTAGCTGATGTATGAGTCCCCATAACTACTGGTTACAGCTGACTTTACAACAGTAACAGGTGTATTTGATCAGCTGTGTGTAGTGGTGCCTCGCTGACACCTGTCTTAGGGCCAGATGTACTAAGCTTAAAAACTGATAAAATGGAGAGTGATAAACAACCAACCAATCAGCTATTGTCTGAAAATTATCAAACACAGCCGCTGACATGGAAGGTAGGAGCTGATTGGCTGGTTTATTTTCACTCTACATTCTTTCAGTTTTGAAGCTTAGTACATCTGGTCCTTAGATATATATATATATATATGAGAGAGAGAGACAGAGACCGTTTATAATGTATGCATACACACACAAATTGCCAGCGAGATAAACACACATGTGTAATCAATTACCTATGTATCGCATACAGCAGTTTATACAGTATTATACACTTACCCAGTAGCCAGCCCTCTGCCATTGATCCGGCTTCAAACTCATCAAAGAGGACTGACTGGGCGAGGATATAGGAGTCATGACATGAGCCAGGGTAGCCTGCAAACACACTCATGATCTTAAGATTTGCATCACAGACCACCTGCACGTTGGTACTTGTGCTTCCATGTCGGTTATAATAGGAACGGGCAGTATCCCGAGGTAGTCTCAGCGGAATGTGCGTGCAGTCAATAGCACCAAGCACATTTGGCATGCATGCAATGCGATGGAATGCTACCCTAACATCATGCCACTCTGTCTCCTGGCTTGGTAAGCAGATTGAGGCATCTATATGTGGCAGAAAAGCTTCAAGCACCTGGGTCAGGTACCTGGACAGTGTGGGCTGAGATATGCCAATGCCTTGGGCAGTGACATGTTGAAAACTGCCAGACGCCAGAAAGTACAACACAGCCAGCAGTTTGTGCAGGCCTAAGACAGTGCATGAGCGTCCTGTCACAGGATCTAGCTCCAGTCTAATGAGCCCATACAGACGGAGAATGTTGGTACGATTAAGCCGGAACATCTGTATAACCACATCATCCGGCAATGCGTCTAAACATAAACGCGGCCTAAATAAACGAGGCCGACGCAGCCTCTGTGATACCCGCTGGACCTGCTGGTCATGCTCAGTTTCATGATGCCGGCGTCTTCTTCCTTGGCACAGCCAAGACATCAGCTGTCTCAAAGCCCACACTGAAGCACCCTGATATAGCATATAGTCTGCCATGCTAGAAGTCAGGAAGTGTTTGTAGGTGGATATTTGCCTTTTATAAGGCACACATTTGTGATTACAAAGGTCTGTGATGTGTTGTTAAAATGAAAACACATGTGTTCCATTGAAGCAGGTGAAATACACTTCAAAATACACCTTTTCAAGGAGGGTGTATTTTATTTCACGATTTTTTTTACGAATTGTAGTTGTTTACGATTCCTATTTTACAACTTCACGAATACGAATTTTTAGTACATGATGAAAAGACGGCTAGCCAATGCAAAAATCATTCGTATTCTATCGATGGTGTAGACTTTTCGTACACATGCGTAGTCGTATTTTTATATACGAATACGACCTCTATATGACAAGTTTACGCCAAGACACATTTCACGATTATACGATTTTTTCACTTGTTAAATTAACATTTCACGAATACGACAGAAATTCACGCCAATTTGCCTACGAATACGACTTTTTACAATTTTAAAATACGAATCCATTTTGGTAAATTTCCCCCTATTTGTTGGATATTGTGCATGAACTTTCTCTTTGGGCACCAGGGTAAGCTGCTATTGAGTCTATGTGAGTGCTGGCTGACTTGAATTAATATAAATATATACACAACACAATAGTGATATGGCGCTTAAATGTTATGATTTAAACCAGAATGTAAGGTATTACAGTCCAAGATCCAATGAAGCAAAGAGAAGATTTTGTCCAAACGTATTTCATTTCAATTGTCCTTCAATAGGCTGGCATAGAATGTACACTAGAGTGTTCCTCAAGTATGAGTACATAACAGAAAACTTCCAACGCGTTTTGTCTAGAACAGACTTCATCAGGGATAAAATTATATGTCTTCAAATAGAGATGGTTCTCTATGGAGAGTATATATCCAATATATTGAAAAAGGTATCCTCTTCTGTGTACAACCAATTTTTTATAAATAAAGGATTTGATCTTAGAAGAATTAGTTAAAAAATAATGGTGAATACACCAGGGAAACTGCTGTATCTCTCGCCCACGTTGCTTGATCCCGGGGTTTGTTTCCTGCACTGAGTGCCGTAACACTAGGGTTTCAGCGTTGGTCAAGTTTGTGTGCTAGTCCATGCCGGTAGGTGCCTGTTTTAAATGGGTCAACGAAGTGTGTGCTTCGACTCCCAGCCAGGAGGAGCTGCTCAGGGCGAAGTGGATGGAGTGATAGGCTTTTGTGTTTGAGAGATATGGTGCTTTTTCTAACATGTTCAGCCCAAATGGGCCTTCCTCCTGAGAGGTGTGGTATCTTCAGTACTGGGTTTTTATTCTGTGCTCAAAAGTCCCACCTATATTATGATTGGTTCGGAAGTGCTAACTTAGGGCGTGGTCATGAATTTGCACAAGAGGCAGTGATTTATAGTGTAACTGTCCATTGCACAGAGTGAATGCAGTATGTTCATCTTTTGCATAATTAGTGACATCACTGAGGTCTGACACACGAACCTTTTAGCAGCAATCAGTGATTATACTCGTAAGTGAGGATGTGGGCTGTAATGTAGATCTAATTCTGCTTCTGGTGGTCATAAATATTCAGAACACGCTCACACTTCACTTGTATGCTTTATTGATTTTACACCGGTTTATGCATTATTAGGCATTGCTTAATCTATATTGTTAATTTATTCAGCAATAATCCCACAAAGCAGAGATCCGTTTATTAGCAACTAGACATGTTGAGGAAAATAATCGCAGTGCTTTTAGTTTCTGTAGGAGTTTGCCAGTAATTCCGGAATTGTGGAGGCATTGTAGAGCTGCAGGCAAGGCCAGGACCACAATCCTCACACGCATTCGCTGGAGCATTAGTTAATGTATTGTCTGTATTCATTCAGGTTACCTTTTTAGGTTTCCCAGATACAGATATTGTACTTGTGACTTCCTGCGATTGTCAACAACAATTCTCATCACTTATGACTGTTGTACAAAATCGACCTCAATCTGTCTCAATCCAGGAATCCGTACATACTGCATAAAATCAAACGTGTAATGTACATTCCCTCGGTGACTGCAATGTTTTCACAGACTCTGGCGAGATCGGGCCGGCTGTTGTTACCTCTGCCTTTCATTATTTGCTGTTTGCAAAAACAAATGCTGTAGATGCTGCATTTACCATTGACAACTATTGAGGTGTAAACTCTGGGTTTAGACTCTTGGTTCAGCTAAGGATCTGGACATCATTAAGTGACTGATTTGCATTTTTTTCCTGATTTAAGGGATACGTATTATCAGGGCCGGATTAAGGGAGGGGGGGAGGTCAGTACCCCTGGGCCCCCCTCTATCTAGGGCCCCCTGTGGTCAGCATGGTGTTGTTGTTTTTTTGTTTTGTTTATATTTTATTTTTTTAAGCTAAAGGTTTTGTGCATAGCAGTGGGGTAGTGCTGCAGCTTCACCTATCTGCCAATGTGACTATCATAAATGGTGCTGAGCATCGGGAGCCAAGGAACACTGCCCACACAAGTGTGCAGTGCATTGCTTGGAGTTGACCCATGAGATTTTGCCCAATAGGTCAGAGGCTTGGAAGTTTGTGCTGAGCTTTGATTGATGGAGCTCATCACATGCTTCTCAAGCCCATGGAAGAAAGCAGCAGCGGCCTCGTCGTGGGAGGGTTTTTAATCAGGCAGCACTGAGCCTGTGAGGTCTCCTATAGTGTAATGTACTGATCAAAAGTTTACATACCCTGAAGATTTTGGTCTCATACTGTAACATGCACACAAGTTGACACAATTTGGGTTTGAATGGCTACTAAAGGTAACCATCCTCGCCTGTGATCTGTTTGCTTGTAATCAGTGTCTGTGTGTGTATAAAAGGTCAGTGAGTTTCTGGTCTCCTGAAAGACCCTTGCATCTTTCATCCAGTGCTGCACTGACGTGTCTGGATTCTGAGTCATGAGGAAAGCAAAAGAATTATCAAAGGATCTTCGAGAAAAGGTAATTCAACTGTATTAAACAGGAAAGGGATATACAAAGATATCCAAGCAATTGAGAATGCCAATCAGCACTGTTCAAACACCAATTAAGAAGTGGAAAATGAGGGATTCTGTGGAAACCAAATCAACAAAAAATTCAGCCACAACTGTCAGGAAAATTGTTCAGGATGCAAAGGAAAATCGACAAATAACTTTAGCTGAAATACAGGACTCTCTGAAAAAAGTTGTGTGGTTGTTTCAAGATGCACAAAAAGGAGGCATTTGAAGAAAAATGGGTTGCATGGTCGAGTCGCCAGAAGAAAGCCATTACTAAGCAAATGCCACAAAGCATCCCGCTTACAATACTTCAAACAGCACAGAGACCAGCCTCAAAACTTCTGGAACAAAGTCATTTGGAGTGATGAGACCAAAATTTAACTTTTTGGCCCCAACCATAAACGTTCGATTTGGAGAGGAGTCAACAAGGTCTATGATGAAAGGTACACCAATCCTATTGGGAAACACAGAGGTGGATCACTGATGTTTTGGGGATGTGTGAGCTACAAAGGCACTGGAAACTTGGTCAAAATTGATGGCAAGATGAATGCAGCATGTTATCAGAAAAGACTGGAGGAACATTTGCAATCATCAGCACGGAAGTTGCGAATGTGAAGTACATGGACTTTCCAACATGACAATGATCCAAAACACATGGCCAAGTCATTGGCTACAGCATTGTCATTGGCTACAGCAGAATAAAGTGAAGGTTCTGGAGTGGCCATCTCAGTCTCCTGACCTCAAAATTATTGAGCCACTCTGGAGAGATCTCAAACATGCAGTTCATGCAAGACAGCCCAAGAATTTACAGCAACTGGAGGCTTTCTACCAAGAAGAATGGGCAGCTTTACCATCTGAGAAAATGAAGAGCCTCATCCACAACTACCACAAAAGACTTCAAGCTGTCATTGATGTTAAGGGGGGCAATACACGGTATTAAGAACTAGGGTATATAAACTTTTGACCAGGTTCGTCTGGGTAGTTTCTGTTGTCATTATGATCTAAAAAGAGTGAACACAGTTGTTTGACAATAAATGGCTTCACCCAACCATTAACCATAAGTGAAAGAAAAGTTTGTGAGTTATCATTCATATGCTCTGACAAAGGGCCATAAAATCACAAATTCTGCTAGGGTATGTAAACGTATGAGCACAACTGTATACATTCCCACTCATTCTCCTGTAGATAGAATAGTGGAAGAACCAGCACTCCAGGTAGAAAGATCCAATGTAATTTTATTAAGGCATGAGAGAAATGCACACACACGGCCCAAGAGCCCCTGAGGAAGAATGCTGTGTGCAGTTGAAACAGCTGTTGGGCCGTTTGTGTACATTTCTCTCATGCTTTAATAAAATTACATTGGATCTTTCTACCTGGAGTGCCGGTTCTTCCAGTATTCTGTCTACAGGAGGGTGAGTGGGAATATTTATCTTTTATGAACTGTGCGCCACAAATACAAACATTTACTACAGGAGGAAACTGTGTGCAGTCTTCAATGACCTCATACATACAGTATATACATATACTGTATATTTTTATATATATATATATATATATATTATATATATATATATATATATATATATATATATGTGTGTGCGTGCTTGTGGCAGGGTCCCTCTTGGTGCTCTGCTTCCCACATAGGGTCTATAGGCTGCTGGGTTCATTGACTTGTGCTTCTATTGTCGCAGCCTGTGAGTGTGAGCCTGGGCACGGGAAAGTACAGGGACCAACAGAAAGCAGTTTGACTTGTTCCCTGTATTGGTATTGTTTAATCCTTATTGTCTACAAACCCAGTTCGTCGTGCCAACTGAAGCATAAGGAGCAGAATAATCAGTAGAATTTGGTGGAAGTATTTCAAAGTTGAATACAAACATAAGAGGCAAAGAAAACCAGTTTAATTGGATGCACCCATCCCTCCACACACAGAATAAGGAACATTTACATTTTACCCAAGAATCAATTTCCTCAGTCTTGTACCATGTGTCACTATTTATGTATGTATTGGGTATAAATTAATAGCTCTTCGTTATTCAATATCTTGCCCTTAATTGGGCCTTTTTTTGAGCAAAACGTAATTAAAATAAAAAAATGTTTTGTATTATATATTCCCTTTATGAGAGGGTTATCTTAGTTGGACACTACAGGGTAATAACGCACCTACAAGAGTCCCTTCACAATAGTCTTCTCCTGGATGCCAGGTTAGTGCATATCATTGTATGTTATCTCTTATTTATTAAGGATCTTGGGGGGGGGGGGGATGCTCTAACATCCGCACCCCCTTACTACAGCACATCGTCGCAGATCGCCTACATAATTATTGCATATGCTCTAACATATGTGATAATTATGGCAAAGGACAGCTCTTGCGTTAAGAGCTGTCCTTTGTGGGAGCTGTCAGCCGGCAGGTCCCGGCGGCTCCCCCCTTCCTTCCTTACCCAGCGCTACTGCTGCTGCGCCGGGCTTTCCTCCTCCCTGCACCCAGAAGAGGATCATAGTGCAGGGAGGAGGAGGAGGTCACAGGTCCAGGCAGCACAGCTCTGTGCTGCCTGGACACAGGTGAGGGGGGGGGTCGGTGCGGGACGGTGCTGGGTCGCGGTAGAAGCCCATAGGCTTCTATGGCGCATCGCCAGATTTTTATGGTGATGCCCCCCGTCGCGATAAGCCGGTGGGGGATGCTTAGATCCCCAAAATGCGGTAAAAACCCGATAACTTGGTTTTGACCGCATTTTTAGTTTAGAGAATCTCCCCCAATAGTAGGAAGAAATGTAATCTCACAGGTAGATACAGTATTATCACACCAATATCCGAGGTTAATCTGGTCACTTGAAGTGACTCAAACTCTTTAGTGATTTAAGCATATGTAGCATACAGTATATATCGTACATATCAAAGTAATCATAAATGTGTTCTAATACACTGATCAGAATATAATAATAGGTCGACAGGCTGACACTGCAGCCGTCTCTCTCCTCAGATCAGCACACTGCATTGAGCAGCTTGTGCTGAGCTGGGGAGAGAGGCTGTACTACAGTGGCAGTCTGTCCTCTCTCTCTCTCCCACTGCCAGGCTCCCTGGCGCCACTGCCTGTAGGTTGTCTGTAGCAATGTTTAGCTGACCTGGAGTTTCTCATGGTTAAGCACAGACCTATTTATTTGCCTGTATCCATACGGATGCAGTAGCAAAGGATGCAATGAAAAAGCTTTACAAGAGCTATTGGTAAACAGCAGACTGCTCATCCCGAGGTGCATTTATTGTCGCTGGAGACTTTAACCATGCCAACGTAAAAACAGTTCTTCCTAAGTTTCACCTGTGTTAACAAGCGGAGACAAACCTTCCCTCGCCCCGTGTATACAGGGCATTACTCATACATCGATTGAAGACGGTAGTTAGATATATTAAGATTTGGCCATTGGGGATAATTCTGCATTGCAGGAAAAGTTTAGACATAGGGACTGGAGTATGTTTGAGGGGCAGGCTGCTGGGGGCCAGCATGTGGATATTAAACGTTTTAATTCTTTATGCACATTTTGGCAGAGAGAACGATGGGAACCTGAGTAGATAGCCTTTGGATCATCAAACTCTGTCATTTACATGTCCAAAGGTGTGTGTGTGTGTGTGGTATTGAGCCAAATGAAAGTAAGTAAATCTTCTGGACCCGATGGTATCCTGGGGCATGTACTTAAGCCATGCAGAGAGGAGTTGGTGGAGGTTCTCAAGGAAATTTTTTATCTTTTTTTTTAAAACATATGTCTATTCTTCCTATACAGAAGAATCCCAGTCCAACTGGTATGAATGATGTTTTGAGCATCTGGTCCTAGAGCATTCAGGGGTCAGTCTTCACCTACAGTGGATACCAGTTTGCATACCAAAGTAACGTGTCACGACCACCATGGCTGCTACCCAGTTCCCCTATGCTGTGCCTAGCCCTAAGACTTATGTCAGCGTGTCTCCTGTCACAGCGCTCACCTCCGCTCCTGTTCCATGTGCTGGTGGTGTGCATACTCTCGCACTGTCACCACCAGGTGACAGTGGTGGCGTGTACTCCGGTGCCATGCAGGGTCTGGGTGGCGTGGGATATGAGCTGCCATGACAAGTCTGTGCTTGGTTTGGTCTCTGGCTGGAATCACTGGCAGCAGCGCATGTGCGCACAATCCCCGCCAGCTGGTTTCCGTCGCCTCCGCTGGCGGCGGCCATGTTTTGGGATCCGTCAGCCTATACTGCGTGGCTCCACCTAGAGCTGTCAAACAGCCATAAAATCACCGCACAGCTCACCCTTCAAGTACTGACTTGCCGGGCAAGACCGGCAGTCAGTACAATGATGTCCATCCCTATGCATTATTGCTCACTCCTGGGTGTCTGTAGCATTTCCTACAGTTCCTGCGCCTCTGGTGAAGTCATCCTCTACTCCTGCTGATCGTCTCACTGCTATACCTGTGTACCACGGAACCTGCTGCCGCCTTAACAGACTGGATAAGGTTAGCCCCCCAAAGGGGTATTATCTTTCTCCTCACTACCTGACGGTTATTCTCTACGGTTACTCCTGGTTCTGCAGCGACGATCCAATTCAGCAAAGTCATTCAGACTTCATCATTATTCCCTCGTTCAATTCTTTACCCAATCTTCATCAAACCATCCAATTATTCATCCAATCTTCATTCAACCATCCAATTATTCTTCCAATCATCCAATCTTCATCCAATCATTCAAGTCTTCATCCAATCATCCAATTCTTCAACCACTCTTCAATACTTCTTTCAATTACCAAGCATCTTCAACTTCTTCAATAAAGTATTGCATATCAGTGACTTTTATCATACCAAAACTACAGTATTATTATTGTGTCATTATTACAACCTGTACCGCAGTACCTTCATTAAATAAGGTTTTACTTTATCTCATTGCTTCACTCCCTTCTGTCGTTAATGCAACAACCTTATATTAAAGCACCCAGCCTCCGTTACACTCCAGCTGGTGCTTCACGAAACGTGACATAACAGAAGTACAGAAGCTGCGGTCTATCGCTGCACAGAACTAACACACCTGGACAGAAGAAAACTCCTATGCTCAGCGGCTGTATTTAATATCATTATCCTGACAAGGTTAATCACTAACATTTTAGACTTGGAAATCAATAGTTCCATATGTAATTGGATTATAGAGTTCCTGACCAACAGACCTGTTGATGTAAGGGATGGTCGGGATCCATCTGTTCTTCTACCCTTACACATAGCACATGAGTACCCCAGGGCTGTGTGCTGAGTCTATTTCTCTATTCCATCTATACCTCTGATTGTTCACCAGCCTACAGATAGAAATATAAATATGCAACATTATCAACTAAATCAACCTACTGTATATGATTTATAAAAAAAAAAAAGAGAAAATATCAATATAGGACCTCTGTTCTCCTACATATTCATGCGCAAGAGGACATTGCTAACAACTCGCGGTAGCGCCCATTGTTAATGATATAGTGCACGGGTGTCAAACACAAGGCCCGCGGGCCAAATCCTGCCTGCCAGACCTCGTCATGTGGCACGCGCGAGGAGATAGCAAGCAGGGCAGTGTGTCCCAGCTCCTGCCTAGGCCACCTCCTCTCACCCACCCCACCACGGCCGCCTTACCTGTTCCTCCACTGTCGGCGGCCATGTTCCTGTAGGCACATATGTATGCGGCTACAGAAACATGGCCGCCGGCCTCCACGGCTACGTGGAGGAGGGCCCGGCCGCCTGTTCCCTCTGATGCCCGGCAGTGACAGACACTGGGTGGGGACGTCATGACGATGACGCCGCCCGCCCATGCGTCTGTAGAGAAGTAGGAGCAGGCAGGGAAGCTGGACCGGGAGTCGGGGACCGTGTGGCCGCAGCAAGCAGTGAAGAAAAGCTGGAAGCCGCAGCAGCTGCAGGACAGACGGAGAAACAGTAAGTGAGGATGAGGATCACACTCACAATAAAAAAAAAATATATATCTGCTGTTTCCTGAGGTGTCCCCGTGTATAATAATAATAATGCCATGACACCACGGGCTGCTCCTCCTGTATAATCATTTATGTGTCATGGCATTACTTTTATTATATTATACAGGGGGAGCAGTCTGTGGTGTCATGGCATTATTATTATACAGGGGGAGCAGCCTGTGGTGTCATGACATTCATTTTATATTATACAGGGGGAGCAGCCTGTGGTGTCATGGCATTATAATTATACAGGGGGACCTACAGATACAACCGGCCCTTTGAGGGTGACCAAACTGCTGATGCGGCCCCCGATGAATTTGAGTTTGACACCCCTGATATAGTGCATGCACACTGGACGATATATATACAAAATTGTTGTTACAACTGATCGATATCGTTCAAAGCATTGTCCATTATGTAGTCCACATTAGAAATGCAAAATGACCCACAATCCGGATCCACCCTAAATGTCCTCTGTGTGGAAAGTCCTCCCACTGTCTCACATGTTCTTACTCTTTCCTTATTCCCACAAACATTTGGGCAGCCCCTAGGCATTTATTACCTGTTATTTTTTTATATAGCGCACATATATTCTGCAGTGCTTTACAGAGAATCACATCAGTCCCTGCCCCAGTGGAGCGTACAATCTATATTCCCTACCACATGTACACGCGCACACACATACACATTCATTCTAGTGGTAATTTTGTTTGGATCCAATTAACCAACCAGTATATTTTTGGATTGTGGGAGGAAGACTGAGTACCCAGAGGAAACCCACGCAAGCACGGGGAGAATATACAAACTCTGCACAGTTAGGGCCATGGTGGGAATGGAACCCATGACCTCAGCGCTGTGAGGCAGTAATGCTAACCATTGCACCAGTAGGCAGCGTTTATATGTTTTTGTATGCATTTTGTTTATTTGTTGTGTAAGTATTCTGTTTGCATTGCTATTAAGGTAACTTTTACAAATTGTTCCAGCCACTTATCAGCGCTGTTAAATGATTACAGACTTGTCATTGTTATCATATGTTTAGCCATCTGGCCTAATTCCAGACTTTTAGTCAAACTCTTACCTTTTTTTTTCAGAATAGGTTCCTGGTGTCAGTGATTTTTTTTTTTTATCTACATAACTCCAGATGTGTCTAATTTAACTAAGCTTTTTATGATTAGAAAGAGAATCCTAGGGGTATATTTACTAAAGAGTGGATTTCTAGATGAGTTGATGTTACCCATAGTAACCAGATTTTAGCTATTATCTTCTAGAAGGTGGTAGATAAATAAGTAGAATCTGGTTTCTATGGGCAACTTGTGAGGGTCCAGGGTGTCCTCACCTCCCTGAGATAGTTTGTAAAATGACAGATGTTGATTGGTTGCACTGAGGTAGATGTACAGTATGAAGCAGTGATAAGGGAGAAGTGAGCCAGAAGACAAGTGGCCCATGGCAACCAATCAGCTGCTCTGTATAATTTTATATTATGCAAATTATAGATGTTACTTCAGTGCTGATTGGTTGCCATGGGACACTTCTCCTCTGGTTCACTTCCCCCTTATCATTGCTTCATACATCTACCACTTTATATCTCTACAGTCTTTGATAAATCTCCTCAGGGCCAGATGTACTAAGCTTGAAAAGTGATATAATGGAGAGAAAAAACCACCAGCCAATCAGCAGCTAATTGCCATGTTACAGGCTGTGTTTGTAAAATGACAAGTAGGAGATGATCGTGAGATGATTGTATAATGGTCGCGCGATCTGTTGGAGCACACAATCTGATCACAATCTGTGCCCAGTTGAATGGCTCTTTTACAAATACTGACTGCAGCAGGTAGGAATTCCAAAACGATGAAATGACCAGCGGGGACACGCATCGGATCAGAATCAGATCTAAAACATGCCAAAACATGCCCAGTTTACATACAATCGGTCAAAATTGCATCGAAATTGACGGGAATGAGGCCAATTCGTTCTGGTGTGCACCCAGCACGGAGTGTCTATACATCAGAAAGACCGATCTTATGGAGCCCATACACGGTCCGTTGTGTATGGCTTCGTTCTGTACTATGCGATGCGCGCTCCCGCGCATCACATAGTACGGTACAAAAAGTATGTGCTGCACATACTTTTTGTACTAGCTACACATCGGATCGCAGTGCATGTACTAGGGATGCGATCCGATCCGATTAACGGACCGTGTATGGGGGGCATTACAATCATGATTGTGTCCAACTTTCCCTTCAAATCCCCGGCAGTCCTTGGTGGTTTTTGGACACACAATGTACTCACAATCTGTCATACAATCCATCTGCTGCATGATTGTATGATTGAAGCCTCATTTAAATAGGGGGCTGGCCTACTAGGACTAAGGATAGAAGTACCAAAAATACTTTTTTTATTTTTTTTATTTACAGGTCGCCAGTAACTACCAATCTGCAGACATCTGCTGTGTTATGCCATTATTAAATAGCCCGAATGCAGCAATCCTCTGAAAACTGTTTTCATAGTAGTGACAGAATTGTGCAAAAGGACGTCCACCGCTCTCTTCAGCCGCCCGCCCGTCTGCTGCTTAGAAACTTCTGCGGCTCCCGGCATCTTCACTGCCACGGGCTGCCCGGAAGCTGCACCTCTCTTCTCTGCTAGTCAGGGAGGGAGGGTCACATGACTCTGGTTGTATGAGCCATCTAAAGACAGATTGCATGTGCTTAAAAGCACATGCAGTCTGCTCCCAATCCCAACTGATCTGACGTGCAGCATGTCAGATCAGAGGATCAATCCTCCAATCTCCCAGGGCCGGGAGATTGTGTGATTGTATGATTCTGTACACACAATGTGCACACAATCTGCATACAATCCATCTTACAATCAATTGAGATTGTATGATTGGGTGCAATGTCTTTCTGATGTATGGCCAACTTAAGTTGCTTATGCTTCATAAAAAGAATTTCTAAGGAAGTGAAACGCGTTGCACAGAGTAATAAGCAGTGTCTTCCTTTCACTCTGAGTAGCAATGTACATCAAGCTTCACATCTTTACTGTAAATGTCTGTTTCCTGACATGCAGAGTTACATATTGGCGGCTTGCAGTGGTGCGTGACTGTGACTGTACCTGCTATGCTTGCTTGACAAATGTTTTACTCCAAAGGAAAAATGTAGCTTTTGTCTGACAATGACACAGTGTGATTTTATTGCGATCAACATAACTTTTTTCCTACACAATTGTCGATGTGACCTGAAGTGCGGCTGTGTATGTTCCAGGCAAACATGTCAAAATTCACAGAAACTTGGTTATGAAGGAAAACAGTGTTTAATTATTCCATCATTCCGTCACTGGGGAGAAGTAATACTCACAGATACTGAATCTGTAACAATGACAAAACCAGACGTTTCTCAGGTGAACACCAGATCACTCTTTGTGAATTGGCTGTTGGGCTACTTACATACTGGTAAAACTTTTTACTAGCATTTTGCTATTTACAGGTTGTTCAGGGATGGTTATGGTAAGACCTATACATTTTTATAGTATGAATTGTTGTGGCTGTGATGCTTCAGGGCATCACTGTATATTCATACTTACCAACTTTTAACGTTGCCTCTTCGGGTAAAGCCCGGAGAGGAGACCCAATGCTGCACATTGGGGGGCGGGGGCGAGGAGGACGTAACAAAGCCACCAAACCACATAAATTCCATGATTCACGGGTCCGTGGGGAGGAGGTGGGGCTAAAATGATGCAAAATTATCCAATTTGTGTCACTTAAGTCCCGTCCCCTCCTCACGATCCCGCACGATTTTGTCAGCTCCTGAGGGTGCGGGCGGATTGAGAAGCATGCAGTAGACTAGCCAGCCTTCCCCAGGGGGGGAGACACAATTTTCAGCGGGCCTATCGGCCATATTTTCAATCCGTGCAGCCTTTATCAGATCCGTGCAGGCTTCTCTGTGTAAAAAAAAGATTAAATAAATAATTGAAAAAAATATCATGGGGTCCTGGTTTTAGAAATTCAGGGGCCAAACAATGTGAGATTTCTCCTTATTTCTAAAACCAGCACCAGGCTCGAGTGCCGGTCCTGGTTCCCAAAATACGGGGGGACATCGTATTTTGAGAACCAGTACCGGGCCCAAACAGTCAGCAGGGTACATGCGGGGGAAACTTTTTATATAAGTTTCCCCGGCCAAAGCATTCACCCCCTGACTGGTCAGCCTGGGCTGGGGGATTGGGGATCCCCCAATAAAGACTTCCCCCCTCCAGAATTACCACAGCCCAAGCTGAAGCCCAGGGCTGTCCCAGGTGCCCCAGGGCGGTGGGCACTGGGCTGGTGATTTAAGTGTAAAAATAGATCTACAACTATTGTGGTACGTTGTGGAACTACAAGTCCCAGCAAGCCTGCACAGCAGGTAAAAACAAAAAACCGAGACAACGTGCATACATAAACGGCAGCGGATTGTCAGAAAATGGTCGGGAATTCGACAATCCGTGGCGGTTTCCGACAAAATGGATTCAACTTTTAAAAAAGTTGGATCTGAGAGCCTTCAATGCTGTTGTTATCAGCAGCATTGAACGGGTAAGTGCCGACATTTTCCCTGTCAGAAAATATCGGCACACATTGAATTACAGCATGGTTTTGGCACGAGAAAGGGAGTAATAGAAGAAAGACAATGGTACTGGGGCTGATTCAGCCCCAGACTCCGCTTCATTGCGCTACAGTTGACCAATGTTTTCTAGACTTTGCATGGGCCATGTTCCTTGATGTCACTGCAATCCCAGGCATAAAGCTTTGTACGCTGCAGCTTATTGACAAACTGCAGGGGAGGAAAGGTTTTTTCTCAAGGCGGAGGTGTTGCATTCATTTTGGGGAAGTGACAAAGCCAGAGACTGTCTTCTGACTGGATGACGCAACCATGATGTGGGTCTCATCTGACCTACGTTTTAAGATGTTAGGCCGTGCTCGACTGTTCCCAGAGTGCTGGACATGCAGATAACCAGGCATGATGTGCAGTCATGGCCCAAAAATGTGTCCACCAGGGGGTTTGGCCTTGCAGTACATGAGAACATGACCCATTTTTTAGGTGCACACATGAATGTCCAAACATGATCATAGGCCATGCTCCCTGATTGTGAGGCCATGCCCCCTAAGTTTGGGCTCACGACTACATGCCCGCACAATCATCCTACCTGCTCCCACACAAACTTTGGGAGGTATGCATTGTGTTAGTTATCTGCAATCGAACATTCGATAAAGCTAATTGCAGAGACAGTATGCTGAAGCAACTGCTAAAAACATATTAGTAACAGATATTCAGATGTATGCCAGGTGGTCACACATGGGTGTATACCGTAGGTCAGTACAAGCTTAGCACAAACCTCAAGATGAACAGGTTTATGTAACAAGAGCTAAGCAAACATCTCACACAATACTCAGGACATTAATCAGACAGAGCTTATTTATAGGCCCAACCAGGAAACCGGATACAAGATGTGTTCTTCCAAGAAACTTCTGGCCATCTTGGCTAAGAGCAACCTTAAGTGCAGAGTTTTAGATACAATAGTGACCTCTGGTGGCTGGAGGTGAAGTTGTCAGATTATTACTGCAATAGAAGCTAGAAATAAACAGACCAGAAAAAAACATTAATTATCCAGCTATTTCAAAGCCACAATCTTACATTGAGGCTGATTCCAGACTTGGGCAATGTTATTATGTAAAAGATAGGTCATATGGCATTGGCTACCAAAGAATTCCAAAATAATTTCTTGACCTTTAGCATGTTGAACTAGACACTGTCAACCTAATTGCTGTTGACCCTATGATCCATATCTCCTACAGGCCAATAAGTTATTCAAAGCCCTAAAATCAGGCTTGCCTACCCTCCCGGAATGGCCGCGAGCCTCGGGTCCGCCTCCCGGGAAGGTGGGCAAGTCTCCCGCTTTTTGTTCATCGCCCCCGCTCCCTCCATGCCCGCTGGAATAATTAGCGCAAATTGCAGGTCCGCAGTTAGGGGGCGGGGCTTAAGTGACGCGATCTCAGCATTTAAGCCCCGCCCCCTCTCTGCGGTCTGCAAATCACTGAGTTTTCTGGCATGGGGGGGGCAGAGTGATGTCAGCATTGCCTCCGCCCCCCTGACGTGTTTCCTCTCCGGGCTTCTCCCAGAGAGGTGAAAGTTAAAGTAGGCAAGTATGACTAAAATGTTAACACTAGGCAACAGCCAAAAAGGATCCTACTTAAAAACAACCAATTCTTACTGATTTCAATGCGCTGAACACGAATATGACGTTTAAAATTGTTTTTTAGTTCAAGTTTGGAAGATTCCCAGCGATGAACTAAGGCAATGGATAGAGATGGACAAGCATTTCAGTACTTTAGGCTCTGAAGCAAAAATCGAGGAGGGCATCTTTGTTGGACCACAAACGCGAAATCTCTTCAAGGACAAAGATTTTGATAGTATAATAACAGGTGATGACAAGACAGCTTGAAACAATTTTTGTCTGGTAGCAAAAAAACTTTTTGGGAAATAAGGCGCAAAGTTCGTTGAACTGGTTGAAAATATGATTTCCTCATATCAGATACTTGGGTGCAATAGGTCTTTGAAGATGCATTTTCTTCATTCTCACTTAGATTTTTCCGAGCTCACTGCGGCGCCGTTAGTGATGTACACGGTGAACGTTGTCACCAGGATATTTCTGAGATGGAAAAGAGATACCAGGGGAAATGGAATGCTTCAATGCTAGATGACTATTGTTGGACACTTGGCAGAGATGCCCCGGAAATAGCGTACAAGCAACTTGCCAAAGGAAAGCGGCATTAAAAGCAATGATTTGTATTGCTGTTAATGTTGTGTATGTATATTAAGCTATTTGTTTTGGAAAACAACAAATGAGAATAACTATAAAGAACGGCCACAAATCTTTCAATTTAATTGTCATTTTCAGCACCCTAAATTCTATGAATAAACATATGTCATTTTTAGGATCCAAATTTTTTAAAAATTTGTTGTCCAGTGTAATGGATAAAGACAGATGGCAGCCGGTGCAAACCTTAGTACCTGTATGTCAAACAGTGCATAGGCCTTAAATCCATGATGTCATGAATCCTATAAGTAGATACTGGTGTGCTATACGAGACCTGAACATTGCCCATGTCTATTATTAATCTTTAATATTTATTTTATTGACTTAGGGTGGTAAAACTACCACTTGCAAAATTATACATGGCAGTCCTGGCCACCGGGACATCAGTGCGACCTCTGACCCTGACTGAATGCACTGCAGTGCGTGTGCATGCATCCTATCTGTATCCTGTATCCTTTATAGTGGAGGACATGCCCCATAGTGACTTCTACACTGAGACTGTGTATGATACAGCAGGGGCACCGCCAATACCACTGTGTCATCACAGTGTGAGAATAGGTGTAAAATTAATGTGTGTAGAATAAAGTTTTACTGTTTTCTGTGTCTGTGTTTTTTTTTAACATTCTTTTTACAGGTGGACTACAAACCCAAGGGGGCCCATTAAGGCCCCGCATGCTGGGACTTGTAGTTCACCTGTAAAAAGCAATGTTTAAAAAAAAACTTTTACACATATCAGCCCAGCGTCCACCGTTCATGGACGCTGGGGACAGCCCTGGGCTTCAGCCCTGAATTGGGAGGGTCTCCACTCCCCCGGGTACCCAGTCCAGGGCTGACCAGCCACAGTGAGCATGATACGGCCTGGGGACCTTAGGTAAAAAAGTGTCCCCTGGCTGTGGCATGACACCATCGGCTGTTGGAGCCCGGTGCTGGTTCCAAACTTTGGGGGACCCCCAGTTTTTTTGTCGCCCATATTTTTGGAACCAGGACTGGACCATGAGTCTGGGGCTGGTTTAAGAAATACAGGGGGACCCCTACGCATTTTTTTTGGAACCAGGTCCGGCTCAATGAGCCCGGGGCTGGTTATGCTCTGTAGGGGGGACCTCACGCTGTTTAAAAAAAAAAAACACATTACCATGTCTCCCAAATCACACCCAAATTCGCACATTTTCATGACTAAAATTCGCACATTTTCATGACTAAAAATTGCACCATATTGCATTTTTTTGCTGCGAATTCGCATCTCACTAAATATGTGAATGCAGGCAAAAAAATGCGAGTTAAGTAAAAGTGTGTTAAGGTGCGATTTCAGAAAATTACTAAAAATCATATCCCATTAAAACTCACCCTGAGTGTCCAATAATTTGTTACATTAATAGGAAAGTCTAAATAAACAATGTCCCAGCAGGAAGCAGCATCCCGCTACATGCTGCTTACCCTTTTGCCGTAGTGTAGCAGTGATGAGGCGTGTCGCGGCTGCGGAGGCTGGTGTCCATGTAGTGAGACACCGCCTGGCTCCACATTCTCCTGGTGCACATGACTCCCAGGATGCCGCTCTCGCAAGAGTTCTGCAATCCGGAGTCACTGCCGCAGTGAGACTATGCGCTCAACTCCTGGCCGGGAGGGGACTCTAAAGGGTGTTCTGATGTTGCTGGTGTTAATGCGATCTCTGCAGGAGGTCCCAATGCGTTCCAGCCTAATGGCCTTTTTCCAGGGTTGGTTATTCAGGAAACTGTTTTCCTGGCCAGTGGCTCAAATAACGACCTCAATAACCATAGCATTTCATACTTGGAAAATTTCAATACTAGTGGAGCCGTATCTCTACTTGTCCGGAGCTCCTGCCCACCCTGTACCAGTAATTTCCTGGCTGTTATAAACTTCGTAGCCGGACAGCGTTGTGTTGCCACACAAGGTGACACCAACTGTATTCTGACATCAGTTTTGTCCTCTTGCACGGTGCTGCAGAAACTTTGTGACTGACATGGTTGTGCACTTGGGCTCTGATTCAGACCTGATCGGTGGGCCCCATAACACCCCGCAAATGCGAATTCCTGCCCATTTGCAGCCAATTCTTTCACAGCCATAGTGGAAAACCGAGTTGGAAAACCATTCGCAAACACCCACCATCTACGGATTTCCCCCTCTGTTTGCAGAGAAGAGTAAGCCAGGACTCGCTGCGTTGGCCGTGGGGATAAGACTGCTGCTGATGACATTGGTGTCCTTCCCCTCTAACAGCCGGTGAATGCCTGTGTTTTCTAGGGCACTTCCTGAAAATGCAGTGTTACCGCCCCCAAATCGCCAGAGGGTGTCAATAACCCTGGTAGCAGCTAATGACTGATAGCCATCTCTGGCTGCCTACGTACAGATGGCTTATGCATGAGTACAGTGCGCATGCGCGGCCATCTGAATCGGCAGGGCTGCGAATTTGCAGCTCTGTGCTCTGGTCTGAATCAGGCCCTTGGTACAAATGACTACTTTCCTTTTTGAGTTTGGCAATTGTAAATGTCGCTGTTAAATTGCAATAGAGCATGGTATTATTGCTAAACCGCGTATGAAGTAAACGTTTTAAAGGTGTCAGGAGAGGCAGCTCAATCAGCTCAACCTATGATTTTATGTCAATAAGAACATTACGGCTGTGCAGAATATAATCTAGCAAAGCCTTCTGTGGCCATAACATTTCAGTATCTTATTCTATCATCCTTACAGATAATTTACTGCCAATTAACCTTGGCCATAAGCTCTTCCAGAGCAGGATTAACTGCTTATCCAGTATGTCCACAAGAATTCATTTGCTGTCGGACTTTAATTCAACAACAACAACAAAATGAAACAAGTTACATGTGCGGCGAAGCAGGGTTCGTTCTGCCCGGAACCTCTCCCGCGCACAATAGATTACGTTCTCTGTCATTCTGTAATTCCACATTCCGATCTCACACTTGTCATCCCATGACAACCAGCCGATGGGAGCAAGGAATAAAGTGCTCTACGTATCAAAGTCTTTGCTAGGATCATACAGAATCACACAGAGTATACAGGAATACCAGTGTTATATTAACTTTGGCTCCCCTGGCTGCTACCACAGGCTGCTCCCGTTGTATAATACCATACTACCATTGCCCTGCAATTCATTCACAACACTTTCAGACAGAAAAATCCCAAAAACCCAGGTATTTCCCGGATACAAAAACCCGGGTACAACTAGGCAGCAAGGGGCTGACCCCCTTTCACACAGGAGCAAAAACCCAGGTATTTCCCGTGTCGACCCCTTTCACACAGAAGCCGGATTTTTCCTGCAAAACTCTGTGTGTCATAAGAAAAGGACAGTTTTAAAGGCACACAGAGATGAGATCATGAAAAGTGGGAGGTGTCTGCTAACTGCATTGCATTAAACATGGCTGACAAGTTGCAGAACACCCTCTCTATTAACCTAAATACTATGACACAGTAGAAGTAGAAGGACACATTGGTTGTATGTTTGAAAGAACTTGTTTTATTTTTCACAAAATATGTTTTATGCAGTTCACTTTAAATATAAAATGTTTTCAAATATAAATCTTTAGTGGTCATAAATACCCTTTCAACACTGAAACAACATTGAACTATTGCAACACGATGTAGAATATGTATTTAGCATAGGTCTACTATCAGTGGTGGGTGAATAGGTTGTGCTGCCATCCAAGCTGGTATTGTATAGGGGAGACACACACCTAGTCTGACTGTCCAGCAGCCACACATTTTCATCCGGCACTGTATATATAGATAAACACTTGTATTTGCAATTTTTGGTACCTGTAGGGCACAGGTCTTCAACCTGTGGCCCTCCAGATGTTGTGGAACTACATGTCCCAGCATGCCCTGAGTTTTTTTGCCATCCTACTATAGAAAAAAATGTGGCAATGCATGGTGGGACATGTAGTTTCACAACATCTGGAGGGCCACAGGTTGAAGACCTGTGCTGTAGGGCAATTCGAAACACTCTGGCTCCTGCCGGGCAGTGAAAACCCGCACGGCCAGGAATCTGTGCCGCACACAGCAGTTTACAATGGTGGGATTCGGCTGAAACCAGGCGGCCTGGGTGAATGGTCACATCTGTGCCCATTATTAACTACGGTGTGTGGCATGGCTTCCTGGCCGTGCGGGGTTTCGCCATCCGACAGGAGTCGGAGTGTGTGAAATAGCCCTTAGTACACCCCAAAAAAATATAAATATATAAATATAAGCCCCAAACAGGGAATTTTTTTATTGCCTTAAAGATAAAGAAGAAGGCATACTGTGTACACATTATAGATTATGTTCAGCCACATATCTAGAGAATACTCTATTTGGACACATTTAAATAAAAAAAAGTTTGAGAACTTTGATTCAGCTCCAAACTGAAGAACCAAATGAGCTTTTTTGAGGCTCATAAACTAAAGAACCACAATACTCTACTGTGTACATTAAAATGGAACACAGCATTTAACGGGCCTTGTAAGTGCCACTTTTTAAGCAAGAAAAATTGAACGAGCCCAGAAAAAATATAAAAAGAACAACCATATAGCAACATTACTACAAATGCCTGTAGGCAGTGCTGATTACAGTGCAAACAGGAGTGTTATGATTACTGGCATTCACTGAATCATCAGCATAATTTTTCACATTGCCATATTGCCTACTATATCCTGTGCCATTGACAGTATCATGCACTGTCTCCTGTGGACTGGTATTGGCATGTGGCCTACTTGGCTGTGCGGCATGTGAAAAATTATTGCCCATGTTTTCAGTATAACTACGCCCTTGGCCCTGCACAGTAGTTTGGCTTGAATTTGAAGGCATAAATGTATGGCCTCTGTGTGGTGGATTACAATAATCACCCTCAGTGTACGGACTACACATCTTGTAAGGGTGCGGATTCTGTAATGTAGACACCATATTGGTAAGGAAGGTCATCTGTGCATCTCGATTTTCACGCGCTATGCGTTCGTGCAGACCCACCAACTGTGTGAGAAAGGAATCTTGCAACTGTCTCTCGTTGTCAAAGAAGCGCTGCAGTCGGGCATCCTCTTGAGTTTGAAATTCAAGATCGGACTCTCGGAGATGATCTACCAGGATTCTTGACATTGAGCGCGTAGCAAGCTCCATCTTTGACGTTTTTTTCTTCCTTGCAGGTACATCAAATACTAAAAATAAAGGAAAAATCATTACAATCGAATAGCTGCCATGCCAGTGTATATATATATATATATATATATAGAGAGAGAGAGAGAGAGAGAGAGAGAGATAGAGATAGAGAGAGACACTACTACTACTGGTTCCCACAATACCCCTCTCCAGGGCACACCACACATGTGCTGTAGTAGTGGATGCGGGGTTGTTACCTGTGTTACAGTGGGACTACAGGTCCCAGCAAGCCTGCAACACATGCTGATACTTGGGAGAACCACAGGTACCAGCATGTGGGGCATTAAAGGCCTGCTGATACCTATAGCCCCCTGTACATCTATTAAAATAGATACACAAACAATACTTGAAAAACTTACTGTTACGACGCAACGTTGGGGTCTCAGTCTGTGCAGGAGTTGGTGTCCCAGATGGAGTAATGGTGCTGGCTCCACTGTCCTCAGCCTCTATTGGATCAATTGGGTCCTCCATGGCAGCAATAGGATCAGGGATGCTGTTGTCTATGCTGTCTTCCAACTCCATTATAGGTGGGCAAGATGGGCGGCATTCTGGAGTTATGCTCCGTGATGAAGCTGCACTGGATGATGATATGGCAACAGGGTTCACCAGGGCAGAATTGCCAAAGACCTCGTTACATTGGTCGAAGTAAACCCATTCCATCCTCCCAGCACCACTTTTCCTCCTGTTGTTGTCACAAACTTTGTTGTAGTACCTGCGCAGAGCTTTTAGTTTGTTGACCACCTGTTGCTGGGTACGCACAATGCCCCTGGAAGTGAGGACCTTGGCAATATTGGTGTAGACTACAGCGTCCTTCACTGTGCCAGTAATCTGTTTGCGGATTTCTTCCTCCCCTCTGACATTGAGCAGCTCACGGATCTCCTCATCTTTCCAGTGTGCCATGGCCATTTACTGCTGCACTGCACGCCTCTGCCACGTGCGCTCAGCCAATCAGGGAAGCTGTAAAGATCAGCCAATCACGCAGCGCCATGCTGCACAGCCAATCAGCATGATTTTTCAATAGTCGGGAGAAAAACACGGGTCGGACCCTTTCACACAGCCGCAAACACGTGTCTGACACGGGAAAAACCCAGCTAAATAGCTGGGTCGAAGTCCCGGAACTTTAGACCCGTGTTGACCCTTTCAGACAGAAGAAAAACCCGTGTCGACACGGCAAGAGCAGGGAAATTACCGGGTCTTTTTTTCTGTCTGAAAGGGGTATAACAGTATGTATCTACAAACTACACAGCATTACATACAGTTTTGCATGGGTGCTGCTGTGGCTACGAGTCCCGCCTTTCTGTCCGTTATCACCATCCTCCACCCGCCGGCTCTTCCCGAATCCCCACACATCAGACGCACGGGCGGGCAGCGTCGGCATCTTGACGTCACCTGCACTGAGGACATGTCGCAAATGAAGGGTATGTTGTGAGGAAAATGCCAAAGCAGTTGTGCCGGTACTCTTTACCTAGCACGGCGCCCGCGATTACAATCGCGGGCGTCGGGGGTAAAAAATCGCGGGCATCGCGGGTAAATCAAAAACGGGTGCGACGCGATGCCCGCGATTTTCCCATAGGGATCAATGTTAAAAGTCAGATTGGTCGCGATTTTAGCGTTAATTGGCTCAATGCCCGCGATTTTTACATAGGAATCAATGTTAAATGGGCCACAGAGCCCTAATAGTCCCCCTGAAGTGTGAAATGGCCCCCACAATTTTTAACGCCACCCCACGATCAACGTGAACCCGAAGCGTGGCGAGCGCAGCGAGCCCGCGAGGGGCGGCGGTACGCGTCCTCCGACCTTTTCATACCCCCACTATCCACGTCGGCGTGGAGTTGAGAATAGAATAGTGTGGCGAGCGCAGCGAGCCATCGAGCCCGAAGCGTGGCGAGCGCAGCGAGCCCCGCGAGGGGACGCGGATACCTTCACAGTTATACACGTCCCCTCACGGGCTTCACAGGTGTCCGTGGCGACGCGGACACCTGTGAAGCCCGCGAGGGGACGCGTTTACCTGTGAAGGTATCCGCGTCCCCTCGCGGGGCTCGCTGCGCTCGCCACGCTTCGGGCTCGGTGGCTCGCTGCGCTCGCCACACTATTCTATTCTCAACTCCACGCCGACGTGGATAGTGGGGGTATGAAAAGGTCGGAGGACGCGTACCGCCGCCCCTCGCGGGCTCGCTGCGCTCGCCACGCTTCGGGTTCACGTTGATCGTGGGGTGGCGTTAAAAATTGTGGGGGCCATTTCACACTTCAGGGGGACTATTAGGGCTCTGTGGCCCATTTAACATTGATTCCTATGTAAAAATCGCGGGCATTGAGCCAATTAACGCTAAAATCGCGACCAATCTGACTTTTAACATTGATCCCTATGGGAAAATCGCGGGCATCGCGGGCATCGCATCGCACCCGTTTTTTAGTGCATGCGATGGTCGCGATGGGCGCCGTGCTAGGTAAAGAGTACCGTTGTGCCATATTACTAATACATGATAATCAAAAGTCAAAATAAGGGATGTTTATAAAAAGGCCTCAGAGGATATACGTCCACTTAATGCTACAGGTTCTCTGTGTGTCAGGAGCAAGTGACACACAGTGGAGCTTACAGTATATATTCCCTACCACTTGTACACACATTGTATGCTTTCATGCTCTCTGCCTCCTACCTCCTGAGGTATCCTGTGTGACATCATAAAGGTGTGATGTCATAATAGACACCAAACATAGAATTCCTCATTTCTGTATACTGAGGCGAGAGAGGATGGAGCGCATTACTTTCCTCCTCCTATTTGTGGCCTATTTAATTACAGATGTTGCACATGGAGGCGAAACATCAGGTACATTTAGTTATTTATTTCTTCTCTTATGTCTACATGTTATATTTATTTCACACACGCATATATATATATATATATATATATATATACGACGAACAGTCGGCACTCGCTTTCAGTGTCAGCAGCGTGGTGCTCGGGAACAGGGGGTATGTAGAGGGCGACAACCCGGCACTCACTTCTTCCAATAAGGCTCAAAGACACATAATTTGCGTTTGCAACGTTTCGGATCTCTTTAATGGATCCGTCGTCAGGCAGTACAATATCCTGGATATTGTACTGCCTGCCGACGGATCCATTTAAGAGATCCGAAACGTTGCAAATGCAAATTATGTGTCTTTGAGCCTTATTGGAAGAAGTGAGTGCCGGGTTGTCGCCCTCTATATATATATATATATATATATATATATATATATATATAGATAGATAGATAGATAGATAGATAGATAGATAGATAGATAGAGAGAGAGAGAGAGAGAGAGAGAGAGAGTATTTATATCAGCTATATCTACCTATTTATAATCCCATATATATATATATATATATATATATATATATATAACCTCCGATAAAGCAGGCGTCACTCCAGGTCTTAGGTGAATCAAGCGGTGAAATTTATTTTTCCTTCTAAACGGACGCCTGCTTTATCGGAGGTTGTATTAGTGGCAGCAAGGCCACTGGGGAAGGCACCCGGGCACGTGTATATTGTTCAGCGAGGAGTGCCGGACACCCCACATGTTCTATATATATATATATATATATATATATATATATATATATATATATATATATATATACAGTATATACTGTAGATAGATGTAGATACCACACAAGTTAGATAAAAATAGATACAACATAAGATAGATAGGTAAAGCATATAGATACCGTAGATACAGCATATAGATACAAACAGAATACATACAGTACATATACACACACACCAGGATGTATATTATATATACAGTATTTTTCTTCTTATCTGCCTACACATTACAGTTATATCACATATATAATGTATCTATCTATACACACACAAATAAATATATATATATCTATATATTATGTAGCGCCATTCATGCTCACAGTATATTTCTTCTTCTACACATTACATTTATCTCACATATATAATGTATCTATACATGCAAATATATATATATATATATATATTATGTAGCGCCATACATGCTCCCTTCCTCCTACATCCTGTGATATCATATGTGACATCATAATGTGGTGATGTCATAATAGACACCAAACATAGAATTCCTCATTTTTGTATACTGAGGCGAGAGAGGATGGAGCGTATTACTTTCCTCCTCCTATTTGTGGCCTATTTAATTACAGATGTTGCACATGGAGGCGAAACATCAGGTACATTTAGTTATTTATTTCTTCTCATCTGTCTACATGTTATATTTATTTCATACACATATATATATAGAGAGAGAGAGAGAGTATATTTATATCTTCTATATCTATTTAAAATCCTGTATATATAATATATATAGTATATAGATAGATAGATAGATAGATAGATAGATAGATAGATAGATAGATAGATGTAGATACAACACAAGTTAGATAGATAAAAAAGATACAACATAAGATAGATAGATAGATAGATACAGCTAATAGACAGAATACATACAGTATATACACACACAGATATATATTATATATACAATATATTTCTTCTTATCTGCCTACACATTACATTTATACCACATATATATATATAGTGTTTCTTATCTGCTTACATGTTATATTTATCTCACACACGCATATATATATATATATATATATATATATATATATATATAGAGAGAGAGAGAGAGAGAGAGAGAGAGAGAGATATTTATATCTATCTATAGTCCTGTATGTATATATGTATATATATATATATATATATATATATGTATATATTTATATATATGTATATACAGTATATAGATAGATGTAGATACAACACAAGTTAGATAGATAAAAATAGCTACAACATAACATAGATAGATACAGTGTGTAGATACAGTAGATACAGCATATAGATAGATACAGAATACATACAGTATACACACACAAATATATATATTATATATACAGTATTTTTCTTCTTATCTTTTATCTGCCTACACATTACAGTTATATTACATATATCATGTATCTATCTATCTATCTATCTATCTATACACACACAAATAAATATATATATATTATGTAGTGCCATTCATGCTCACTTACCTCTACCTCCTGTGGTATCCTGTGTGACATCATAATAGAGTGATGTCATAATAGACACCAAACATAGAATTCCTCATTTCTGTACACTGAGGCGAGAGAGGATGGAGCGCATTACTTTCCTCCTCCTATTTGTGGCCTATTTAATTACAGATGT